>NC_089876.1:1917857-2237500 GCF_040182565.1 Anser cygnoides | reverse complement strand
ACGGCTCTTCTTGTCCCAAAATTTACATCAACACCTGCTCACAGGAATTGTGTCTTCTTATTTCCACTGAAGAGAGGCTGGGTGAAAAGGTACCTGCGCTGCAAACCTCTGAAGGCTGAGGACTTGAATCTCATCCCCATGGTCTGCAGTGACAGCTGGGCTCTGGACTAATTGAAACCCAATTCCAAAGGACTGTGAGTCCATGTCACAAGACGTCAGCAGTATGTATATTTGATGCTCAGGGCTGTTCGTCCCTGTCCTGCCAGACAAGTCACACCACAAAACTTCCCTCAGGCGTGACGCTGGAGGGCTATGCAAAGCCAGAGCTCCGCTGGCACTGATTTGCAGCATCCGTATACATATACACAGACACCCCCCTCCCAAAAAACAGCAGAGCAGATTACTTTCAGTTGCCACGGTGTAAATGGAGATCGCCTTTGACTACGAGTGCAGCAGTGGGATGGAGAGGTTTCACTGGGAAAATAAACTTCTCTGTGCTGATACGGGCAGATATATGCTTTTGGTTGCAGACTACAAAGCGAGTGATTTTAGGTGCTGGGTTTTGATTTCATAATGTGCCCTACTTTCCGTCTTTCAGGTGTGAATAATGGAGTGTTGTGTCTGCGAAGGCACCGCTCTCTCAGGATGCTGGCAAAGGAGGTGCAAATCTCCAGGGCCCTCCTGCGACCGCTCTCCTTTCATCTCATCCCAGGGCCAGGCAATTGCTAGAAATGCACTCAGTGGCCAGCAAAGAGCTGGCCTTATTGCGGACGGAGGAGCAATTGGGCATGGGGTGGTGGGGAAGGATCCGGCCAGCTTCTCCCTGCAGACAGCAGCCCATTGGTAGGACTGCAGCTGTGTTCACATCCTGCAGAAATGTTGGACATAAATCTGCTTGTGAAAAGGTTTTGCTGTTGGTGCACTCAGCTACGGGAGGTGGATGTTTGCTCCCTGGAAAGTATCAGGCAGGTTGTGCGGGGATGAGGCCATCGTGTTGCATTTGGACGTGCCCAGAGCTGCCTACAGACAGGTATAAGTTTGATCCAGTTGCAATCCCATCCCTTCCCTGTGCTCAGGAGCATCTTTACGGGGAAGGAAATCTCCAGGAGAGTGGTTTCAAAGGGTCTTAGGTGTGCAAACGGACGGTCTGCTGGACTCGTCTGCTGCAGAGACCCAGGCTTTGACCATGATTTGGTGGCATTCTTCATCTCATGGATAAACATGCTGTGGGCTTCCAGCTGACCATTTTCCTGGGGTTAGAAAAGGGCTCACCCACTGCAGCCTGACTGTCCTGGTGGCTGCAACAGGGAGCTGCTAGAGCAAACCAGAAAGATCGGCACAGAGCAGGCAACCTGCTTGTGGATGCTGCTCCTCATGCGTCCTGTCCTCCCTTTTGCTAAGCAGCAATGAAAAATAAAAACTCCTGCTCTGCTGGATTTGTTCCGATTGGATGTTCTGATGCCTCTGATGCTTTTTGAAGGCACTTCTGGGTAGGAGGGATGTGTTTCCTGCAGGATTCGCATCCGAGCTTCGAATCAAGCTACATTTCAAAGCACTCAGATCTTGTCTTGGATTAAGGGGAATTTGGATCTGCCCTTGGCAGCTGTCTCCACAATTTGGAGAATTCAGAGCCAGAAGCTGGCAATGGTTTCAAAGCCTTTTTTTTCATGAGTCTTTTGGGTCTTGATGTTAGTATCATTCATTGATTCATTATGTCAAATGATGTAAGTACAGCCCAGAGGCAAGTTTGAACTGAAACTTTCGAGACCCCTTTCAAGCCTTCTGAGATATTCCAGGCCTTCGACCTTACCAAACTCTAAGGTGAATTTGGCTGGCAAATGTTTTGTTCTTTCCTGAAAACAGAGACCAAACCAAAGCAGAAAAGCTTCTGTTCATCAAGGATAAAAAAAAAGATAATCAACCTTTCACTGAACTTAGTGTTTTCCGAGGTTTTGGCAAAAAGCTTCCCTGAGTTCAGTCTTCGATGAGAAATGTGAGTATTTTCAAAGGAAGCAGACACTTACCACACACACACAAACAAATAAAATAAAATTGTTTCACTCCTCTCAAATCATTCTTAAAAATGGTGTAATTGGAATCATTTTGACAGCTAACCTCTGGATGAAATGCTACATTTTCATGTATTGAATCACTTTCTAGAAGAAATCCTGCCAACCTCTGCTATCCTAAAATCCTTACTGCCTGGACTTCTTCATCCTGGACCAAGTGATTGATGGATGTCATATCTACTCCTATTCACACTGGGGTAGCTCGCAGCATCGCACACCGTGATCGTTCCCTTTGGCACTCCGTGCTTTCTGCAGGACCAGAGCCCAGGTAATTGCTCCTGTGCTGGCTTCCCACCTGAGAGCTGGGCTCAGCCCCTCCGCTGCGTGACACCTCCTGGAGGGTGACTCATGGTGCTACTACTTCGGAGAGTGCTTTCCGGTTTATTGGATGGGAATCTTCCATTTCATTAACCAGGAAGTTGTTTTGTATGTGTTTTTTTTTTTTTTTCCTTTTTTCTTCTTTTTCAAGCATAATGGCATCCTAGATCTTACCCTGTGTTCTCCCATTAGTGCTTCCAATAACCACTACAACAGAGAGGGAAAGCATTATTTTAAAGGCCTGCATTCTCCCACTTCTTCTCTAGCAGCTTTTAAAATTAGGTGCTATTATGACTTTCCTCCAGGGAAGCATTTGAGGATATTCTTTGCTTCCAATCACAATTATAATATATCCCCTTGTAGTTCATCTCCCCCCTGGGCTGGAGGATAGGAGCACAGAGGAGCAGCTTCCTGCCCCAGAATTTCATCAGCTATGATAATTTTCTACCTACTCCAGGAAGCCGAACAGAAGCAGAGAAGGATGTCAGCAGGAGCTCTGCAAGAGTTGTTTTTCCTCCCTTGTACTCCTGAAGATCCTTGTGCAGTTCAAAGGGGAAGCCCCTTTTCAGAGAGCTGATTCCCCAGCTCTGTCCTCTGGAGTAACTGTGGTTTTCTTCAATATCCCTGGTCCCCATGACAGGGGTCTTCTTTTTGCTAAATTTTATCATCAGTTTTCCAACCTTGCCAAGATGCACTGTCAAGGTGACAAAGCCAGGAGATCCCTCTGTGCTTCTTTATCCCAGCACCAGTTCAGCATTTCCAGACACAACCTACAATAAAAAAAGCCTACCCAAATTCGTGTGGTCTATGAACTTTGGTTGTCCTTCTGACATGCATAAGCATCTGGTTTCCCATGGGGTCATAGCTCATGGTCAACTGATACTGCTGTCTAATAAGAGAGTTGCACTAAAATTTCTGTTTTATTGTTGCTTTTATTTTTATTATTATTTTTTAAATCATGCTGGAGAATACAGGAAGATGTCTTTGTCTTCACTCTCTTTTATCTAGAAAATAATAAACCTACTTATTTTTTCCTAGGAATCCATCTCTTTTCCTATTTATCTGAATGTTATTCTGCCTGACCCTCCAGCTCCCTTCCTTCATTGCTGGGGGAAGGTAAATCAAGGTTCTGTGCTCTCTGTAATGAGAACCCCAAGACTCATTTCTCACCAGCATAAATTAACGTATATCTACCAGCACCACTGGAGTCAAGATAGATTTGTGGTGAGCACCAACACCCTTCCTCCCCAGTCCATTTTGGTCCTCTCTGTCATGTTGTAAAATAAAGTACACCTTTTAAAAAAGTATTTTACCTTTTTTTCTTTCTTTTTTCATTTTTTTTCCCAGTAGACATTGCAGAAGAGCAATTTTGCCAAAGTGTTCTCTAGAAGCAGCAAGAAGTATGGCTTGATTAGTTTGCAAGCTTTATTTGTGGTGCAGCTGCCCAGAAATCAGGTTGAGAGCAAGGGTGGGAAACTTTGCAACTCACAGTTTCAGTGCAAGGAAATTTGGGCTTCTTAGTTGGGCTTCTGCCTCTGAAAATCACTCTTTTGCTGTGCTTCATTCTGGGGCTGCAGAAAGAGCTCTGTTTTGTTGTCTGTTTTCTATTTCTTTTTTTTTTCTGTTTTTCATTTTATATACATAAAAATGGTGTGTGTGCAAAGTGCGAAGAGCAGAGCACAGATTCCTGACTGAATTGACAGTACACAGAGCAGAGACCTCTCTCGGGAGACTGCAAATGTGTCAGGAAAGGAAATCCCAGATTTTCTGAATTTCAGTGCTAATGGCCCCAGCATGTGGCTGAGTCTTCAGGGGAGATTTACAGAGGAGATTTGGGCTGGGGAGGCTGGAAATCTTCTCCTTCCACTTTCCCACCACCACCACTTCCGAGAGCCACCGGCTGCCTCTTTGTGCGACGGGAGACGCATTTACACCGTTGTCCTCACAGCAGCATGCCAGATCCTGCTCTGGAGCTGCCCCAAAGCCCACGGCCAGTGTCAGCAGGGCAGCACGGACATCCTCAGGCTCCCTGGGTCCTGACCAGAGGCTAAAAGTGGGGCTCTGGAGGTCAGCGCTGAAATCTGTCCTGTGCTGGTTCATACAGGGCAAGGACAAGGCAAAGTCCAGGGCCAAAAAAAGCCCCAAAATACAACATTGTCCTTTGGGGAGAATCCTGAAACACATCATAAATGACTGAAAACGTGGTGGGGTACTGTTCAGCTGTGCAAGCATGAAAGTACAGAGGCTCCAGGTCATGAGGTGCGAACACCTTTCTCCAGTCAACCACATCCCTCTGCAACAAAATCCCCATGTTTCTGAGCAAAACCTCCTCTTTGTTGACAAATGTGAAGACCAGGACCTTTGTATGCGAGCATTGCCCAGTCTCTTTCCCATGGCTGACTGATTTTTTTCTACCTTTGGAATATATTTAAGGGCTTTTTTCCTGCTGTGGCTTCTCCGTTGTTTGTTATCCTATAATAAGCCTGTGATTCAGCCATCCCTTCTGAGGTTATGGGTCTCCATCCCCCACACTGCTGCTTCTTTTCCAAAACTTTGCTAGCTCTGAGACCTCTCCTTCTGCTTTGAAATTGTTTGAAACTAATAAATGTATTTAGAAGTTGCTGTGAGGAAGACACGGAGGAGAGAGAAGGAAAGACCTAGAAAGAGACAAAAATAATCCCAGAACTTTAAGAAAACGGCTGTGGATATATCTGGCTGCTGCAGTCTGGGGTGAACAACATGGAATCACTGAAAATCTCAGAAAACCTGTAAGGAAGATGAGCCATATTTGCAGTTGACACGGGACCAGAATTCAGGCATTTGTGCTGCTTTTTCTGTAGCAATTTTTGGATGTCGTCTGCCCACCACGTTCTGGGCCAGACACTGCAGGTCATCCTTCAGGTCTCAGTAGGAAGCATAGATAAATCAATATGCTCTTGTGAGCATATTTAAACTGTAATCCTGGAAGGAATTGGGCACCGTTAGCACAAGTTTTTTTGTTTCTGTGCTCACTGCCCCATTCCCAGGGGAGAAATAACAGGAGAATGGGGTTGGACGAGGCGCTCTCCACAGGGAGCTCATGTAGCTGAGCTTTTTTGTCCTGATGCTCTTTCTGCCATGGGAAGAGACCAAGCTGGCCATGGCAAGCTGTCACACTCATTAAAGAGAACTTGAGGCCCCCTGCTCATGGAAAATTTCCCTTTCCATGGCAGGCACCTTGCCCCAGCACAGTCTGCAGCCTTGCCCAGCCTCTAAGGACTGACGTGCCTCCAGCTAAAACCCCAGCAGAGGTAAGGACTGCCAACATGCAGGTAGCTGGCGAGAAGTTAAGAACACTTATTTTTCTCACTTTTCTTTTTTCTCCTGAAATCTTTGTATTTTCAATTGCTGCCTATAAGAATAGACTATTTATAAGCAGGAGAAGGTACTCCGCCCACACTATCAAGAGATGCAGCGCAGTTCAAAGCTCAGGAGTCTTCTTTTTGACACCCCTGATTTTACTGGGAAATCAATAAAAAACAATTGGTGTCAGTCAAGCCTAAGCATTTCTCCCTCATTTTTTCAAAGAAATTTAAAAAATAAAAGCCCACAAAAGGGGGCTTTAAGATCAACCTCCTCAATTTCCCTTGACTACTTAATATTATTTTTTTCCTTAATTTCTAAGCTATTAAAAATAAACAATTCCATTCTGAGAGAAGTTTTACTCAGAAATGACAAATAGAAGTTGAAAAGTTTTGCTTTGAAATCACCCTGGTGTTTCTGATGTGAAATGTAAGACAGGTTGAAATGAAACATTTTGACATTTCCCTTCCATCATCCCCATACCTTTATTTTCAGTGGAAGCCATCATCGACACTCAACCCATATCCGTAATAATTTATTTTATAATTTTATTTATATCCATAAATAATCCAGTGATCCAGCCCTCCATTTTTCATTGAATTATTTGTGAAAAATGACTCACCGAACTCTACTCAACATTTGGTCCAATACAGTCAATGGCTTTTCTTTGCCACTCTCTTCGGAGTTCACCCATCATCCAGCAACAGCAAAGACCACAGCCCAGCCTAAGGGAGAGAAGAGAAGAGTTCACTCCCCTTTCCTTTGGGGAATAGTGAGAAAAGAAGAGAGAAACGACACAAGAATCTTTCTGGAGTGAAAGCCCAAGGTGATGACCCCAGGAGGACTCCTATGCTCACCCCATCGTCAGAGGTGTACTTGACCCGTACACAGCAGTGTTTATGTATGGGATCAGACCAGCAGCAAAATCAAGTGCAGAGCCATCACCGTCCACCCTGGCTCTTTGCTTGTGAAGAAGGGGACAGCGAATTCCCCCGAGGGCTCTCTCAGGGGTAGGCTGTAAAGGAGAACCTCTCTGTTTCTTTGTGAAATTGCTCTTCTTAACATCCCTCTTCAGCCGGCACTTTCACAGGCTGCAGTTAAAATTGGATAATGATCTGGCTTGAAGTAAATCTTCCTCTTGTTGCAAACGGGCCATTATTTTCCTGGGTTTCTTGCTCCTTACACACACGCCTTGCTATAATTGCATCAAGGAGAGAGAGGTCCAGCCACCTAGAGAAAAAAAAGACATTGCTCTGTGATACATGACATCCACCTCATGAGTTTGCACATGTGCTATGCCCCAGCACAGTTCTCTCTAAGGGACTGAGGTATATGCTAAGAGGAACGATCTTCCAGGAGGAGAAGATCTTGGCCATGACACTGGGATTAACAAGGGCACATGGAAATGTATCTTTGGTAGCTCTGACCCTGCAATAGTCCCAGTTTTGCTAAACTCTTGTTTAAAATATGAACAGTGATCAATTAAAAGCTCTGTTCAGTGCTTATTCAAAGAGTACGTAAGTCTTCAAAGTCTGATTTTGCCTTTTTGGACTGCCTTTGGAAGACTGAAAACAAAGCCAGAGCCAACTCTAAATATTTCACAGCCCCATGTTCCCAAGCTCAAATGAGTCTGACAGCTCTGGTAAGCTGCAAGGAAACAACCAGAAAAGACCTGGAATCTCAGAAAAAAAAAAAAAAAAATGTACCTCCTATCACCTCTGAAAGGAAAATATTCCTTTTGTTTCTCTTCCTCTTTTAGATGAATGTGGACTTACTGTTAAAATCCAGCTGTTAAAGACCCACAGGGGCTTCTTGCTCATCTGAATTGACCTGTTCAGAGATGAGGTACCCCAGCAAGCTGCTAAGAATCAGCTGCAAACTGGCTTGAAGAAGTGGGGGATGTTATTATTCTACCTGGAGGTGCATCCTCCTAACTGGTCACTCCTCATTAAAGACGGTGGGCAGAGAATAGTGAGCCCGTATGGCCCTTTTCTCTCCTTTTTTGGAGGGTAAATGCAGGACCACGCTTTCCCAGGCTGTCAATGTGGCACGTTGGAACGTGTCCCACATTCACTTAAAATAAATAAATCTCTATCAGAACAACTTTCTCATGCTCACCAAGTCACTGGAGACAGCGAAGACAAATGCCGCGGGACGTAGCCTGTGAACTCGTGCTTACCAGGGAGGGAACGATGCTTCTGCCCCTCGGTGAGGCCAGATTCATGGCATGGTCCTGCACCCTTCCCTGGATTAAGGGACATGTTAGCACAGTGTCCTGTCTTCAGGGGCACTCTGCTGCTCAATATCATGCCCGATAGCCCATGTAACTCAGCCAAGGAAAGGGGCTTGATTTACACCAGGTGATAATCTAGTCTGGTGTCTAACAGCAGAGCAAAGAGGCAAAGTTCCATAAAACCAGAGGTGGATGCCTGGAAAACTCATTAAAACCCCTCAAAATACAATGGATAATGAATCCTCAGTGGGCCATGTCTGTGTAACCCAGTGGACAGCTGATGCCATATTTATCTTCCAAATGTTACCTCTGGTCCCTTAAAGCACATTATCAGAGCAGATCTGTGTTGCTGGAGGACTGGAAACATAAACACTTCAATTAAAATCTTTATCAGTCAGGCAGTGCCTGAGAATTGAAGTCCTGTGCTGAGCCTGTCCATCTCCCACTGATGCCCCCTAAGATACATTGCTGAAAAACCTTTGCAAAGTAGACAGAGGAAAACACCATTCTGCTGCTGTTTGTCAGCTAATTGTGGGTTGCTGCAGCTTTTTTTTTGCTGCTGTTGTGGTGGTGTTTTTGTTTTTTCTCTATCCCCCAGCATTGAAAATTCATTAGTCACAGGGGCGTGAGGTTAAACGGCACGGCGTGCAAATCACATTTTATTTTAGGTTGCATGAGCTTTACAGAATTTCTGCCTAATGCTCTTGCATTCTCTCGTGCCCTCTCCTCCTCCTTTCCATTATTCTTGTCATTCCAACAACTAACAAGACTGATCTTGCTCACTGCTTTCTGATCTCCGCTCCCCCTCCCAGCTCTCAGTTTACAGTAGTTTTTTATTGTAATACAGATGAATAGGAAAGATTCAAAGACACAAAGAACCATAAGGGATTTGCTTCCTGTCAGTCTCCGCTGAAGCACAGGTGTCTTTGTGCCCTTGAAATCTCACCAACACTGAGAAACCGTAGGATCTTGGGCTGATCTTCAGACTAATCCTCGCATTGCTCTTGTTCTGCCTCCTCCCAGCTACTTTTTGGTACTCGGGTTCATCAGCCAAGGAGTACAGAAGTTAGCAGAGGTAGCGGGTTTCCACCAGCTGGCAAGCTAACCTATGATGCCTGTTTAATAGCAGAACATGTGGTCTTGGCTCTGTATTTTTATTCTTGCTCCTTATTTCACAAGCATCATAATGATGCTGGAGTGTCTTTCCTTCCTATTTACGCTGTAATTACGGTCATTTGGATTCACATCATTTGAAGTCTTTAGACTTTAAATCCCTAAGACTTTAAATCAGTGTACACATCTCCATCCGAATTAGCTGCCCACCCTCCATCCCTAATCAAGGGAGGAAAATGGGTACTTCTAGGAATGACTCATCGCCTCCTAAGTAAATTTCTGAAATAGACCAGATGGCTTGTATCGTCTTTCACCCCATTGGTTACAAAGAGAACTCAAGGGACTAGCTCCAACATATTTGGGGACTCATATTTGGGTGTATTCTTGAACCTTGAGCTGTACTTACTGCTTGTGCCAGGCTCAGGAGATGGTGACATTTAACACTTGTTGAAAAAATTAAGGAAGGGAGTTCATGGTCATCCCAGCAGTGATTCAGCATTGATGCCGGAGGGAGATGTTGGCTCATGGAGGCAGGTGGGGGCCTACTCTAAACAAAGCAGATGGATGGTGAACATGCTTCCAAAGAAGTTTATCCTTTGGGCCAAAGTGTCAGGTCCTCCCAGGGAACACAGCCACCAGGCTGCCATTTTATTAACCCGTATTTTGACCTTACACAAGCAGGAACAGCAGTGCTCCCAAGTTCTGCTAGTGTCCAACCAGCTCCATAAAAGATTATTCAGCAAGGAATCCAGAAAAATGTTGTCTCCTCTCTATGGTGATGGACACCATCCAAACATCCCCACCTCTGGACATCAAACTGGCTCAGAGAGGCTTGAGCTTTTGTTTCTCAGCAGGAATAAACTATTTGGCATAAATAGACCTGGGCATCCACAAGCCATGGAGATTTCTCCTTTGCAAAATGTTCCTGAGGTTGGGGAAGCAAACTGGGGTTGGGCCGGGGGGGGTGGGGGGAGATGGATGGGAGATCAGTTAGAGGCCAACCACACACTCTATCAACTTTAAACGAACAAGCTGTCACATGGATATATAAGGAGAGGGACACAGGTTAGTAAATTAAAACCCTGACAGTTCTTGACTTCGATCCAATGTGCTAATTGGAAAGACTTCAACTGTTGCCATCCCCAGAGACCTATATCTCAATCACAGGCCCGCCCTCTCCAGGTCAGCCCAAAGAGCTGTTATCGCCTACTGCCTGATCTTTTCCTGGAAGAGGCTCAGGAGTATGAGAACAGGAGAAAAGATGTTTTCTTTGCTCCTACATGACTTTTCTGAGCTCTGCTGTGCCTGAGTAGGAGCACCGACAAGAAGGCCAGATTCACAGCTGGTGGTGATTCAGGGTCTCACCACTGCAGAGAAGCTATCACTGTCCAAGAAGACACTTTGTGCAAATTGAAGACCCTCTGGTGGTGGTTGGTGGCAGAGTTACTCCGCTTTAAACTGAGAGCGGATCAGTCCTCATTACACTGATTTAATAAACAGTGAAATTTCACACTCTTAATTACAGCTGTAACTGATTCTACTATTATTGGTTAAGTACCAATTATGCAGATTTACAATAGCCCGTGGCATTGTCTATATCCAGCATTTGATGTCCCAAAATGACTTGGATAACATTCTATTAACCATCAAGACGTGGTATCTGAGGTACTGCTCTTTCTTGCTTGATTGGCAGGAAATAACTTGGTTACCTGTGTGGTGCATGCAGGAAAACCCCAACTTTCCAGTGATCGTGACTCTAACATAGCTAGTTGGATCCATCTCATCTTGGTTCACAAAATCTTCTTGTTTCCTTTGAAGGATGCTGAAATTGTTGGCATCTATTGGCTGCATTTCTGGGCAGACACTTTTCCAGCTGGTTTGTGTATAGCTCTCAGCCAACACTGGACCCAGAGACTTTATTACAAAGCCACATATTCTTTCACTCTCTTTAATAGAAAGAAACTCTATCTTGTTCTCTTCTGTGGAAGTTATATGAAAACCTGGTGATGTGCATTTTTTTTATATTATATCATAGCATAAATGCACAGATGTTGACCTGGGGACAGTTGCTCTTGAATTTTTTAGAAACATTGTCCTTCCCAGGAGTAAAATACAATTAAAAACGCTATCGTTAAAAAGTGGCCAAGAAAAGTAAACATATCCTATACCTCTTCCAAGAGAGCACCAAGAGCTACGATTACCTCAAGAAATTAGGATCACAACTCTTCCCCATGGCCCAGTAGTACCAACTGAAGAAAATATTCCTCTGAATGTTTGCTTCAGTTGAGACTGATCTCATCGGTAGGCCCAAGCAATATAAAGTTTTCTTAGTGAATTTTTGTAATTCCTTTTTTTTTTTTTGAAACACTTTTCCTATGGTCTCTCAGAAAATGAGCATTTTTGGTAGATCCTTGTCTATCCAAACAAGAGAAAGGACAGCCAATTTATTTTATTATTTTTTTCTGCCATACAATGGACTACAGAGGTTCGTGGACAATGCCACCACAGTGAGGTGAAGGAGAGGAAGGTTTCCTGCAGGAGTAGTTTTCAAACCATACATTCAAATGTATTGTGGCAAAATAGGCAAGCTACTCAGAAGGGCATTTTGTTAATTGGTGACTGGGCAACTCAGTTCTTCTATTTAGAGAGAGTGCAGTAAACATGACTTCAGAGGGAGTCATCGGAAGAGGAAAACAATCAACATCTCTGGGAGGTTTCAAAAATAAGGTATTTCTGTTGTATATCAGTATGGAAGACAGATATCTTAAAAGGCAGTTAAATGCCACTGCACCATATTCTGATCTCATCCCAGTTTCACATAAGTGGATTCGGACATTTTGAAAAGATCTGGTAGTAAAGTAAGGCAGTGGTGAAGGAAAGAAAGGGGAGCCCAGCCCAGTACTCAGGGCGTCTCAAGCACCAAACTCCAGAATAGCTGTGCCCCTGGGAAAGATCTCAAAGTGACAAGCCTAATAAAATATATACTAGTCAGACTAATAAACCAGAAATAATCAAAGAACTCTAACCACTGGTTTAAAAAAAAAAAAAAAAAGCCTACGTGATATTTCCATGATGTCTGTGAAGTTTCTCCTGGTTTGAACCCTGGAGTAAAAGAATCAGGCCCAGACTACAAAGCTGTACTGTGTCTTTGAGACCAGCACACGTGTCCCAAAAGAGGAAAAATGCATCCTCTGCAGACAGACTTTGTCCCAGATCTCCCACCCATCCTGCCACAGCTCCCAACACAGCTTCCTGAGGCCAGAAACATCTCAGGAGGGAAGCCTTTGGCTGCCTTTCGGTCCCTGCCATGGTGCCATGCAGCCTCCGTGTTCAAGATGAGGACAAGCTGTTGCCACCACATGGCTCCAGGTGAAGAGCTTGGCTCGGGTCTCGAAAGCCGGGCAGCTCTCCCAGCTCAGCACCGCTCCAGAGGCAATTAGCTCTGCAGTGCTGAGAGCTGAGGCACGAGGCACGTTCCCACTCCTCAAACAGCCACTTTGCTACTGTGCCTGGGACTTCACCCAGGCTGGCCCTTCATTGAGTATTCACACTTGGCTTTTAATTACTGCTACAATTAGCATTGGTTTCTTGGCTTTCTTTCACGCAGCTTTGCTGGGAACAGAAGCAACCGAAGCCACTGCTCTAAGCTCACTGTGGAGGAAGGGATGTCCCCCTAAACCCAAGGTGGGAAGGTAAGGGGAAGCAGTGAACTGAGCTGAGAACCAGCCAAGGTGATCCTATGTCAGAAATGCGAAGGATCCTGTTCAGCAACCAGAGGGGGAAGACCAAAAGTGACTTGAAAGCAAAAGTCTTCTGGATGCAGCTGCTCACACTGCACCTGGACACAGGGAGTTGGGTGAAATACTTATGACTTGCCCTTACGAAGGACTCAGATGAATAATGCTGCTGCTTCCACCACAGTCTAAAAACATAAAGAAGACACGCAAGGGGAGTTAACAAACATATCAACTCTTATCCTGCTAACACCTCTGCTCCACTGACACCAGCTCCAGTTGTTCCACTGATCTGCAAGGAAAGAATAATCATCTCCTGATCTTGAGTTGAAATTTACTGTTTTTTTCAGACCTGCAAAAAGCCTTAGGAACCCAAATGCTATTCTTTCCCCCAGAACACACATTTATATCTCATGCATGAGTAAAGGATGCTGCCCTTGTCATACCAATTCACTTCATGACTCAGCTTTGGAAAGTCAGCCTGACTTTGCACCGGGCATTCAATCAATGATAATGCATTTGTGTGCTCTTCGCAAAGCCTCCTGGGGGGCATGGACGCTTCAGCATGACCCCAAATCCCAGCAGACTGCAAAGGAGGATGGTCCTTGGCCCCTTCCCCTTGTTTCCATGTTGAATGTCTTCCCACGTTCCCAGGGCTCTGTCTTGCATGTCCTGATCTGCTGTCATTGACTTGGGCTGCTCCTGGGTTGCCTGTGTCCAGACACAATCCTACGGCCTACAGACACATCCTCCGTGATGGATCTAGCTCTGAGACCTTATTGCCTTTTGCTGGATGTGTCCTGCAGCACACAAAGGGTTAGTGTGCAACCAAGGAGTTTGTGGTGTGGCAAGGACGTACAAGGAAAGCATTAATCATAAGGAAAAATGCGAGGAATGTCACCCTCTGTAAAATCAAGCCCTTGTTATCAGTTTGAATGACTACCATTCTGGAGCAGGCCGGGGTTTGTTTCCCTCTCGGACCTCTGTCAAGCCAACACCACTGACACGAGACATGATTTACCTTTCCCTCTCGGGGCTTGGGGCTGGCCCAGTCACTCCTCACCCTCTGGCTGCAGTGACAGAGCCCTCGCTGCCTGGTCAGGCCCCGGGGGACCTGCAGGGCCCCTCCAGGACCTTGCAGGAATCTGGACCTCCAGAAACCAGGGTCAGGGCAGAGCAGGGAAAGCCAGCACCACCATGCTTGGGAGGATTGGGTTTTGCAGGGATTGGAGAGGCTGGGTGCAAGCAGGGGGGCTGAAGGACATTGCTTACAAGGTTGGGACAGGAGGAGGAGAAGGGGTGGCACAGTGATGACGATGAGCTTTGTGAGGGTGTGGGGAGGTTGCTGAGGGCAGGAACACAGTCCCCAGGGGTCACAAAGGAAGTTGGTCTAGTAACACTGTTGCTGAGTCCATCCCAAAACCTTTCTTAACCTGAAATGCTATCTGTTTCCCCTTACTACAAGTCACCTTGGTTTCTGGGCTGGTTAGAAGGAAACATCCTTGCGATCTACAAAGCTCCTTGTAGCTCTCTCAGTGAAAGAAGAATATTCCTGAGAAACTTCCAGGCATGTAGAGGACCTCCAAAGTGTCTGTCCCACATTTCCTTTCCACATCTCCAAACACAGCCCCAAATCATCTCCTCCGGAGTGTTTAAGCTTACACCCCATGAAACATTCTCAGTTTGGCTTCTGTTCTGGTGACTATTGCACGCGTCACTGGAAGAGGTTCAGGATGGACGTCTGAACCTGGAGCTCGCCCTGTGGCCATATTTCTCCGTTCTTACCAGTAACTGAAGGTCAAAAACCGATCCCCTATCTGGAAGGTCCAGTACTTGGTAATTCCTGCGAAGGACTGAGCAGATGCAGTGCTGTGACTCCTTCCCTCCATTCGCCATCAGATGGCAGAAGGAGCTTCTTACTCTCCACGCTCTTAACCACTGGTGTCCCTTTACACCTAGAGAGGACTTGGAGATGTGCTTCATTAGCCAGCAGAAATGTTTACCCTTGGAGGTGAGTTTCACCCAATAACATAATTTCTATAAAACATGGGTTGTACACCCGAGGACAAAGGTGATAGGGAAGCCAAATTGTGCCCCCTGGCTTCTTTGAAGCAAGGGCAGCCCCAGCTCATAAATGAAGAAGAGGAGACATAAATGCATAAATGACTTTCGTGCAACCCAAGCCCTCACTCTCAGCCCTGGGGCAGCAGAAAGCAGACAGCAATGGCATCTTTGGAGGGCTCACTAGCACCCACATATACTTTCTGCTGGATCCAGAGTGCAAGAACAGTTGGCAGCATCTCTCTGCCTCCAGGCAGGGTTCACAGCACGAGGCAGGATCCAGCCCCGGTCCCCAGCTGGCACAGCACTGCTGTCGCTGCTCAGGGGTGCTGGGGCAGCGAAGGCAAGCAGCAGGACGCTGGATCAGAAGGAAGAAAAGGAGGTGCTGCTTCGCACGCTTCATTAGCAGTGGCAGTCCTCGCTGCAGCATGTGGTGAGCTCTGAAAATTTACGGCTGTTGGGAAGTCAGTTTGATGAATTCATGGTGGGAAGCCCAGTGATGTCCATGGATTACACAGCCATGAATTACTGCGGGCTGGGGGAGTATTGCGCGGTGGTGCCACGGATGTGGTCCTGTTCTTACTCTTCTCGTGGCTTCTGCTCTGGCTGCTGTCAGAGGCAGGACAATGGGCAGTTTTTCAGCTGAAGGACAGTTCTTCAATGACTGGTATCCAAGATTTGTGCCTGTGTTTGGGTTTTGTTTTTTTTTTCACTGTGGACTTTTTTGACACTGTGGATATTTTTTGTTCCAGCGGGGACTTTTACAGCCAGACACATGAGGGCACAAATGTAGCATCGTGTTCTCTTACAGACCTGTAGTAATAGCCCCAAAGTGATCACTCGAGGACTTCTGTCTTTATTCTTAGGTGTCACCTATTCCCTTGGGGAAATTCTTTGAAATAATGTCTTCACACCAAATATGCATGTGACGCTAACATCGAGGGAATCATCTTCCAGGACTGGAAAGGGCTGAGACACCAACACAGCCTCTGTCTTTGGAGGCCAAACAACCAAACTGTATAAAACCCTGGGTAGCTTGGTCTGATCTTGTAGCTGACCCTGCTCAATTGAGCTGGATAACTCGTGAGGTCCCTTCTGGTCCAAATGTGCCTGTGACCCTACGGTCTATGAATAAAAACTGCAGAGTGGGTAAAAACCTCTGCACTGCATCTCGCAGCCTCCTGGACATGGCTGATCCAGCAGCTCAGCCTCTCAGTGGTGCGGATCTCTGAAAGGATCTGTCTTCAGAAGGGTTATCAGGACCAAAGGGAAGTCAAACCAGCCTACAGGGGCTTAGTGCTTTCCTGTGTGGCTCCTTTTGCTACTCTGATCCAAGCCACAACTATAACTACATGCTGGAGGAACCTTTCCCTGATCTACTTTACTGCAAAGATGAATTCCTGCTTTTCTTTTTCATTCTCATAAAATCACAGAAGCACAGAGTGGTTTGGGTTGGAAGGGACCTCAGAGCCCCTCCTGTCATGATCAGGGACCCCTCCCAGCAGCCCAGACTGCCCCCAGCCCCATCCAGCCTGGCCTTCGGCACTGCCAGGGATGGGGCAGCCACAGCTTTGAACAACCTGCATGCAAAGAAGTTGGAATGAGGACCCCAAAACTAGGTTTATTTTGTGGGTGAATATCATTGCAGATCTTAGGGGAGGGGGGTTGCACACCTTTGCTCCCTAGGGAAGGAGCTTCAAAAAAAAAAAAAAAGATCTGAACCATTGGAAAACTTCTGTGTGTTCCTTGTTTGGCATTACAAAGATTTTGACATTTGTTCTGTGTTGGTTGCTCATGATATTGGGCCACTCTAGTGAAATTACAATGTGGGAAGTGAAAAAAAAAAAAAAAAAAGACTGTGCATTTTCAAATTGTAATGCTGCACGGACCTTATAAGTTCAGTGACCCCAAATGGCCAAAAGCAGCTTTTACATCTCATTGGGAATCACAATGATTCAGAACGAAGAGAAATTGATGAGAAAATTGATTTTAACAGAATTTCAATTGAGAATAATCCAAACAAGACTACTTATTCTGCACTGACACTCATTTCTGGGTCTGCCAGTTCCCCATGGAAATAGTGCTCTGTGCTGTTACCCCAGGTTTGCTGTATATGTTCCTCTTTTTGCCTGCACAGTGCCTTATGGGGTACCTGGTATTTCCTGCCATTGCCTGGGCTAAATCTTACCACTTCAGAGGCTTTTCTTTTCCATTGTTCTGTCCAAGTATTTTTCAGAGTATTGCTTTTCTTGGATTTTTTTTTTTTTTTTTGGCTCGGTTCAAGCAAAGAACGAATATCAAAACCAGGGAAATTTTTCAGAAGGTGAAACTTCCCCCATTTCTAAGCCCTTGTTAATTAACTTTCCCTTCTGGCTTCCCCCTCAAATCTGATCCAGTCACCCCCTTGCTTTGCTGGGAAGAGCTGATGAGCTCACAGCCCAACGTGAATATAAATCCTCGCCTTACACCTCTTATATATGAAGGAAATTACATATTTGAAATCCAGCGTGGTACTTTAATCCCAGGGTAGCACAAATCCAAGATCAGGGCACAGCTTGCTCCTTGAAACTAGACTAAAACAATTACTAATGACATGTTTCAGGAATGATTCTTGTTGCTAAGCTCCAGAACCATGCTAATTTCTTTGCTTAAGTTTGCAGGATCACTTTATTTTTTTGTGTAATTTTTTTTTTAACCTACACCAACATTCTTTCCTGTCTCACGAGAAATTTCTGTATCACAGTTAGAGCAGCAGCTGCAAGCTGGAAGCTACACACGCATAGGGACACTCCAGCAAATCAATCCTGTTTGCTTTTTAAAACAGGGCAATCGCTTAGCAAGGAAGACAGCAGGATGCACGCTGAATGCCAGCCTGTTTTGGAAGGCAGCGGGGTTCAGGGCTGGCCTCTGCTGCTCAGTCTCTGTGTGACCACGTGCACATCACTGCGGGTCACATCCCCAGATCTTTGTTCACCGCTGGAGAGGTCTCAGCCCAGCCACCCCTTGTCCCTGGGGTCACATCGTGCTCTCGAGGAGCCCTGCTGGTACCGCAGCAGCTCATGCCCTGCCCTCAGCTCCATGCCAGGAGCTCCCAGGGTTACATTCCCATCCCAGGACAGCAAACTTGATGGCTGCTGACTTTGGCTGTACCTCAAGCAAATCAAACCCAATCTGCTAGCAGCTGCTGTCTTTGCTTCCAGCGAGAGGCTTCCTGAAGCACAGCAATCCCAGCCAAGCAAGCAAGGTCTCCATAGTCCCCACCTGAACAGGGGAGATGGATCCGCTCAGTGATGCAGGGCATCTTGGCCCGGAGAACTTAATGTCTCCCTAAACCCTCTTCCTAAATCTCCCATCCAGATGATTAAAATAAAACCCTCACCTCAAACAAGGCCAGTGTTGTCTCCAGTGCCTGGTGGAAACCATCTCTGGTCTGCACTAGAGCCTGAACCAGAGCGGAGCAGGAGGCTGGCATACCCAGAAACAAGGATCCGTGAGTAGGCTCTGTGGGGCAAGAATGGGATGCACTGTGCGAAAAGTCTGTTGGCCCTCGTCTTCAGAAATGCTTTGTTTTGAGCATGCAGGTGTCTCCACCCATTTGAAAAGCCCCTATAAGACATTCTGGGTCTGATGGGACTTAAGGGTGTCTGTACCTCTGGCTTGGTGTGAATGGTTCAACTGGGAGAGAGGCTGACCTAACAATGAGTTTATTCTATGGCTTGGATGTACCTACCAGGACTGCACAAAGTGCCTCTCTCACCAGGCCTAAAAACACCTTCCCAGCTGGGATGGGAATCCCCTGGGCCTCCCTTTTCTACCTGTAATTATGCTTGTCAAGCAAACTGGTGCTAGACACTCTTGCTCCAATGTTTTGGAGACCTTTAGGTGGCCAGTGTAGGATCAAGGATTTGTAAGCCAGAAGAGATCATTCATGGATGGCCAGCCTGTTCTCCTACACACCCCAAGCCATAAAACCATCGGCAACCATCAGTCCCATCCAGGGACTGTCTGTTTGAGACATGTCCCACTCAGTTGATCTTTAAGTGGTCCATTGGCAACCCGGCCTGGGGCTGATTTACTCTGTCCTTTGTGTAGGAGGAGAAGGCTGGGATAACCCTACATATACCAAGGCAAGAATAAAACCTGTGCACAGGCCATTAGGTGTCTCGTGAAGTCCCATCCTAGTAACGAGTTCCACCAGACTGGGATGAGGATAGGACATTTCCAAGCCTCCCGAGAGCTCCTGTTTGGACCTCTTTGTTTTACTCTGTTCATCTCCTAGGGCTCAGCCACCACCTCAGTAAGGAGCGTGGTGCAGAAGGCACAGATCAAACAGTCTTGTTTGTTTGTGTGTTACGGTGCTGATCACATCACCAGCCCAAAGGCCAGGATTGTTCCAAGAGCGCTGTGGGAATTAGGTACCCTGCAGAAATTCGTGTAAGCCTGGCTGCATTTCAATAAGATCTGGGCTCCTACGTTCCTTTGGCTCCCTTTGAAGATCTCATCCTTTAACAAATTAATAACAACAGGGAAACAAACATGGCATTTTAAAGCACACTATGTCCAATCTTTAACAGAGGTCACAGGAGGTCTGTCACTTTGCAGCAGCTGAGGATCTGACCTAGAGACAATTTGCTTTCTTTGGGGAAAAAAAATCCTTCCTGAGCATTTCAAACGGGCGAGCATTGGACTTTAAATCCATCCAATTACCTTCAGCGTGAATGTCCTTCAACCACATGGGAACATTAGAAACAAATGCAGGAAAAGTTCCCTGAGTCCAAAATGAATTTAAATAAGCCAAGAGCCGACTCATTAGTCTCACTCCTGTGTGTTGCCTCTTATTCCTGCCGTGGCAGTGCGCTTTCCAACAGCTGCCTCTGTCGGGGGATACACCTCCCTTCCCGGCTGGGCAGGAGGATGGAAATTTGGACACCCGACCCTGCCTGTTCTGACCAGCATGCTGTGCTGTAATTGCAAGCTGCCATCTCATGGAAACAGACAGATTTGTTTAAATAAAGACAGCCCCGAAAGCACCTGTCCCCAGATGAAAATGATTCTGCCTCCAAAGCCAGTGTGAAAGGTGCAATTTTTGTCTGTGACTGAGTTTTATTAAAAGCTCCCCCAGACTTCCTCATATCATTATCCGAGTAGGCACTGCCACCCTTTTCCTCCAGGCACATTGGTGTTGCTTCAGGGATGGGAAAAGAAGTAGTTTTAGGGTATGTAGACCAGTATTTGGGTAAGTTACCTGTACTAAGGTTTAAAAGCATGCTCATGGGCTGTTATCACAGAACTGCTCTTACTCAGATTAGTCATTCCACAGTTTGCCTTGCTGACTTTTTTTATTTCAGATTCAGGGGATTAAATGCTCCCCAACCCTCTCTCTGCTGATTCATCGCAAGACGACTCGTTCCTGTATCCTTGCTGTGCACCCACACCAGAGATGCTACAGAGTGGTACCCACTGCCTCTGGTACTGATGGACTGTGCAAGCGCAGAAGCTGCTTGCAAAGCCCAGAAGTATGTTCTCCCCTTTGATAGCTCCTCAAGGGATACTGGAGAAAGCCCTCCTCCAGCCCCCAGGCTCTCCATCTCATTGCATACTGTGATATGGACATCTCAGTGGAGGATTCATCTTCCTCATATGGTTGCTCATTGCCCTTCTGTCAACCTTCACTTTGTCCATCCGTAACAACTTTGGTCTGAACAAAAGTGGTTCCTGGCTGGGACGACACATCAGAAGCACATCTAAAGCATGAAGCACCCAAAGTGATGTGGGTCTTGGTGCACAGCAGCACAATGCAGTCCCTCCCCTGACATGACATGGAGGGGCTGCTGCCTGGGACCACAGTAAACAGCCAGAAAGCCAAAAAATAAAAATAAAAATTAAAAAAATCCCATTATTCCCCTTAAGGAACCATTCACTGCTTCCTACCTGTTCACCTCACCCCTCTAGGATGGTTTCTGTAGACCGCAAATGCAATGTGATCCTGCATTTGATTTTCAAGTCACTTTTGTCATCCTCTCCCTCTACTGCTGTCTTCCTTTTTTCCCTTCCTCACCCTGGTGTTGTTTTCTCTCATCTCCCATTTGATTTGCCCCTCACTTTCCCATTTCACATCTCATTTCACCTCATAAAGCTTTTGTCAAAAAACAGTGGCTGCTGAGATAGCTACAAAAAAAAAGCTTTTGAAAAACACCCAAACTCTGTGTTAGGGGAAGAAAAGTAACTTCTCCTTATTTTATCCTAGAGAAAAAAAAAAAAGAAAGAAAAAAAAAAGACACCCTCATTTTGCTCATCGGCAGAGTGGGGCACTGGATGGATCCTGCACCACATGGAAGATGTGCACAGGATCGGATATTCAGTTTTTCTTCTCTCTGCCTTTACCACTGTAATCGTGTTTATCCAGGTATAAAAAGCCATGGAGAAGAAAGAGGATGCTGAGATGATCAGACATGAACACAGAATTATGGCTCCTGCAGGTCCTTCTGCTGCATGAAACTGGCACGGTGCTGGGGAGCTTGGGGATGTGCCCACATGGATACTTTGATATATCTGCTTCTTTCTGATGAGGTTCTGTCTGCTTTTCCCTTGGCATACTGTCTCGTCTTGTCCCAGCCAGGGCCGGGTGATGTATGGAATCATAGAATCACAGAAGCACAGAGTGGTTTGGGTTGGAAGGGACCCTAAAACCCACCTAATTCCACCCCATGCGACGGGCAGGGCCCCCTGCCCCCAGCCCAGGCTGCCCCCAGCCCCATCCAGCCTGGCCTTGGGCACTGCCAGGGATGGGGCAGCCACAGCTCCTCGGGGCAGCCTGGGCAGGGCCTCACTGCCCTCATAGCAAAGAATTTCTGCCTTATATCTAACCTAAAACCACCCTCTTTTAGTTTAAAGCTGTTACTCCTTGTCCTATCACTGCTCCCCCCGCCACAGAGTCCCTCCCCAGCTCTCCTGCAGCCCCCTTTAGGTACGGGCAGGCCGCTGTGAGGTCTCCCCGGGGGCTTGTCTTCCCCAGACCCAACACCCCCAGCTCTCTCAGCCTGGCCCCACAACAGAGCTGCTCCAGCCCCTGAGCACCCCCACGGCCTCCTCTGGCCCCGCTCCAGCAGCTCCATGTCCCCGTGCTGGGCCCAGAGCTGAACGCAGGCTCCAGGTGGGGGTCTCACAAAACAGAGCAGAGGGGGACAATCCCCTCCCTCACCCTGCTGCCATGCTGCTGCTGCTGCAGCCCAGGGTACGGTTGGCTTTCTGGGCTGCCAGCTCACGTTGCTGGCTCGTGTTAAGTTTTTCATCCACCAGTACCCCCAAAACCTTCTCTACTAGCTGCTCGCAACCCACTCGCCTCCAAATCTGTATGTTTGGGAGTGCCCTGACTCAGATGCAGGACCTTGCACTTGGCCTTGCTGGACTTCATGAGATTTGCACAGCCCACCTCTGAAGCCTGTTCAGGTCCCTCTTGGCATCCTGTCCCCCCAGCATGTTGCCTGCACCACCCAGCTTGGTGTCATCCTTATGTCACACATCACCCCAGATGGAAAGTTTTCCCCGGGAGGATCCGTTCTAGGACCGGCGGACAGTGAGGATTTGATGCCGGACACAGAACCGCTGGGGATGTGACAGCTCTGGTTCCTGACATTTGGTATGTGGCAGAATTTAATAATGCCATTGCCCTCCTCCAGCAAATGAGTCCTGGAAGAGCTGCAATTCTGATTGTCAGAGAGGGAGAGAAAGGGTAATTAAAAGGCCCGGTGACAGGTAATAAGAGGGATGGATCCACATCTCTGATGAAAGACCTGGTGCTCTCCCGGTCCATCCCTCCAGCATTTTCCCCTGTGGCCATGCAAGCACGTCCCTTCTCACCGCCCAGATCCAGGAGTGACCTTCTCCAGAAACACAAAGGGAATTGGACATCCTCAGCTCCCACTACTGAAAGCATTGGTTAGCGTTAATTGGACAGTCCTATGGTTAGTGCATGTAGTGGGGAGGCAGGACAGCAAACATAAGGCTTAGTAGGTTTCTTTCTTCTTTTGCCTGAAAATAAAGAAAACTATGTGATGAAAATATTTCCGTAGGAGTTTCATCAGGAATCCTTCTTAGGATGGAGCTTTTATTCAAACACTGAATTCCCAATTCTCCCGATGCGACACTGAGCAAAGCACCCAGGGTCAGAGGAGACACAGGTCTGGATTGATGCCTTGCACTTGCATTTCCCATGGAGCAAAAAGGAAGCCTTTGGAGTGTCAAAGTATATGAGAATCTTTTAGATTAGATAACACATGCTTTTATTATGCTTAGTTCCACAGATTCTGAGCTCTCATATGGCTCAATATCTCCCCTCCAACATTTATGAAAGCCCTGGCCTGTCTTCTCCTGCTGTCTTATATGTGAGCGTCATTTCACTTCTAATGGTGAAGGATATTAGA
This sequence comes from Anser cygnoides, assembly GCF_040182565.1. Lineage (NCBI taxonomy): Eukaryota > Metazoa > Chordata > Aves > Anseriformes > Anatidae > Anser > Anser cygnoides. The sequence goes on along the minus strand of NC_089876.1, from coordinate 2,214,207 downwards.
AATTTGAGTGAAAAGGACTTGCTTTGTGCATTGTTGTTATTTTTATTGCCATCAGACAATCATTCTGACCTCTAGTGCTTCTACATTTTTATGATCACCCGTGTTGAAATCTCCCCAGATTTATGTACTGTAAATGGTAAGTGCTTTGTTCTTTAGATCATGTGCCCAGGATCCAGATGGCCACGTTGCGACGGTCTGTAAAGTTTAAGGGCATTTGGGGAGCTCATAAGAAGAACTTTCACGCCATTGCATTCAAAACTCTCCCAGTAGGTAACCTTCACGCACCCCCGATTACCAGGTTTCACATGGGTGATGCCTTCATCCCTTTGATTTTTAAACTTTCCAGTATTTTAAGAAATAAGGATTCTCTGCGAATAACTGCATAAACTGGAAAGGCAGCTCCTGAGCAAGGTTGTTCATCCTTTATTTGGGATAAACCAGACGTTTCCAAAATGCATTTCATTCTCTGGTGGTTGAGTCTCAGTAGGAGGGGGAAAGATGGCAGGGGTGATAGGGAGACTGAGCCAGAAATAGCTGAGAGATAAAACTCCTTGTTTAAAATCCATCTGTAACACAGAAGACAAATTGTGAGGCTGTCTGGGAAAGCAGGCTAGCTATTGATAAAGAGGCAATAAGCAGATTCTCAGAAACAGACAGAGCACAAATCAACCACCCAATTTTGTATTACAAAGGATGCTAAGAAAATTCACTAACAATTTTTTTTTAAACTGGGAATTGCAGAATTTATGAAATAGTGGGGACTACACAATGTATCCCTTTCTAAAGAGAAAGGGACTGTGCTAGGAAGGTTCTAAGACTAAGGAAGAGATTCAATTCCCACTGTTTTTCCTTTGGTCACCTCAAGCTATTTGGAAAGATGCTTTGTGCTTCTTCAACAGCTGTTGGAAGAGACATGGTAGTGTTTATCCAGAGGTGTTCAGGAACAGCTGAGCTTAGGAATTCAGTGTGATCTTACAATTTGAGAGCAAATCAAATGGCACCTTGTAGGTTGATGAAAATGAAGGGAAGAAAAGACATTCTAAAGCAAAAAATAAAAGTGCAAAAGCAAATAAAAAAAAAGGAAGTCAGTGAAAAAGAAGAGTGATTTTGGCAATTCAAACTGTAACTAATAGAACATGTATTGAGAGAAATCTGTACTTACACAGTGGATACAGAAAGGGAAAATAGCTCAAACCCACAGGCATATGCTTGAGTTTATAAAGAGTAAGTCTCAGCAGAGAAATTTGTTGCCTATTTTTAGCTGAAACTATTAGTGGATAAAGAGTTTCTGTTTGGATTTTATTAAAACCCTTGCAACCCTGTTCTCTAAATGAAGTCAAATAAGCACTGCTTAGCCACGATGCAATGAAGGGAAACTGGTATGTGAACTGTGTTAACCATCTACGGAAAGCTGCAGAGGCAGAATAATGCTCTGGGACACTTAAGAAGGTGTAAACAGGAGAGAATGGATGGAAACATGACAAAGATAACTGAGCTGGATTTCAGAGAAATTGTAGGTCCTCACAGGAAGATCTTCCAGGATGCAAGAAAAAGAGAGAAATGAGAATCAAGTCCTTTTGCATATCTTGTTTCTTCTCCAGCCTTCAGCCCAAGCCTCTCTGCCCTTCAAAACAGCTCTCAGTTCCTAATCACATTTTTAGCTTTTCCTTTCTCAGTGTGAAGTTATGTTTTCCTGATTTAACTCAAGCAAATCCTATGAGTTAAACTCTGTATTACTTTGCTTTACTTTGGAGAAGGGGCTCTGCTCTTCACACTACTTCCAGGTCAGACCACAAGGCTACAGAATGGGAGGATATGAACTTTTAGCTGTCTCCTCCAAAATGTGCACAAGTCCCCTTGTCTACTTAATATTTGTCTGTCTGCAGGGCATATGTCTCCATCTGAGCACATCAACCTAAGGAGAGTTTGCTGGTGTAGCTGTTGGAGTCTCGGACATGACTCATCCCATGCTAAAGATGCCTTCATCCAGCCACATGGATCACACCACCATCTCCATTGGCTTCACCGAATACATTTCCATGGAGAGTTTGCACACCTAGAGCATATGGTGACACCTACACCTTTTGCTGCCTTGTTTTATTATGTATTACCCTGGGTGCTGGATTGGGTCCTCCAGGTAGTTAGGGTATGCCACATGGCCATCAAAAGGTCCAGGGTGTCCCAAGAGACTGGTGTCCACTCTGCCAGTCCTGCACAGGTGTCTCAGATACCCCAGAGCATCTCACATGACATCAGGCACATTTGCATGTGTAACTGAGTCCAAAGTTTTCTAATTTCTCTCTAGATGCTTAAGTCTCCCCCAGGTTATAATAGGAAACCCTGGTTCTCATATGTAGGCACCTGAACGTCGGTGTCACCACCTGCAAACTGAATTCTGCAGCTAATGCTGGGGAAGGTGGATCCTTCCCCTACAGGATTTTTTGATCTGGAGGTACCAAATTGCGGTCAGGTCCCATGACTGTCTGGACATAAGCATCTTCTCTGGGTGGTCATCTCCATGTCCAGGTTCTGTCCAAGGCCCTGGAAAAACTACCAAGACTTCTGTCATCTTGGTGCATGGCTCTGGTCTTCACCTCAAGCAAGACTTGGGTTTCGTTAGGTGCTTGTGCGTGCCTCAGAGCACTGAGGAAATGCTGCACTTCACAGCAGCTCTCCCTGTCACGCCGACAAGAGGCTGTGATGGAATGCCACGGGGCGCACGGAGAGATTAAAAGCAGAAGCTCCAAGTCAGGGACGTTTTAAAAATGTGTGTGTTCAACTAAAGGGCTTTTTAATGTTTTAATAACAAATATTACAAGATATTTTTCTCCATGCCCAGTGCCTGCTGAGCCATCACGCTGAGCCTATATTTATGGCACTGTAAAACACAATGAAGGCAACAGCGCTAGGAATACTAATAGCCTCAAGTTTATTACACTAAGGCTGAGTGCTTCATTTTAATTGCATGGAAACATTTAATTTGTTAGATGAGGTGTCATGTAGTTTTCCTCAGGCACCAGTAACTCATATCCACACTGGGACAATCTAGCAATCTAGGGGAGGCTTTAAAGTTAAATGGATTTTACTACATCTTACCTCTTTGGTGTGTGTGGGTGACCAGATTCTTGGACCCTGTAGAGTTAAAATGTTTCTGCCTCTTTGTTGTAAAACTTGACTAGGGGAAAGCCATGTCTTCACAGCTGCCCAAAGCAAAAAAGGAGTCTGCAAGGCATCACCGTAGGTTGTAAGCAGTCAGGTGGAAGGACCAGGGGTTCTCATCTCTCTCCCTGTCTTGCTAGATGGACCAAGGATGCTTGCTGCCTGTCCTTGTTGGCTGAACCCACTAATTCTTTCAGAGCACACTTGCCTAATAGATCAAAGGCACTGTCATGCTTCTCCTTTTCATTTTCTGACCACTTATATCAATAACATTTAAAGAGTAAAGGGGAGAGGAAAGCCAACTGAAGAGTAATGAGTTTTTGCTCTGAAATGATGTCAAACCAGGACATTTCAGGAAGAAAAAAAGGCATTTTTATGGAAACAAAACCAAAACAAACAAGCAAACAAAAACATTTAAGAACAAAAAGGAAGCTTGTCTTTATGTCCCACACAGCAAAAGGGATGGGGCCGTTGGAGACAAGCTGAGTCTGTCAAAATAATGATAACAACTCCAGTTTCCTGCATAGTTCTGACATGTGCTCTGACAGTGAAGATGAACGTGGAATAAATTCCTGAGTTGGCAAGATTTCATTTACCTCTGGTGTTAGGGGACCTGTAGCTCGCATTAGATTTTTTCCCCACATGCTGATCCAACATGTTTAGACATTGAAGGTAGAAAACTTCACACAGGGAATGAAAGGTGATTTTATTTATTTATTTATTTTTTTTTACTGTGCAGATAAGTAATGACTGCAACAGCTTTGCAAAACCAGTGGTAAATACCTTATCTCACCAGGTTTTAAAGAGAGATAGGACGTCTCTCTAAAAGATATGCTGTAGTTCTGCTCTGCCTTCGTGGGCTCAATGCCATCACGCCTGTGCTATGGGAGAATGATTGTCCCTGCAGGCCTTACCAGAGAGGGGAACATTTGTTGAAGATGAGATGCTCTGATGTCTTTAAAATCCACATGATCTCTTTTGAAGCGATACAGTAGATACCATGGCAGTAAGCAAGGTAATAATGCACACATGTCCATGCTCAAATCTACCATGGGCTTTTACCTCCCATTTCAGCACTGAAGTTGTACCTCTTCCCTCTTCCATTAAACAACAGTGAAGGCTGCCAAAATGGAAGGTTTGTAGGAGGCTTCCACTGGAAAACACAGTGCAGGAGGTGAGGGCTGTAAAAGCAGGCGCCTGCAAGAAATATTTTCATCCTTTTGTCATGTTACCACAAAAGAAGAAAGTTATGGGGTGTGGGTTAATCTCCTGAGCATGGATTTTTGCTTCTAATGAACACTTCAGCAGGAGCTGAGAAGAGCTTTTTCATCAGCATTTGCTGGAAATTTTAAACAAACCTCTTCAGATGTGTCAGTGACTCTTTTTCAAGTGTGCATTTTCTGAAAATAATCCTGGCAATGAGATTGTTGAGGCAACAGCTACAGAAACTGGCTGACCCCAACCAGTATCCAAGAATGGTCACGAGGATGGAGTTTTGAACTGATTTATGAGGTTAAAAGAGGGCCTGTATGTAAATAGCTATTGGATTGCTGTCACTTGCTCCCTCACTGAAAGCCATAGCTCATGTTTAGTTAACACACAATTTCTAGGAACTTGCATTCAAATTTTGAAATTGCCCCAGAAACCTGGTTTTAAGTTTCTCATCCGACGAGAAGCAGAACCTTTATTATGTCACCTCTCTGAATTAATGTCTCAGTATATTTCTATCTTGGCCCTACACTGACTTTAGCACAGAAGCAGCTCACAGACATGAATAATTTCATCATTATCCATCAAAGCAGTCCATGCTATGGAAGGAAAGCTCAGATGTGGAGCCAGGGGCCCAGAGGCATTAAGTGATGGGACTAGGGTCAGCTGGAGATGCACTGTCCCACGTAACTCTCCTGGAGGCCAGACCAGCTCCTGGACCTCAGAGCTGTCCCAGCTTTCAGGCACTATCCTCCTCACATACTCCTTACAAAGGGTGGAAAGACCAAGAATGTTCACAAGGTCATCAGTGAATAATTTTGAATAATCGGCAACCCTGGGAAAATCACAGGTTGCTTGCAGAGAATTCATGAGCAGGAAGAGGAAAAAAAAAAAAATGGCAGAATTAATTATATGCTGGATATCTATCACCGCGTTAGTTTTGTTTAAAGAGAAGACAAAGGAATTTATATTTTTGGACAATGAATTAATAGACATTGACGGCACAGAAAAATCTCAATAGCTAACAATTTTGAATATCAGACACCTGTAGAAATCTGTGTACTGAATAGTTCACTGCTGCCAAAAAAAAAGGTTGGTATTGCTTCTTGTCCCCACACTTGATTGTGGCCATGCTGTCCTTCTGCTCTGGCTGTGGTGCTCAGGGACTCTTCTATGACCTGTTTTGGCTCCTCAGCAGAGCAAAAACCTAGCCCTTTTTAAATATCAGTTAGTCAGAGTTAGAAGTCTCTGCCACCCCTTCGTGTCATTCCAGGCACGTGGAACTGGAGAAGACACACAAAGAGAAATGACACCTCTGGGATAGGGGGTCCAAGCAGAACCAATGATCATAGGCACAGCCAGTCTGCTTAGGTGGCATCTGGACTGATCCCAAAAAGCACGGGAATTTGGGTGGGCTCAGAATTGGGCCCTTTAGACCCAGTTCACAAAGTGAGACGTGGCAAGGCACCACCTCTGAATGAAAGTGGGGATGTGGCACGCACCATGGAGCTAGGACACAAATTGCACCATACACCTAAGTGTTTTTTTCCTTATCTACCCGCCTGACCGCATATTTAGGAATCTAGCTATGGGCATCTAATTTTGTAACTCCTGACCAATGGGCCAAATTAAACTGTAGTTGTCCTCTCATCTATTAATGACTTTGTAATAGGATATTAATTTATCTCTCTGTGCCAAAATAAGTACACTCAGATGTGTGTAGGGGGATTCACTATCTTTTTCCTTTTTAAGGAAAAGACAAAGCTACTTTGTGCCTGATTTGAATTTCAGACAAACATTTAACCGATCACTTTGCTTTCCCAAACGTACAGTGCAGCCTCTAAGAGCAAGCTAAATTGCTATAAATTAAAGTTAAATGTCAAAAAGGCAAAGATGTGCAGGAATGCAGGAGGCAATCTCTGTGCAATTGGGGTTGTTACCGAGCTGCTTTTATCCACTTCGCTTGCATATTGTTAAGTGCTCTTCCTGGAAAGGGGAACATTTTTTTTTCCATTTTTAAATAAGTCCCAGCCCCCATGTGCCACTGAAATGGGATGTTATAATTTCTCATTTCCAAATATCACCAGAGAAAGAGCCATGATTGTCCAGTCATTGTGCTTCTCATTTCATTTGAGTTTTGCAGCCTGCTCTGAGAGAAATGCCATCCTTTTGATATAACAGGTATCAACCTGCTCAGTAAAAGATAAATTAAGATGCCATTTCCACCTATGCTGAGTAGTTGGCCTCTGTGGGAGGGAAGTGAAGAGATCCCTGCTTCTCCTGTCACTTTAAAATAGCAAATAGAATTGGATGCACTGTGAGCTACATGTGACAGATGAGAAAACAACCACCAGTGTCGCACTAACTGCATCTCACCTAGAAAGAATCACTTCTGTTCTTTGCTTCAGCGGGGCCAGCCCGCTCTTGTACCCCCCCACTTGTAGCAGATGTCCGTCCCCAACCCCACAGCGTCCCCGTGCTGCATCGGCTTCTTGAGCTGGAGGATGACGGGAAGAAGCCTGCGAGGGTCTGCAGAGACCAGGCAGGGCTGGAGGCTGCACCTCAAGCTGTACTCCCTGAGACTGCGTGATCTGAATGCTCCCCCCTGCTCCCTCCTGGTCTATAAAACTTCCTCCTGGGGATGCTTTCAAAGTAGTTGTGTTCTTAACAACACTGAGAGCCTTCCAGGGAAGTTACTTGCTGTATAAAGCAGTATAGTGGCACCGAAGGCTGTATAATGTGCCAAGTAAGCAAAATCTGCCCTGTTTTCTTTGGGAGCCCTGCTTACTGTCGTAACCTTGGGTACAGTTCTGCCAGCAGTGGGGCACCTTCAGCCCACGACAAGGAGGAACATCTCCACCAAACTTCTATCTAGACAAGACAGGCACTGCTTTCTTAGGATTCAACCAGCTCTACACCATCACATCCCGAGTTTTTAGGGAATACAGCTCTGATGCTCTTTGATGTCTGTGCAACGCTTTCATGTGATGGACTGACACGACTTCTTTCATGCTGTGTCAAGCACCCTCTGAAGAAGAGTTTAGGGGAGTCTCTTGCAGGTTGTGAACGCAGCTACCTTAGGCCATTGCTTAGCAGTGCAGAGTTCCCATGAAACTACAACGTCCAGTGCTAATTGAGGTCCAGGTGAGGAGGGGACCCGACATGCACAAAAGCTCTACAGAGCCCTGTTCAGCTCCAAACTGGAGGGTGCTATCCCTGAGAGCAAGGGGCATCACACATGGTCTGAGGCACCAGGCTCCAAAGTTCACTTCACTGAGGGGATTTTGAGAATTAGGGGTCTGGTACCTGTAAAGAAAATATTTATATAATAGTAAAATATATTACCTGGAAAAAAATATTTAGGGCTGGAGGGAACTGCACTGTAAAGAGTGGGAAGCTCTTTCCACACTGCATGGCAAGAAGTGCTATGGCTGATTGGAGATAGCCTTGCTTCACGTGGGAGGTTGAACCAGAGGACTCCCCTCAAAAAACACTCCTGTAGTTCTGTGAATGCATGGGGCTATCACTCCCATGGTCTCAATAATTCACTATTTTAGCACAACATAACTGTGCTGCCAGTCAGAGACACTGACATCCCTTACTACATGAGCTTTATTGCCTGACAAGGAGAAACCCCGCTCCTTGCTGGTGGCAAGCTCCTTGCTGAGACAGAAAGGAACGCACAGTACAGCAGCCTTTGGCTGCTCCATTACATTGTAAATGAATACAGACAAGATGTTAGCTCCAAACAGGGCTCATTTGGGCTGTTTTTTATATGTTGAGGTCAGAAGTACCATGTCCTGGGAGCTTTCTCTGTCCTATCACTTTCCACACAGCCAGCAACCGGTGGGAATAGTCTGTAAAAGCTTTCTGCAAGGAGTCATGAGCTTGTTGGGTCCAGGGGTCCTTATTGCCTAGAGAATACTCACCAGTTGTATTTAAGGTCTTCTGCAAATCCAGTCAAGACAAACAAAATGGGGGCCCAGAGGGTAAGGCACTTGCCACTGCTCTTGAGGCCAGGCAGAGTCCTGGGCCTTGTGCTACCAGATTTAGGGCTATAAGCCAGAAAGTCACTGGCAGGTTTGTTATTTTTGGCAGGTATGCTTGAAACGCTGAAGAACAAGAGCTGTGGACTGAAACCCTGTGAGGTGTGAGGTCTCTTCTTGGCTCTGACACAACACATATCTTGGATGGGATAAAAGCTTCCTGCCAGGATATCTGGGTGAGACAATACGGGTGGGAGGATTCCTCTCCAGTAAGAATCCTGACTGTGTGCAGAGTTCAGGCTCTTATCTGATGGCTCTGACTACATAAATTTTCTGTGAAGGGTGCAATTATTTTCTTAGGCTGGCTTCCTAAGGAAATGAGCCCCTTATGTAACTGAAATATCTGCCTGTCTCTCTTAGTTCTCCTTCATAACTTTTGAAACCACCAACAAATTTCAGACAATTTCTTTGGCTCAAGGACCTTAAGCTCCTACAAATTTTATGAAGAGATGCATCTGGTTAAGGCACAATAGGTCTGAAATGATGTGACCACTGAGAAAAATGTCACAGAAAGAGACCAGACACACTATTGAGATAGCAGAGGCCAAGTTCAAGAAATTCGATTCCATAAAGTCCCCTGCACATGGAGCCGTGGGTTTCTGGTTTGGTGATATAAATAAAATTTATGTGCTAAGAAGAACAAATTAACAGTGCTTGTACAAGCAACATAGGGCTTGGTCCAGCAGAAAAGCATGTACTCCAGTTTAAGAGAGTTCAAACACGGGGGCTGAGTCCTTTAATGCACCACCCAGCCACAGACCAGCTTTCCCCAAACCCTCTGCAGATCCTGCAGATCCTTGGTGGCTCCTCCAATTGGGAACTAGAATCTGGAGCCCTGATTTCTGTTTTTTTGATTGCCTCTTACGGACAGACAGGGTTAGTTGGATGCATGGTCTCTCCTTCCTAGCAAATGACTGGTTCGGTGCACCCTACCAGATAGTTACACCTCGAGTTCAGGAAGCAGTTTGAATTCCCAGTTTCTAAATTTGTGAATGCCCCACAGTTTGGTCCTGTTACATGCTGTGACCAGCTTGGAAGTCAGAAAGCTAGGCCCAGATTGCTTCCATGGTGGGACTTCCTGGTGTTTTTAATGCAAGCATTTTGCTAGTGATTTCAGATAGGAACAGGATGATACTCTAAATCCACTGCACCCAGTGCTTTAGTTTAGTTATGAGCGTTTATTTTGAATGAACTATGGTGAAAAAGGATCCATTTGGAGAAAATCTGAGAAGATCCCAAGCTAAAGCTACAGTCTCCCATCTAAGTAGGGCAAGTCTTCTCTGTACAGTGGGGAGAAGAAAGGAGAGCACGCTGATTACGTACACTCTTGAGCATGGTGTCACCACCAAGCAAGCACACTGAGGTGCCCTTTTCTATTTACATCATATCCTAGAGACTGTCCACAAGCATCCTGTCCTTCTTTCTTGAGTACTTTCCTTTGGTTTGCTTCTTGCTTGTCCTCAAGAATTTACATCCCTTGAATTGCCAAGGAACTGGTCTTAGGCAACAAGCCCACAGATGCTCTGCTGTATGACTGACTGTGCAGTCATAGCTGCCGCCTCAGTTTCTCCGTTTAGCTATGCTCAAGTATCCTTTTGCATTGATGCAATATTTAAAATTAAGTCTTTTAATGAGCCAAGAAGTTTCCCGCCCTTCCCAAAGTAGCCAAGAGCAAAACCCTCTCCCCCAGCCCCCAGCCTGCATGCTCTCCCTGCCATCTCCAGCCTGAGAAGAGAGCGTGCCAGGCTTCCCTGTGCCAGTCCATGCTGAAAGGTCCAACCCAGCTCCCCAGACAGAAGCAGACGTTCCTTCCACACTCCCCACAAGCTTTTTTTTAAGTATTCAGGGTCTTTGTGCCAAACCAAAATGAAACCTTTACAAAAACCAATGTCAGAGTAAACCATTTGCCTTGCCCTTTTCTCTATCCTTCTTCAGTGCTTCAGTTCCATCCAAGCACTTTTAATTGCAACTCAGGATCTGCTCAAAATCAGTCCTCGAGATATCTTTAGCAATACTACCTCCAGGGTTTCTATTTTTCCTTTCAGGAAGAGATGAAATTAGAAGCATATTTGGGGGTTATTTTTGTTTGTTTAATTGTTTATTTATTTATTCTACTGGGGGACATAGGCCATGTACATGTATCTGCCCTGGAGTATCAGGCTTCCTACTCCAGCAACAGCCAAAGGCTCTGTATCTTCACAGAGCTCAGACCTCTCTTTGCAATAGCCAAACTGAAAACAATGCAGAAAAAATTTACTCCTGTGCACCAGCAGCAAAAGGATGATTTATGGCCCATTTGTCCATGACCTGAGGACTCACAAACAAAGTTTAGGAATCACTGGCCCAAGAATTTTAGAGCTATAGAAGATGGTGACTGCATCCAACTCACAAAAAAAAAAAAAAAAAAAAGCTAAAAAAAGACAATGACCCTGCTAACTCTCTGAGCGACTGAGCTTAGAGACAGTCCTGCCAGGGTTATTCATGATAGCTATTCCTTCTCTTGACCTGATAGAGTCTTGTGCTGCTTTCAGCACTTTGAGGCTTGCATGTGTTTTCATTACAGTATTTTTATTTTTTGCTTTCACCTGGTTCTTGTAGAAACAAAAATATATACAGACACCCACCACTACCCTGGCGTATATGCATATATATATAAGTGTATGTACACTCACACACACACACATATTTAAGTTACACTTCATAAAATTCGTGGAGAAACCACCACCAGGATTGATTGAAACAGGCAATTCCGTAGCAAGCTGCAAAGTTCTTTCCTGAATCAGTGAGTCATGGTGTCCTATAAAACACACACTAAAACGTCATAATGACCTACCGCTATTATTTCTTCCTTAAATCTTTACTTGTGAGAGCAAAGGGAGTTTGCAGAGTGAGGGCAGGGGAACTGAGGTGACTGCAGCACAACCTGAGGCTTCGTTCAGCTAGCACAACTTGTGGGCAGCACTGTGCTAAGGCGGTCAAGGAGAAGACAGGAGATATATTTCTAGGGTCAGAAATCGACGGATCACTTGTTCAAATTCCTAGGAATAGAACAGGTTGGATGTCGGCAGCATCAGACATTCAACCCATAATTCCATTGGGTGAGAGAAAATGTATGAAATAAATAAATATCACTTCTTATACATGCACATTCACACACTCACTGATGGGTCTTCTCACACTCATCTTCACATCTATATATAGAAATACGTATTTTTTTTTCTATTGTATAAGACCTTTCTCTACTTCCCAGCCTCCCATACTGCCATATCTCACAAAGTTTTTCTTTTTTTTTTTAATGTGTAATCATGTCATAAAACGGAAAAAATCATGTAAGATCATAAAAAAGGTATTTCTGGCTGCATGGTTTGTTTATTTGTTTCTGGAAAAGTAATGATCAGAAATATTTTCCCAGAAAACATGTTTTGCTTGAGATCTTTCCTCTTCCTGAAACATTTCATCATCAATGTTTCTGCCAGTTCTAGGATTTCGCTGCCAAATGAATCCTGAAGCACAAGTGAACTCTGAACAAGCAGTCTTAACTTTTTTATACTCTGATTTTCGTGGAAATGGGATAGCCACTAAACTATCACTGATTTTTTTTCTGAAATTGAGAAAGCCCAACTTTCACTGAAAAGCCATGACGAAGAATGATCTGTCACCTCTGAAAGTCTGGGAACATCTCCGAGGACCCAACCATGGTCCTAGACGATTATCCCCATGGAAAGAACAGCCTGGAGAAAGACTGTGGAGGCACATTTCTGGAGGTAGTGGTACTGGAAAATTCATCTCAGGGAAGAGCAGAAAGCAGAGGGATGTAGCCTGGCTTCTGTTGCTCTTGTGGAAGACAACTGGCTGCCAATGACAAGCTTGCAGCCTGTTTCAGACCACGTCCTGGACTAAAAGTGGGAGCAATGCTTTTAAAATAAACCATCAAGTCCGTGAAATAGAAAATGTGCAGAGAGATAATTGCTAGGTTAAAACCAAAAATATCACTGATGCAAATGAATTTCCCATCGGACCGGTCCTTCATTGTCTTGTACCTTGACGCTACCATCTAGAGATGGGAAGCCAGTGCTTTGTGAGCCCCTGTGAGAAGCATGGCAGCTATTAAGGGAAGACCCTGACTTCTTTCCTGTGTCTGTCAGTGCTGAACTCAGAGGCCCCGCTCTTAGTTGAGCCTTTTGCACATTGTAGCAATAATGAAAGGAAAGGAAAGGAAATAAAAATAAAATATAAAATAAAATAAAACAAAACAAAACAAAACAAAACAAAACAAAACAAAACAAAACAAAACAAAACAAAATAAAATAAAATAAAATAAAATAAAATAAAATAAAATAAAATAAAATAAAATAAAATAAAATAAAATAAAATAAAATAAAATAAAATAAAATAAAATAAAATAAAACAAAATAAAATTAAATAGCACTGTCATGGTTATGCATTTGGAAAGCAAACGTAAAGACATTGTCTCCCTCTTCCCTTTATAATCTTCCAACGCTATCCCAAAATTCTTTGCACTTCACACCTGTCCTCATGCCACTTTTAGGACCTTGAAGCTGTAACATTTAGTGCTATTGTTTTTAGTGCTACTTTGCAGCGGGCTGCAGCACAGCCTATAGATGGTCTAGGATATAGACCATGAACATAACCAACGTCTCAGAGTAACATCAGCCCAGAGGAGACCCAGAAGAATTGTTGGGTTGTGTTGGCACCACTGGTACACTGGTGCCGTAGAAGCAGGCCCTCCTTTAGGAGCTTGGTGGGGTAGTTACTGCATCATCTGGAATTCAGACCAGAGATTGGTCTTTCCCTTTTTATATTACTTATACAGACCTGTCCCAATAATTTCTAATGTATACATTTACCCATCCACAGGTACAGTGGCGCTTCTGTCCAGGAATTAGCTGAAGGATGTTATGCTCACTGGATCAACATCATGTTTCAAGTCACCAGAGACTGGCATCTATCTTAGGATGCAATTAATTCCTTCCTTGCAATGCTAATCTCCTCACACTGACTGGAGAAAGAGTTGTCTCCACTCCAAATGTTCTGAGGAATGATGTGATATCAGATGAATGATAATGTAAGAAATACCTTACTGGATCAAACCGTATACCAGTACCCTGTCTGTAAGAATGGGTAAAAGCAGATGCCCAGAGTCTAAGAACAAGTACGTGCATCTTCCAGCTTTCAATCATTCAAGGCTAAAGGACTTTCAAGGCTAGACTGAGTCTTTATGAACCTTCAGTGGACGGCTCTTTCTCGTCCACTCTCCCCTTGAAAAACTGCAAATCTTTGGCATCCACAACACTTTGAAGAAAGAAAGTCCACAGCTCCTCTACTCCTAGTGCAAAGTAAAAACTACATTTGGGTTCTTTTCCTTTTTTTTTCTTCTTTTGTTTCCATTATCTTCCTTCAACGGCCCCTTCTCTTCAATGGCAGGTGAATTAATCCTTTCCATAGTTTCTGTGGCACCCATGCTTTAACAGACTTCCAGCCCTTATTATACCTCCTCACTTGTCTCTTTCACAGGCTGAATCCCATCCCCAGCTTCCTATTTCACTGCTGAAACACGCCACACTTGCATGGTCATCTGTCCCAGCTATAGCAGCTAAGCAAGAACAAGGGAAAAACGTGTTTCTGGATTAACTTGTGATGCTTTGCTGATGCACACACTATTATTAACTTTTGCTGGACCAATTTTTGATGTCTGTGTTGTGGGGTTTTTTTAAGCAGACGCTAGAAAATTTAGTTGGGATTGACAACCTAGATGTGTAAAGAGATACAGTAGCATAAATATCATTGAAATGAGACACAAGGACACCAAGGAAGATGAAAACCTTGTGATATGGAAGATGAATAGCACCAGACTTTTTTTTTTTTTCCAACTTCATTTCTTGTGTCCAGATTCTGCTACTGACATCTCGGTTGTCAGGAGCATGAGAAATCAGATTGAAGTCCATGAAGGTATTCATGACGCTGAGAGTTAAACATATTTGTGAGTCTTTGCAGGACTAAAGACTCATTTAGCAAAAGAAACTTTGGAATCCACAAACATTTTAACAAATCACTTTAAACTCCCTTTATATGGTTTTATGGTTTCTTTGTTTGCTGATCTATTTTTTTTTTCCAAATAAGGGACTTTACTGTTTTGTCTGTCTTATTTTTGACTAAACTCTGATTTTGTTTTCATCATCATTGCTGAACTTCTTGGATTTCTTTTTATGTGATGGAAAAGCTATTTCCAAAAGAAAGGAAGGAAAAAAAAAAGGAAAAAAAAAAAGAAGGAAGGAAGGAAGGAAGGAAGGAAGGAAGGAAGGAAGGAAGGAAGGAAGGAAGGAAGGAAGGAAGGAAGGAAGGAAGAAGAAAGAGAGGAAGAGAAGGAAGAGAAGAAGGAAAAGAAAAAGAAAGAAAAAGAAAGAGAAAAAGAAAGAAAGAGAGAAAGAGAAAGAAAGAAAGAAAAAGAAAGAAAGAAAGAAAGAAAGAAAGAAAGAAAGAAAGAAAGAAAGAAAGAAAGAAAGAAAGAAAGAAAGAAAGAAAGAAAGAAAGGAAGAAAGGAAGAAAGAAAAAGAAGGGAAAAAAAATGTTGTTTTCCTTCACTCTGACTGACTTTATTACATAGTAAACAAAGTGGATTTATTTTTGTGCACACCTGTATTATTTCTGAAGAGCTGTTGAGCATCTGTGAAATGAACAGATTGCCTTTTTTTTTCTTTTTATATAAAAAAGCCCCAAAACAAAACTTGAAGAGCTTGAGGCTCCTCTGTGTCATCATCCACATCACAGCAAAGTGAAAGTCACATTTCTGCTATTCAAATCAAATGGCTCTTCAAACCTCTTCTCCACTGGTAGAAATGGCAACAGGAAATGTCAGCCAGGGATGAGTCTGTGTCTCAGGGCTTTTAATTATGTTAATAGGTAGTTCTGGGAACAGAGGAACTTATGAAGCTTGAGTAGATTCTCTGGTGTCTAATAGTTTTTTTTTTTTTTTGTTCATCCTAGGAGATTTGATAATAAAAAGACTTTCAGCTGCCCAGCTGCCTGCTTCCATGGAGTCCAAGGGAGTTTAATGTATTTACAGCTTAATACAGTGAAGACAACGTAACTGAAGTTATCCAAGTGGTTTAAAAGGTACTGCCAAAGAAAAAGAGGAGATACGCAGACATGCACACAGATAAATGAAGACACCACAGCTGTCTAAGCTAAATGTGTTTAGCAAACCACTCCCCAGGCAGACAGATGCTGCTCCTGCAAAGGTTGTGCACCTGGCCCTGAATCCCGTAATCAGTCCTTGACCCGCAGAACAGGGAGCATGACCTCACTGTCACACCATCACCATACATCAGCATCACATCCTATAATATAATACTTTCCAGCTCCTCTTCCTCTCCTAAGGCTCTCAGCAAATACAAGCAACGATGCACCTTTTCCAGCTGGTCATGAAACTCACCATGCTTGGGATCTACAGGAGGTCATGAAACTCATCTACATCAGCAGATCTACAGCAGAGGAGCTCTTTCAGACAATGAGTTTATCCATCACTGCTTTGGGTCAAGCTAGATTTAACTACAGCACCAGCAAGAGACTCTGTACAGCGTTAGCCTCCCTCTATCCCCATCAGAGCCACTGATCATGTTAAGAAAAATATTTCATGTGGACCCTTGCCAGGTCAGTCTACACAGCTTGCTGCTCTGTAAAGACAAGTTTGAAGTTGCTGGAATGATGAGCCAGTAATCCAGCAAAGAGTTAAAGGACATGAAAGTCCTTCCAGAAGCGGCTTAGTGCACACAGGCAAAGCAATTGGGAAGTGGGCACATTACTGCCACTGAATGAGTGACCCGTAACGTCATGATGACACATCACTATTGTTCCCTTGTAGAATATTTCCTTCGGGAACAAAATGAGTGAGAAACGAGTTCCCAAATGATTGCTATCAGAAAAATAAATAAATAAATAAATAAAATGGGGGGGGGGGGGAATAAAAGGGAGGGAAAAAAAGAAGAAAGGCTTCATAGGCTAAGAGCAAATTACTCTGCAATTCAGAGAGTGATTTCATGGACATGCTGCAGGGATAATGTATTCTGAGTGGCTAGAATTTCATTTAATTCCACTTCATTGTTGAGCATCTTTTCCAGTAGTTTTATGACTGAACACTGTGTGCCCATTTTCCTTGTGCTTAATCTGGCTGTTTGACAGTCACTCTGGATATAGAATGTTCGTGTTTATTTGCAAGATGCCTCTTTACAGTATATGTCCTGAGACAGAAGTGGTAAGAGCAAAGTGTTCACAAATGAAACCTAATTTCACTACAATTGCTGCTTAAGCTACTGACTCAAGGTCTTTGTCTCTACCACGCACCCAGGGTAACAGAGGCTGTCAGCCGCTCTCTGATGAATCAATTAATTGATCGATCTATTTTTCTGTTGTGCAGAAATCCCTGCAGGAATTGCCTGAAATGACTGATGCATGATATTAAGGGCAGAAATCTCAGTGAGCCTCTGCATAATTGCATGCACTTTGGTCCAGAAGCAACCCTGGGACAGTCCTGCATTGAAACCATGAGTATCTCCCATTTTCTGTAGCTTCCTCACAAAGCCACATGAAACTTCAAGCATTTTGATTAGAGTAATCGTGAGACCTGGGGTTCATCTGAACCACTAAAATGAGAATTGCCTTCTGGCAGCACCACCCATCTACATTCCCACAAGCTCTGACTATTGAGCAGCCACCGAGCTCTGAGCGTGGAGAACACCTCCACAGCACAGCTTTCCAAAACAAGCAAAGCAATTGAAAACACAACTGTCTTCTTTTTCTCCACCCACACAAAGTTCAAAACTCCTATATGAAGGGAAAAAGCACAACAACAACAATAAAGAAGGAAAAAAAAAAAAAAAGAGGACTGTGACTTAAACTTCCTGACCCGCCTGTTCTAAATACATGTTTTTGTGAGCTGAAGAAACTCAGCTGGGCACAGCTTGGGGAGGTTGTGTCGATATGAAGCATTTTGCAGGGTATTCAAGGTGCCAGAAGTCACTCCAGCTTGGTCCCAGAAGTGTATGAGAAGCTGGTGGAGGCCCCAAAACTTGTTTGGGCAGAGGCTTTCTAAAAGGCATCAAGAAAGGCTCTGAACTAACAGCCATATGGCAAAACCTGCACAAATTACTATTCCAGGTATACTTCTCACATGATTTTCCTGCATTTATAGCAACAAGACGTATCGTGTCTCTTGGATTTTCTTGGAGGCAAGAAATTTGGCAAAACAGATTTTTGACCTGAGGCAGTACCCCCATTCTCCAGACTTATTATTCAAGGACTATGATGCACGTTTAGCCTTAAGCTTTTAATCAGGTACGGCTTTCAACATCATTTCCCAGACCAGTTCTGGACCATTTATGTTGGCCTGCATGTTACCAGCTGGAAACTTTAAATTATTCCATTTTCATACCTATTTATTTATCTAATTTTCTCTTTTTCTGATGGCTGGATGGGCCTGGCTTGCTTGTCCATAACAACACGACAGCGAAATTGTCAAAAGTCACTTCTCTCTTATATTTGTTCCATCCTTGGAATGTCTTTTTATTGCAGCAGAGGGCAGGGGAATCTTTTGGAACATGTTACTTCCAATTCAGGCCTGAAAAAATCATCTTTGGGGATTAAAACAACGCTCTTCATTCAAGTGTAAGCTCTTTATAAGCAAAGTGTGATGATCAGTAGGGAAATGGTGCCTTCCCAGGTATTAAATCTTCCTGTCCCTCCATGGGATCATAGAATCATAGAATATCCCGAGTTGGAAGGGACCTATGAGGATCATCAAGTCCAACTCCTGGCACCACACAGGTCTACCCAAAAATTCAGACCATATGACTAAGAGGATCACAAGAACATGAAGATGGTCAAATTTGGCTGGATGAGTGATTTTGCAGGTAGGTGTAAATATGAATATTTGCCTCAGTGTTTTCTTGTGCAGACCCATCTGCCTGCATCCACTGTTCTCTCTTGCTTTATAATTAGCAAGGACTGATTTGTCATTCTGTCTTCATCCAATTTCCAGCATAATGGAGCATTGATACAAGTCACACTTCCATGTAAAACCACTATTTGCAGATCAAGAAGAAGGACAGAGTGGCCTAAAATCTCATCTTGGCCCAGTGGTGAAACGAAGGCAACAATTAGAAATAAAAAGACAATAGAGGAAAAAACTAGATAGATGGTAATTAACAAAATGAGAAGCTATGAAATTCAGACGTTTTGTTAGGAAAGCTAAAGGCGTTAGGGAAAGTCCCAGGCTTAAAGGACTGTAGGGAGTATTAAAAACATGAGGGTTCTCAGCAATGATATTTAACTCGTTGCTGGTTGAGGGGAAGAAAGAATTAATGAGTTCTCCATCTTTCAAGATGTTCTGATTTTCCTCTTCCATATTTTTTTAAAGTGATGTAAAAGATTTATTTGTATTTCAAGAGTCTGATTAACATTAATTGTCAAGGAAGATATTGAGAATCTACAAGGAATGTGTTTGTTTAAAAACTGTTACATCCATGTAATGCACATAAGAATTGTTTAAGTGTTTGCTGAGGAGAAATCTGCACAAGAATGTAGTAAGCTCTACACTGCTTAACATGAGCTTTTACTCAAAGTAAATGCATTATCGGTTGTAACAGGGATAAGAAGGATTTTAAACAGACAATTGCAGAACTACCCGTAGAGATTTAAGGAATGCAGGCCATGTTAGGGAGCAGGGTTAAGGGGTCTTGGAAAGCAAGCAGCTCACCAGGAACTCCCACCACGGCACTGCAGCAAACAGAGCAGCAGAGACCTTGGAGAGAACCAGGGAGCAGTAATTAGGGAAAGAGAAATGTTTTCCGCTTCTATGCAAGACACCAGTGAGACTGAGACGTGTAGACCAGCTGGTTGTCTGCTGTCAAGATTTTAAAGAGGGGCTTGGGAGAGGTCTGAAGAGTGTCCAAAAAAAAAAAAAAAGTGCAAGAAAAATTGCTCCAGAGCTGGAGAAAATGCCTTGCATTGAGACTTTCCACAATCCAATCTGCTTAGTTTATCAAAAAAAAAAAAAAAAAGAAGATTGAGAGGTGACTGATTTGATTAAGGTATGTGAGTACTTTCATAGGGAGAAAATTGTGGTTAGCAAAGTGATCTTTAATCTTGTGGAGAAAGGTATATTTATGACTGGAAGCGGAATCCTGACATATTCAAATAGAAATAATTTTAGCAGAGTGATGGACCGTTTGCACAAAGTGCCACGGAAAGCATTGCATCTCTCTGCCGTTGAAAGCTTTCAAATCAAGACTGAATTTCTTCTTCAAAGAAGTCACATTCACCTTAAAGCTCTCAATACGCTGCTAACCAGCTGAATTCAGTAACAAATAGGAGGTCAAATTAAATGATCAGTGATGTGTTCTGGTCTTGAGGTTGCCACATCACCAGCACAGCGTTTTTTGCTGTTTCTTGGATGTTTTGGGCTGTCAGGATCAGGCCCACATGCTCCCCACTCCCATCCCAACCACCCCACTCCAACCACAAGTCACATCAAGCAGCTTGGGCAGAGCAGGGGGCATCATCCCCACCACTCGTGGACACAGTGTCAGCTCAGTGACCTACAACATCTCAGATCACCCTCACCTTTTTATCCTTCCCTTTACTTGTTCAGAAAGGGACGACTGCAAAAATAACCTCATGCAGAGCATCACAGGAGCTGGAGAAGCACCTCGTCCGTTAAGATCTTCATCAGTCCTATGATTTAGGGTGGAGCCCGTGTGTGTTTTTGCTAGATTAAATGGCTTTGCTGGAAGTGCTCAGAGATGGCACATTTCCCAGGACGTATATTGTAAATCGGTGTGAGCACAACCCCCACCGCAGCCTAGCTGTGCCTTCGAAGGCCTGCCCTGGTGCAAACCACAATGAATATATGAAGGTCACAAAGGGGAAATGCAGAAGCAGAGGATGCTTCCTGCCCAGATGACCAAATTTTGAGGATACCTCAAAGCAAGTGACAATTAAAAAGGAAATATATTGTGTCTCTCTGCATTCTGGGGAGGAGTCTGCAAACACCCTGCTTTGCACGACGTGGCAGCCCCAGCAAAGCTCCTCAGTCCACCCATGGCACTCCTGCTGCCAGGCTCCAGCAGCATCTTTGCATGCTGCTCTTCTGCCCCTCTGGAAAACGTTCAGGAGCCCTCTGGGGAGCACCACCCCAACTGAACACTGCGGAGACTTAATTGCAATACCAATGGTTAGCTGAGCTGCCAGCTGGGACTCGGCGCACGTTGCATCCACAATGCGAAAGTCGTCTCACTGAAGCAGAAAATAGGAATGTGTTGAGCCATCACGTGGCCTTCTATAAAGATAGAAGTGCTACCAGGGGTTTCTAGGCTGTGTGCATCTCCTCATTTCCTAATTATTATTTTTTCCCCCCAGCTTTCTCAGCAATAAATAAATTAATAAATAACCATTCCCGTCCCCGTGATAATAGCTGGAGCATCTATTTAGCCCACAGCCCTTCAGTGGTGTTCACAAATCTCAGGCTGGCACTGGTGACCGTGATTTGAATTAAAAGGATGTAGCAGGGAATTTAAAATCAATGGGCCAGATCATTAGCTGGTGAGAGTCAGTGTAGACCAGTCGAAGCCAACAGAACTAAAATAATTTAGATTAAGCAGGGAGATCTGGCTGTATGCATATGAAACTCTGCCCAACCTGTCTGTACCCATACCTCCAAGTTCTCACTATTTGCTATCCTCTGCAGAAAGAGAGGGTAATTATCATCATCTGGAAGCACTAGAGCGAAATAAAGTAAAGGAGGATTTAGGAGGTACGTCAGGAAGCATTTCCTTGCTAGAGCCTAAGTAGAGCACAAGATATTCCCACAAGGAAGGCAAGGGGTGTCTGATGGCTTGTATTACCAAAACCTGGGGTGCTCCAAGAGCTGGGGAAGATGCTACAAGGAGCAGCACCCCTCTATCCCAGGAAAAAGATCTGAGATCTGGGCACTTCTGGTAGCTTGATGTCCTGTTTCTGAGCGATCAGATTTCCCAATGAAAGTGCTAAACAGGGCACAGGCTATCTGAATTATTATCCAAGCAAACACTCTCATTCTCAAAATCTGGGAAGTTTTCCAGCTTAATTAACATTAACATTTGTTTTCACTAAGCCGTCTGTCAATGTGCCACCAGAAGCACTAAATATGAGCACTGAGTACACACGCGGGTAGGTAGCAATTCAGGTGGAGCATGCAGTTTTATTTCCAAGCTTTGTTCCTTACAAGCTTCATTATTTCTCAGGTCTGTAAATCATCTCCTCTTCAGACTGCAGAACCCTTTCCCCTGACACACGGTCTCATTGAAAGCTAATGACCAAACATCATGTAACATCCGCGGCTCATCTGTACCTAGACATGAACCCTGATTGCCTTTTGCTGGTACTGCTGTTGGTAGCAAGGGGAAGACAAAGAAAAAAAAATGGTTTTAGAGTGGCCTTGTGTCCCTGCTCCCCTCCACAGCTCCATTTAGGTGCAGTATTCTTAAATATCAGCCCAGTAAATGCACGGGGTGAAACAGTTGGTCCCCAGCCCTTCCCTGCAGTTACCTGCCAGCCTCCTGTGCATCGCAGGACCCCACTCTTATGTATGAACCTCTTCCTAAGGGACAGATCCTGAGGGCTACAGAGGCTGGACTGGTGCCAGTGTGAGCCAAGTCATGGGGAAGGACCTTGAGAGGTCCTCTTACCTGTCCCCATGCCCCAAGGAAACTGTGGAGCAAGAGCAAAGACTCCGAGTTGTTATGTGCTCCTGCCCCAGCCTGCTCTGATCCCCTGAGGCGTGTGATGGCACGTGGATCCTCCATCTTCTGCTGCTTGCTTTCCCTTTGCTGAGCTTGTAGCTTTGATGACTGTGGGATTGGGGATGGCAGTGGGAGGGCTGACTGGTCCACCACAGATACACAGCAGGTGGAGAAAAAAGGATGCAGGGTGGCAGGGCTTGCAGCCGCAGGGCTGGCACCCAGGGATCCTGTCTGTTGGGCCCAGCACCAGCACAAGCACACCCAGCACCCATGGGTTCCTACGGCTGACACCAGCTGAACCCTTGGGGCAATTCTGTGCTTTCCCCCTGCAAGCAGCTTTAACCTGGCGTGACTAATGCACACCAATGTGGGTCTTATCAGCCTGGACAACCAAAAGCTGTGTTTTTCCCATGAATGTACAGCTCCTGGGGAAGCTGTATGAGATAAATATGTTCTTTCCCATCTTTGAGCTTGCTCCACCTTGTTTTGCTCTGCTAAAAAGGCAGATTCCTTGCTTGTGTCACCAGATTCACAGCAGCCTCGGCTGGAAGCATGGACAGATACTCAGGACCTGTTCCTGCTGCCACCAGTCCCTTCCTGATTGATCTGCTTTCATCAGGGCTCCTCTCAAGCTTATACAAGCCCACCACAACATCTGGTATGTCATTTCCAGGACAGAGCTCTCCTGGTTCCTCAGTGCCAATTTTTCTGCTTCTGCCCCAACAAATTGGTCTCATCCACGCGTGTGCTGGCAAATGCAGGAATAAAGAGCTCGTCCACGAAACCAGGGGCATCTGACGTGGGTTAAAGTCACGCACACCCACACAGGTGACGGGGCTTGGGGCAGAGACGTTCTTCAGACTGAGTGCTCTGAGCTGGTCATGTTTCTGTAGGGGGGGAGACGGCTCCCCGTGAGATCTTGCATCTGGAGCTCTCACTCCAGCGCCTGCTTGGCAACAGAAGGAAAGGTTGGCATGGCAACTCTCTTCCAACACGTAAAAGGGATGTTATAAAGGGGACGGGGATCAACTGTTGTCATGTCCACAGGGGGAAGGACAAGGAGGAAGGCTGCTAGTTTCGATTAAAAACATTACGGATGGTGGAGAAAACTTTTTAAACGCCCTGGAGTGAAATGTTGCTCCCGGCTCTTGGGGAGGCCAGAACTTACCCCGGACAGCAAGGTTTGATGAATAGGTCAAGGCTGGTCTGGATGTAGCCAACCCTCTTCAGCACAGAGCCTTGAGCAGGTTAATTTCTTGAAGTTATTTCAGCTGCAGTCTTCAAGGACTCCTCAGATGGTTGAGCTCCTCTTGTTCTTCTCTGCTTTGCATTAAGAGGCCATGAGCTCTCCATTTTCTGGTTTCTCCCTGCCTCTGCCCTGCTGCCACCAGGTCTTTGGATCCACACACGTTGCACACTCCTATACTACCCTACCTGATCTTATCACCTTGCTCCTAACTCTGTTTTGCAAATTCCCAAAAAACAGCTAAACTTTCTGCAGTTTTCCTAGTTGTCTTCACCTTGTTTGCCAACTTCCAAACTGATTCAGGACTTGTCTCCCCTGCACTCCATCCTTCCTTCTTTCTCCACATCTCCTTAAACTGGGGCTTTCCAGACAGTAGGGCCAATTATATCTCTTCTTAACCCATTTTTATACTAGTTCTTAGTCCATTTCAGGGCTCCCTGGATAAAGATGGGCTCTAAGAATAGAAATTCAGAGCACACCACAGCTAGTGATACTAGCCTTGGTGATACTCATGGTTATGCAGTATAAGCTGTCTAACATAGCGGAGACCAGCACACAGCAGGGACTGAGGTATGTGGACACCGTGGTGGGCAAGGAGAAATCTAAGGCTAGAAATGTCGTTCTGATTTATTCTTCAACTTTGCCTGGTTAAAAATAAATAAATAAATAAAATAAATAAAACCCACAAAACCTCAAGACAGAATCTCAGTCTCCTACAAAATAAATAATAAAACCAAGTAAACCCCAAGCCTCTCTGATTCCAGCAAAGAATCTCAGCCTGCTATAAACACTGTTGGATTTAAATATCAAGTATATTCAATGCATCAACAACAACAAAATATAATCCATGCTATTTCATATGACAATGCACAGAGTACAAAAATAGAAAGGCCCGCTCCATTAAGCTTGCATCTCAAACTGCACTGAAATTATAATCAACAGCTTCTTCAGGGCAAAGGAAGAGAAAACAAAGGAAGGGAGATGTTAAAAAAAAATAACATACAACAACAACAACAAATACAGGAAGGCTCTTTCTGTGTTACTCAGAAAAGCCTGCTCCAGCGTTTTTCGGGCTCCCTGAACACGTGCTCCAGGGTGGTCACAGGAGCCAGGCTTTGCTGAACACTGGGGGCTGAACATTTACAAATATTTATTTATTACTAGCCAGAACTGGTCAAAGTCACCATTTCAGAAGTCAACATTTTCCAGACAATCAAACCAAACATTAAGTTAAAAATGTTGATTTTATTAGTTTTTCCTGGCGTTACCTCACCACTGGGATGTAGAAATAGGGGCTACCTTGTCTGAGCAAGGAAAACAAGAAAAGTTTAGAAAAATCATTCTCTCTCTGGTGCTGCTCTCTTTGGAGCATGTCAATAATCCCCAAACTCCTTCCTCTCATTCCCTGGGTTCCCTGCAGCTATAGAATCTGAATTCTGTTATTACTTTTTTTTTTTTTTTTGTCATTGATTTATGTAAATTAAATAGTGAAAAATACCAGCACTCCAGCCAAAAGGAGAAATGCTGGTTTTACAGGCTCAATATTTCACACAGATTATTCATTCTTCCTTGTGAGCAACTTCTTCTTTTCCCCTCACATTATATTTTTACTGATAGCATTAAATGCTGGATGTAGGCAATATCCTTGATATATGGACAATTTACAACACACACAGAGAACCTTGACAGGATTCTTTTTCGTTTCTTTATCATCTTGTTCATAAATTAGAGCTGCTCCAAAAAGGGGACTCAGCAATGAGGGGTGGCAGCGCGCTCTGTCTGTAACGTACGACCCGGCGCGTCGAGCTGCATTTGATGCATATATCTACTGAATACACTAAGGCAGTTTGCTTATGGCCTGAGGGTTGTATATAGCCACGTTGGGCAGTTATTTCTTATTTTTGCAGTGCCCCCCTGAGTGCTTTCTTTTTCTGGGACAACCTGGGAACAGGCAAGAGGGGGGCAGGCGGACAGGAGGAATTTGTGCAAGAAAACCACGTCGGTGTAGACCCAGGGCTTGTCCAGCCCAGCCACAGCTGCAGAGCCACATAGCCTGTGATGCCCAGCAGCTGCCACCAGAAAAGTCATAGGAAGGTTATAACAGACTAAGCATACAAAGGCATTTTTTGGTGTACTTTTCTTGCCTCCAGTGTTACGCCTCCTAAAAATGATGGGAGTTTTGCCTTTTTTCTGGCATGGCTGCAAACCATGCAAGCCCACCTCTTACTCACTCTGTCCACTTTTCCCATATTATGCCACCAGGAGGAAGGCACCAGGCATGCTTTCCTGCACTCCTTTTGTAGGAAGGAGCAGAGCTGATAGCTCCCCCTGCCATAAGAACAGCAAGTGCCCCAGGGCTCCCCTTCAGACACTGAGCAGCTGTCATGACCCTCATGCAAAGAAGGAAATTATACCTATTTTTCCATCACTGCTGGCAGTACTCACAGTAGACAGACCTCATTTTGAGCCTGGCTCTGGGACTTCTCCACTTTTCGCCCTTGAGAGCTGTAATTATGGATTCCCCTTTCCCTCTCTCCCCCAACTCCCTTCTAATTCAAGTCAGATGCCACTGACAGAGACCACAGATGGAGAGTGTGACCTTCCATGCTAGGATGACAAGGGAGTATGTTCAAAGCCTTCCTGTGGACTGGAAAGGCACCTGCAAAGAACAGAGCTGGGTGAAAGCCAAGAAGGAGTGGGACAAATGAGCTCTGAGTTTCCTTCATCTTCTCCTGGGTAAAAAACATTCTGTTCTTTCCTCTGGGTCATAACAACAGCAGAGCTGAATGCTTAGAGAATTGCTAGAAGGGTGAGGAGTGAAATGCAAGGCATGGAGTTATTAATGGTGTGAAATGAAAATGCATGGCATTTCTTCAGAAACTCTCATCCCATCCCAGTAAGATGCTCTATAAATCCAAGCTTCTCACCTTGAAATCAGTCACTCAAAATCACGCAAAATACGGGAGGAAATGGCCTAGGCTGGGTGGCCCCGTATTGAGAAAGTTGTTCATCTCAGCTCTGGCACCCAGGGCTTCCTAGTTCTGGGTGATCCATACCCTCCGAGGATGGCACCATCCAGGAGCCCTGGACAAGGAAAACAGCTTCCATGACCTGCCAACCCCGAGCTGGAGTTTTACATCCCAGATGGCTTGTAGAGGACCATTTCAGAAGACAGTGCTACGTGTGTTGGCTATAAAATGCATAAGAGCTGTGTTAATCTTGCTCTCCGTGCATTTGTAGTCATTTTCAGCTGTTTGTAAGCAGCATTGCACTGCATAATTGTATACTACCCCCCAGGGTTTGTGACAAACAGATCTTGTGTTTAAAATAGAGTTGTTAATCTGATTCCCTTTTTGTTTTTCAAGATATAGGTTGAGGTACACCTGTTATAAAACATCTGTATGCAAAATGACAACAGCCACCTTCATGCCATCTGAAGTCATGGTTCCTGCCTGCCTATTGCTTCCTGGATCATGGCTGTGAAGCTATTATCAGTTAGGATAAAAACAATGCCAACACTGACAGCTTTGGCACAGGCTTTCCTACAAAACAATTGGCTGATTTTTCCATCCCTGCACCTCCTTCTACATGGATACTCCTATGGATGGTGCTCTGCTTCCAGCTGGGCCCAGAGACCTCCTTTGCACTTCAAATCTTCTGGAGGACAGAGTCTGCACAGATTTGCTGGCAAATTAAGATGCATCCAGCTAAGAACGATGGTGCTTACACCAAATCCTTGAGCTGGAGTAGAAAGAAGAGAAAGAAGTCTCCTCTTTTCTCCCCCATCCCTTGTCACACTTGCAGGGTGTGTTCGAATTCCTTTTGCTTAAATCTACTGTGCCAAAGTAGACACGTTTAAAAAGATCCTTGTATTTCTAACTTGTCCTTCTAGTCCTTTCCATGAAAAAGACCCATTTTTAATGTTTATCTTACAGATAACGTATTCTTTAGCACAGATCTGCACTGATCTATAGACTACAGCTGACGTTCAGTTTGTTCTAAATAACGCTATCTCCAAAAAACACAATTGCAATGCCTGTTACTAAGACAAAGGTTGTATCTAGTTTTGTGATCCATCTCACGGCCCTATGAGCTGCTTCTATTGCCCCTTTCTCCCACAGAGCTCATGCTTTGGCATGAACCAGAGCCATAATTCTTTCAGAAGCAAAAGACCTTAATTTCATTAGTGCTAAATCCCCAGTAGAAGCAAACCCAGTAGACAAAAAAGGAGCTAAGAATTGAGAAGCCAGAGATCAGCCCTCGTGGTGACTCACGGGACTCATGACAACACATCAGCGCACAATAAAATGTCACAACATGAAAAATCCTCATTGTCCGCCCATAAATCCTTCTCCCAGCTGGGCAGTCTCCCTGTCTCATGCCCTGCTAAAGGCCACGGAGCTGTTCAGGCTCACTTGTAGAGGTCCCTGTACAGTGTGGGTTTAAGGAAGGGAGACAATGCACTCCCAGGCCAGGATGTGGGAGGTCATCCTTTGGCTCTGACATGATCTAGCCTGGCTTTTCTTCAGATAGGGCTGAGAAGCAGAGTATTAACCAGCTGGAGAAGCAGAGAGGGTACCTGACTGCTTGATATGATGGCCAGGAGGAAAGTGTAATCTGTAGTCACGTTTCGAGGAGGTTTGCTCCTTCTCATCTTCCAAGAAAAAGTGGGGTAGCTTCATCAACAGCAACAGTCAGCTCCCCAATTGGAGTATCCTGTTATCGTGTCCTCAATGTTGGAGTATCCCATGTTGGAGTATCCTGTTATCATGTCCTCAAACTTGCAGGCAAAAGAGAGAGGCACTGACTGATCCCTTAGCATTGGGGTAGGTGCTGTACCACCAAATGGTTGCAGTAGGAAAGAAGCGGCCTCTCTCCTGTTCCAGCTGTGGTCTCTGCAGGGCCTGCTTTGGAAGCTGGGCTCGTATATTGAAACAGGCAAAGCTCTGCTGATTTTGGGTGTTCCACTGGATCAGGAAGTATGGATGGTGCTTGGGACTAAGCTCATTCTGGACATGGCTAGGAGCAAACTTACTGACAACAGGTGGTGGAAAATTTGAGGACGCTGTGTAACCTGCAGAGACAGAAGCGCCTCTTGAGACTTAGTCATCCCACCTGACCTACATCCATCGGTCACACAGAGAAGGTAGACACTGGCTTTGGGATGGACACTTAGCTTTTACCCACCTAGAGGTAAAGGAGGTGAATCCTGCTGTGTAAAGTTCTTCCACAAATTAAGGAGTCTGAGATCAGCTGTGAGCCAAGCAGGCCTCAGAGTGTCTGGATCATGCATACGGCCAGTTGGAGATGAAAGTAGAGTGCCAGCACTTTGTTATTCTAGGTCTAGCTATATCATGTGTCTTAGGGCCAGCCAGAGCTGGAAAATCTCTATAAGCATGTTCCCTTTACAGGCTGTCAGCAGCAGCTGTGGCACTTGAATCTGAGATGTTCTGTGCTGACAGAAGACAGGAGAGCAGATGAACCCTGTGTCCGACAGACCCTGCATATGGCCTGGGACAAGCATTGTGTAAGGGTCAACAGATTTGTTGCCTTTTAATTCAATACAAGAAGGAACGTGGCCTTTTGTAGCCCATCTTAAGTCAAAACACAAAAGAAAATTTTGGGGGCTGTTTTTCCATCTCAAAAAGAGGACATTAGTCAGCAACGGGGTGGTAACACAGCCTTCCTCCTCTTCCAAGCAAAGAGCAAGGGGAGTGGTGGAAGTGACAAAATGTCACCTGGCAAGAGATGAGATTTAACTACCACACAAGAACCAACCTCAATTCTGCTCCATGCTTGGCAGAAAAACGTTTTAGAGCATTCGTTGGTCACTTTGGAATAAAGTGATCGGTTCAGATGTTCTATTCTCAAGCCTCTCCTCCACGCACATATTTCTTCCCAAAAAAACATATGTGCACTGCCCAGATGTCCCCATGCTGTGGGTTTGGACTGGGCAGCTGGATAACCACCTCCAGCTGCTCTTGATTTTGGTGGGCACTACTCCAAAGGGTGTGATCAACCATGAGCAAAGCTGTCAGCAAACCAACTCTATTCTGTCTTCTGGACAATATCAGTGCATTTACCGTGTGCAAATGAAATGGTTTTTGTACCAGGTTTAACTTTGTCATGGATTGCTACCACCAGGCACGTGCAGTTAACACGCTTATTTCTCCTCTTGACATCATCAGGAGATTTTTTCACTGGTGCTGTAGAAACCGTTATCAGGCCCCAAAGGACAAGTTTTTCCTTTGTGTGATGTAAGCCTGACAAAAAGCTGGTTTGTTCCATCCCCATGGCCCAGCCTGCCCTCAGTTAGACAGCTGGGGCTCTGGAGGAGATTGCACGTCCATTTTATGGAGAAGCTGTCCTAAAATAGTCCAGGGAATGACTAGAGAATGGGGAATTCCCATTTCACCCCAGATGTTTCCCATAATCAGCCCTCGCTCTGGTTGACTGGTTGCATTCAGCTGCCCAGGAGCAGTGTTTGGATGAAAATTGCGTTGTCCATCTGAATGCTTGGCAGCCAAAATGTTTGGGCTTGCAGAGCTGAACACCACGACAGCACAACCTCCCCCTGGTGCAAGCTCCTGGCCTTGTCTCCAGAGAGGGCAATGGTGGTCTGTCCAACTGTCTTGAGACAGAGCTCCTAGAAGCACCCATATCTAGACACAGATTTGGAGCTAAATAGAGATTTATTATCATTATTGTTGTTGTTGTTGTTTCATTTTTTTTCTTTTTTTTTTCCCCCCAAAAAAAACAAAACTTATCTCTGTTTAGTAGCATCCCACAATGGAAAAACCACCAAGGTCTATGCTGAATAGTTCATTCTTGAAACTGGCCATGGACCATTCGGTCAAACAGGTTTCCCAGGAGGACTTCTTCACACCATTTAACTGTGATAGGGAAACATTTTTCATTTCTATGACACAGGAATGAAATGCCTCATTTTGCATCTGGCCTTAATTATATTTTTGATAGGAAGTAATGACTCTGAATACATTGTGATTTCAGAATCCAGTGACGTTTGCCTCTCATGTGGACGTTGCATTAATAAAGTGGGACCTCCCGACTCCAAGCTGCATTCTGAGCTGAATTTGCTGAAGAACTTTATCTGCCGTAATACAAAAGGCATCTTTTCACTGCCTAAGCTGTGTGATGCATCGTGAGAATCAATGGCCAGGCATGTTGTGGGAGATATGGTTCAGCCAAGGAACAAGGCCAATAGCACATGGATTGTAGTGGGGAAATGAAATTAGAAGAAATGTGTCAAAATGAGAAAATACTGATTAACAAAAGATATGACTTCCAACAAAATCCTGGGAGATGTGGTAAGAAACTCAAGATAAGGTAAATTGATTTGAGAATTTGTTTGTAGGTTTCCTTTGGGTTAAAATTCCTGAAGACAAACAGTCTGACAAGTCTGGAAATTTTGGAATTAATAGGCTGCAGAAAATTTGGGGCGGTCAGCGGTTTTGTCCCAGCTTGCAAGAAAAAAATGATGTTGGGATTTTTATGGGGCAGGATATGAATTCTCCATTCTACTGTCCTCGAATCAGCCTTGTTATTTGCAAATGGGTGCAGGATTACTGAGTTAAGGAAAGAGGGGGACTGTAACCATTGGAGGTGGAGGGCTGGAGCATCTGTCGCTGGCGGTTGCCCTTCCTCCACCCACTCCTTTTGTTATGCCTCTGTCTCAGAAAATACACCTCACACCAGCTCACAGCCAGCAGTTCCTGTTATCCTTTTGTGATACAAACTGAAAAGCTCTCTCATCTCAAATTACTGCTCCCAAGCAGGTACTTACAGACAATGATAAATTACCCCTTAACCTTTTCTCAGTAGCACCAGGCAGCATAAGCCTCCCATCCTTAGGCGTGTGTCCTCCCTGTGCTCCTGTCATCCCCATCCCCAAACCCTTCAGCTGTTCCTGTGTCTCTTCCCTGAACCATCTGCAATTAATCAGCATCCTTCTGGAGCAGAGACAAAGTGAAGTGCAGAGGTACCCAGCCAAATCCAAAGCCACCTGCGTCCACCTGGGTGTTCCTCTGCTCCTTGCTGGCTGCAGACCTTAGCCGAGTGCTTGTGCTCGTCCTAATTACAATGCAGTTTGGCTTAAAAGCTCCACAATTCCAATCTGAATCACACTTAGACCCAAAACATCCCATCTTCATGCTGCTTATCTCTGAGGAAACATTAACCAGAACGACCCAAGGACCCAAGGCTGTTGTAGCGTTGAGCTGGGAAAAGCTGATTCTATCTCATGGCACAACAGGTGGTCCAGAAGATCTCCATTGGTCCTAATTTCTAAGATACTATAAGATTTCAACCCTCAGGCGCTATATAATTGAAAGAGAGCTCTGTAAAGAGACCTCCCCCCATGATTTTGGAGGCTGAAGAAACCTCAGCAGGTTTCAGCCCTGTCCAATATAGCGCAGCATTATTTATAACATCCCGCACCGCTATCGTGTTCTCTGTCTTTAGCGTAGGCAAACACAGAAATGAGCACGAGATAATCCTTCCAGCCTTCTCCTGACATACCTGCTACTTGCTTATCACTACCAGGAAAGGGGCGAGCAACATCCTCTGGTACCTCATCAATCACCTCCAGATGACACACCGTAACGTGTAGGAAGCTTAAATCAGTGGCTGCGGAGAGCAGTGTGCTGTTGGGGTAGATGAAGCCGTTTTACTTTTCTATTACATCTGACAGCTGGACCGGTGCCAGGACAGCATGGTTTCATGATGTCTCTCTAAATTACAGTTGGACTGTGACATACTCAATCAGCGTTAATTCTGTCCACGAGACATTGGAGTGAGGAGAAAGGTCTCTTTCAGTCTGCGAGTGTATTGATCTGAGTGCAAGGGACCCTTGGTGGGAATGAAAAAAAAGTGCTGGCATTTATGAAAGGGAAAGAGGCTGCATTGTATTTGGTGGCTGGGAGAAGAAGAAAAGGCTGCTTGTCAAATTCAATGAGCGGTTTCATATGTAGGGAACTGTTTATGGCCCTTTCTAATTGCTGTAATATTCCTGCTGCAGCCACAACTCTCTTTCTAGCTGCTTCACTTGCTTTGACAAATCAGCTGCCAGGAGAAGAGAAAACAGTAAAGTAAATAATTTAAGAAATGAAAGGAAGGGTGACCAATCCTGCTGATTTCTCAGTCTCTGCTCTCTGCTTGCAGAAAGGTGTCCAAACGAGATGCAAGAACTAGCCATGCCTGGTCAAATACTGGCCTATTGACCTCTAGCTGTGGCCAATCTGCTCCCTACACCTTGAGGCAAAGGCTGCCTTCTTTCCATATAATGCATCTCATAAATCGTGCTTTATCATCTGCAGGAGCCGGCAGCAAATGCTCTCTTGAATGCAGCTCACTATCGAAGCATGAGGGGCAGGTTGCCCTTGCTTGAACTTCGGAGCAGGAAGCATTCTTTTGGGCATAGAGTTCAGCATCACTTCAAAACACACGCACAGCCTCAGACGTGAGGTACTGGTCCAATGCTTTTCTTTCAGAATAGGTTTCAATGGGAATTGTCACCTGATTATTGGTTAGCAAAGGACCCATGAACCCACCTGCAGTCAGACTGCGAGCTCTTCTATGTATGCATTTTCCTTGATGTGCTCTTGCTAAGACATATAGGATGCTGTCCCTGGGGAGAAAAACTCCTTTTCATTGCCATTGATTTGACTAAGATACAATTAATGAGTGTCATTGCCTTGGACTGATAGCGTCCAAAGCATGGATGATCATCTACAACAAATACACAGGAACAGGGTGACTGATGTGCATAGATAGAATCATTAAGGTTCCTCATTAAGGGACTGTAGGCAGCTCTACCTGCTCTGCAGCTGGTGAACCAGTAGGTCGCTGGTGCAAGCAGCTGGGCTGCTGTCCTCCAGCATCAGTTTGGCACTGTTGTTACAGACTGCTATTTCCACTCCCTGGTTAGATAGCTAGAAAATATATAAAAGTATATATAAATATGTAAATAAACACCTCTTTCCTTGGATATGTTTTATTTATCCTCAGCATCTGGAGATTATTGCTTGCCCAAACATGTCACCACTTTATCGTAAGGAAGAAAACTCCTCAGTACTTAAACCTTTGAAGAAAAATTGCAAGCCCATTTCTTTTTACAAAAAAATGCACAAAATGTTCATTATCTTGGTGGTTTGATGGAGAAGAGCTCTCAGGAAGCACATGTAGTGCTTTCAAAATACAGAGCAGAGTGACTGGAGTACCTAGGCAGGAGTACAAATGCCTTTGAACTTGTCCAGTTGCTAATGACACATACTTGACCTATTGTTATAACTAGGGTATTGTCTGCAAGTTGCTTTTAGTGGTCTTTTGTTGTAGACAGGAAAGATAACCTGTCTTTTCAGCAGCAAAACATAGAAGTATTGGCATGATCTGATGTCTCTATAGCATGAATCACGAGGGTTTGGCTAGAAACATCCTTGCAGCACAGAATGGAAGAAGGAGGACTAATTTCAAAATACTTTATGCATTCATTGAATTCTTTCATCACAACCAATAATATCTCTATTCTTTCCCCTTCTCCCCTTTTTGATGCCAAGGGGAGCAAGTGTAAAAAGTGTCTAAGCCCTTTGGGAAAACCTTCTTGCAGTGCTGAGAGAGTAGATGCCTCAGCCTTTAAAGGCTCTGAGGTGCTCAGCTCCCTATGGGTATTTCTGAGGATCTGAGTTTTACGTTGCATCTGCAGTGCCCAGTGAGCGAATGCTCTGCTGCTTGGTCCCTTGGTGGCCCGCATGGTACATACATGGCCCATTCTCTACTCCCTTTAGGAGTGAGAAAACTCCAGAATTCAACTGAGTAGTGTTCTGGGAATATTTTAGCCTAGGGAGAATGTCCTACAAGTTTTCTCCAGGCCCCCATCCTCTGCACTATCCCATCGAGATTCAGACCTCCTGAACTCCCTTCATCCCCATGCTTTCCCACTGCAAGGCAAAAAACACATACCTTCAGAGTCATGCAGTGAGGCTGCCTGCAACACAGCTATTGCTTTATTTTAGGTCCTTCGATCTCATACACGTACTCAACACACTTACTCAAAAATAATAGTTACGTGCTGGCTAGAGGGGCCTAGAGGAAAGGAACTACTCCAGGGAGTTAGCCTCAGCAGCATCCAAAGGCACTGCTGTGCACCAGGGGGCTGGAAGGACAGAGAATTCTCTCTGATCAGAGGACTTAAACATCGTTCACCTATCTGCAGACTTCACAGAGCAGCCTTCCAGAGCCACTTAGGAGTCTGAAGAGAGATGACTATAAGGACTAGCACTTCTGCAACCCCTAGTAGGCATCTCATCATCTGTAGGCACCTGAGCACCTTTAGAAATGTGTGTTTCAGCTCCACCAGCTGAAAAGGAGTTCTAGCACTGGGCTGTGGGGATGATACACACGAGTTGCTCATACCTATGAGTCACTCAGCTATTATGAGTTTCTTGCAGCTTGTGTGGATTTGGAGATTAAAGCTGTGCCCTTACTGCAGCTCAGTTGCTTTCATCTTTGCCCTTTCCCTTGAGATGTCAACTGAGAAGTCACCTGGGATGCTCCACACACTCGTCATGGTGCACTGGAAACTTCTGGATGAAGTCTTCTCATCCATGCTTGGGTGAAAGGAGGGACTAGAGGTGGTGGCTTCCCAGTTACAAGACCCCAGCATCAATGGTCCCTTCTGTCCATGTACATGAGGATGCAACATGGACTATAAGACACTAGGAAGAAAACTGATTTGGTCTGGCTGCTGGGAAAAGGTCCATGTGAAGGAGGAGAGCAGCTTTTCTCCCCACTTGCATGCAGCCGCTTGTGAAATTGATTAGCAAACACACACTGAGAAGAAAATAGGAAGATTAAGAAATGGAATCACCATTTTATGATAGAATGGTTGGCTTGATGAAGGGGAAAAGAAAAATTAAAAATGATATGGTCCCTCAACAGCATGCTGTCTCAAGTAGTATATAAGAATAGGACTAAAAAATTAGGAGAAACACTGAGATTTAATATTGTTTTCTCCAATGTGCAAAGAGTCAAGGTCAAGTGTATTGCAATTTTCTCTGCAAATCCCCATTCTCAGATGAGCTCTGACTGGACAACACTGGAGAAAAGATATCTCCATGCCGTGAAACTGGGGGATTGATGCTTTTGTCTCCAGACCAGACAAGTTCTTATGGTGAGCTCCTGTCTGTACCAGTTTCATGTGTTTATAATATTTTCAAGGATCTGAACTTGTAGGGGATAGGGTCCATCGCCCCCAGTCTGAGAGACACACTCTGCAAATTCTTCTGATCTGGTCACTTCTGGCTCACCTGGCAGTCATCAGCAAGAAATCAGCACTCCCAGGGGGTGACTTGTTTCAGCTGATTTTGGCGAGATGAATAACGTCATAGAAGTGCCATCGACTATAACGGGAACTGAGGATGAATATTGCTAATGGAGATGTTGTTGTGAGTACCATGCTATGTAAGGTCAAGAGAGAGGCAATCAGCATAAAGCATCTATTTTGCAAATGCTGGCTCCTTGTTTCCCAGATAGAAATAACTGCTGGTATCTAAGGGAGGTGATCTTACATGCTATAGCCACCCCTCTCCCTAGAACAGAGAGGCAAGGTCTGGCAGCTTTGTGGAGCAGGAGACATGAATTATGCCTTGCAGTCATGGCTCTTAGGCACAGAAGCAGCACATGGGTCTGGATTGCCCCAGAGCATCTACTCCGTGCAGGGGTGAGGTTCCTGTGGCTGTCCTGATGCGGCACCACTGCTGGGTGCCTGCTACTGCCCCACGTTGGACTGTCCCTCCTGGGAGGTCCCCAGCACCAAAGGACCAGTGAATGCAAACCCCAGAGTGTCCGTGGTCTCTGCTGGAGGGACGGTGGTGCAGAAAAAGAAGACCTAAGGATTCTGTTGTCCCTTCGGTCCGGATATTGGTCTGGACTTGAATCTCAGCCTTCCCTCCCTGCTGCTATGCAAGTAGGGTGCGTTTCAAAAGAAACAGAGGATAAAAAAAATACATAATCTGATGCAAGGAACTTGATGCCAGCCCCCTGTCTTCCTGAAAATACCATTCTGCTGGAGAATGAAGGGAAGGATTGTTTGGGTCCTCCCAACCCTAGGCTCTGGATGGAGTGTGGCATAAACAACCCTTTTACAACCAGACGTGACCTGGCCCGCTCGCCCCTCGCTCCGAGTGCAGGGCTTGACATTTCAGGCCAGCCATGTGACATGCTGCATGAGATCACGCTGAATTTGACCCAAAGTGCTTGGTTAGAGAAATACTCACCCATCTTTTTCCCAGTCACACTACAGAGTTCAGTTTGTGAGGCGTCAATTGCAGCAAATTAGCTGCCAGTCACAGAGGGAAATACTGCTGCTAGTGAAAACTTCCCATTTAACAGCGCAAACCTCATCATTAATGTTATCATTAGCATTATTTTTTATTATTAATTTATCCCTGAGAGGCATTGAGGTCAGGATCAGGGGTCAGTTGTTGCCTGACTTTCCAAAACACAGTGGTGAGTAATACCCCCTGCCTGGTGAAGCTTACAGCCTCGATCTGCTGCGCTAAAAGTTTCCCAGGGAGTAGGACCACATCGAGAAGAAGAGCACTGACCTCCTTTTTTGTTCTTCCTTACCCTTTGTGGCGGTCCTTTCTTCAGCCATGTGCTCACATTCACAGTGAAGGTGGGAGCTGAAA
This sequence comes from Anser cygnoides, assembly GCF_040182565.1. Taxonomy (NCBI): domain Eukaryota; kingdom Metazoa; phylum Chordata; class Aves; order Anseriformes; family Anatidae; genus Anser; species Anser cygnoides. Next base: position 2,177,048 of record NC_089876.1, on the reverse strand, counting down.
TGGCTGTGGACCAGTTAACTCTGCAGTGGCCACCTCCAGCCCCAAGTTGTCGTAGGAGGTTGCCCAGAGTAGGAATAAAACTCCAGAGAACTGAATTATTTGGTTTGTTGCCTTCAATAATTACACCCATGGCCAACCAGGGACATCAAGGCCGAGGCACTAAAGGGCTGCAGCAACTCCAGCAGAGTTGGGACCTCCTGTACTAACACCCAACTCAGAGGTGAGCAATTAATTCCCAGCACACATGGCTGGTCAATGAGGATGAGAGAGTCTTTTGGATAATTACTGGCTTATCCCAAGGGACCGGTACTAAAAGTTGTCTTCTACCACACATCTGTGTGTTCCCAGTTCAAGGAGAGAAAACTTTGTACTTGTTTCTGGAATGTGAGAGACATTGTAATTTTAAGGAGAAAAAAAAAAAAAAAAAGGAACACAACAACAAATTTAAAAAGTAAAACTCTAATTACATTTTGGTGTGTCACTGGTGACCAAACACAAATCATACTTTCAATAAACATTGGACAAAACTACAAATACAGCAAGAACCTTGTCAAGTGAATTCATCATACGCTGAATTAATTCTGCACATTAATGCGTATGGGGAAGCTGTAAAAAAGTTTGCACCCATCAGGGCCATATCACAAAAACTCCCTTGAAAGTTTACCCATCTTGCAGTGGAACACCTTATGGAAGAGGATAGGATACAATAAAACAACGTTTAAAAATATAACTTCTGTCCTGGAGAAAGGTCTGTCTCCTATTCTGAGTCAGGATGAATGCCTGAAATATTTCAAAATAAAAATAAATAAAAAAGACAGTATGCAGAACTCCTAATTATACTTTTTTCTTCCTTTTTGTTATTTTTTTTAATGATGAAATGTTTTACTTCATTGTCTCCAATGAAAAGATCGAACATGTCAGACTCAAAGCTCTGTGTTTGTTGAAATTACCCCAAATGCCACCTCTTTTGTGTCTGTCATGGTTTCAGGACAGGATTTCTTGTCTAGAGCTCATTTTTTAGGTCTACCTGTGGTTAAGTACATGTCACCTATAATGTAACCACTCAAGTAACCCAGAGTTACACGCGAATGTGTGTCTACATGCATGACTGCAAGGACCATGGACTTTGTTCTGATCCCTGGTGTAGTCTATGTATTTATACTTTTTGCCATATATTTCCTCATTCCGGAGGTCAGATCAACTCCAGGGCTTCCTCTGCTTGCATCCCAGGCAAACTCCTGTTGAAAAAAGGGGAATTTTGCAAGCTAATATTACTTCCCAAAAATGAGTGGGTTTGACTTTGTTTCCTTTCCAGCTGCCTGGTCTGGCACAGGAGTGCTGCCAGCTCTGACTGAGGACACAACATCAGCCTGAAACATGTGAAACATCAAGAGTTACTAAGAATTTGTGTCATTTTGTGTCCTTTTCTAAAGGGGATGTTACTACGGAGAAAGGAAGTAGAAGACAGGGTAACTGAAATGCCCTTTGGAGGGCAAATGAGGTTTATTGTCTTGTCCCTGTCCATGACCACTAATGATCTATCTTCCTCTGGGGGATTTACAGACTAAAATGAATTGTTGGCAGTTGTCTCATTCTCCAAACTTATTTGTTAATTGAGGCTGAGCTATAAACGTTTGCCTCCTTTTTTATTCCATGTAAGAAACTTCCAGCTCCCTGATCGTAGATGCTGCTGTTTACTCATAGCAGCCTTCATGACCAGGTTGCTCTCAGTTCACTAAGTCTATTCCTGGCTGTCCCAGGTGTTCCCAGAAACTGCTTAAGCTTCACTGAATTTGCCTCCTTCTCCCCATCCCAGACACCCATGTTCCTGGCTGCATAGCATATCCTTGTCCTAATGCACCGTCCTCCTCTGCTCTGGAGAAGTCCCAGCCTTGCTCTATGTTGGTCTCTGTTGCCCTATTCAAAATCTTCCCTCTCCAGCCATTCACCTGGCCTCAGCTGCCCCAGAAAACACTGCCACAACTGTCACTCCGTCCAGACTGCAGCTGTGGAATCCTGCAAGTCCTTTTTGGTTTCACCGGACCTTTCTGAGATGCCCAGAAACCGATTCTAGTGATGGAGGCAGGGACATGAGCGTCTGAGCTGGGGTGGACTGACGGAAGACATGAGGGTGGCAGAACAATTCTCAAGGTTCTTCATTCCCCAGCGTGATGCTCCTCGTGGTGGGAGCACCATCCTGCCCAGTCTTATGGTGAAAGAAGCAACATGTTTTTTTCACAGCCATTTAAAATCCACTTGGAATGCTGGGTGCTGCAAGGATTTGATTCTCTGAACAAAGTGCAAAACCGCAGCTTCTCCTCTTCTTTTGACTGCGCACACCATGTACAGCTTGTCAGGACATCATATCAGGCTGGCCAGGCACGTCTGACATATGAAGCTACAAAAAGTGAGAACAGGCTGTGGCATTTCATCGCTGTTATGGGGCGCTGGCTGTTGTGGGAACCCACACTTGATGCAGACAACCTGGGGTCTGTCAGCGCATGGCTGTCCTTCCAGATCTGCTTTGCTCTCCCCTGGCTGCTGAACAGCCCTGGGGTGAAATGCTGCTGGCAGTGAGCAGTACAGCTTCCCTTCCCTCCAGGACTGGTGTATGGTGCGGAGCAGAGGAAGGTTTCAGTGCCTGAACGGGGCTTTGTGGCTTAATCCTGGTTGAGGATTCAGTAGATGTGGGTAACAAAGCGGTTGCAGTGTTAGATCCCCAAAGCAAGAGGATGTTTGCAAACCACCACAGGACAGGATGCACCAGGCAACAGCTCACCCATGAAGACTGACAGCTCTGGAGCCTGATCCTGCAAGGACAGGAGCTCAGCACACATCAGTGCTCAGCACTGGCAGGATCCTTTCCTGGACTTGCTGCAGCATCGCCCAGATCTGAGCCAAAGCGCTGGGGCCACTTGCTCTGGGGCTCGTGGACACCTAATTTTGGGAAGGATGAAGGGCAAGCCAGCACGATTATGCTCTGGCAAACAGAGCACGGTGGTGCTGGCTGCTGCCAACGAGCTGGTGTGAAACAGCCTGTCTGCAGGAAGGCTGGAGGAGCTCGCAGAGGAGAAGGGAAGAGGGTAATGAAAGCCACGTTTGGTGAGGCAGCACATGTGCGAATTTCAAATGTCTCCTTGTGCCTGCAGGGCTGGTGTGCTGCTCGTTGAACCGGGCTGCTAATTTCCAAATTGATACTTACTCTAATCCCATCCCTGAAGGCGCCATTATGGTGCATTCAGTAATGGGCTATTATTTGGGCTTGTTGCAGGGGGGCAGGAGAACGAAAGGAGGAGGGACGTTTCTGGAAAAGCACACTGATGTTGGAACAAATCAGTGTCGCGATGCTCCTTCCCCAATTTGCAAAGCGATTAGACTGCTTTAGAGCTGCTTGCTCTCCTCTGGTTTGTCTACAGCCTTGTTTCGGGGAGGAATTTCAGAGAATTTTACTGCCTCATATAACACTTACGCCCAGCAATCAGTATTGATTTTAACATAACATTTTGTTTTAAGACTCCTTTTGTTGTTTTGCATTCACTGTGCATGTTAATAAGGTTTATAAAATCCATGATATTTTCTCGTTTCATGAAATCTTATTGGGATAATTACCTTGCTCTGGTGACAGATAGTTGTGCCTGAATTATATAGAGAACACATACTGTTATCAGCTTTTCTTCCATCTCCTGAACAATGCTTTCCTACTTCAGCATGTTTTGGGTGCCTAAATATAGAGTAAATACTAAGAAATATTTATATCCAGTGTGACATCAGTTACAGTTCCCCCTCATGGAAAAGAAACCCCAAAATGACACCCAATACTTCAAGTAGAGTGACCTTTACTGTAAAAAGGATATTAAAAAAATGAGAAATATTAATGACTAAGCCTTCAGGACAGACATGTGTCTTCTCTACCCCTCCACACCCTGCTGAGAGCAGAATGACTGGCGAGGTCTGGTGATGCCAAGGAAGGAGCACAGCTGGGGAAACCCTTTCCAGTTTTCATGAATTTTCATGAAATTATGTCTAGGGTCTTTGAGCCTTCTGCTTTCAGGACTTGCTTGCCAGCCAAAGCATCTTGCCCCTGTTTTGTTGTGCTCATGCACCAGTTTGGCTGCATCTATAGTGGTGTTTAATGACAATCCTGGTGTCATTTAAAACAGACAAAGCCAGCAAGGTAGCAAAAGGGAAAGGCTACAGAAGTTGGAGGGTTGCAAGGGACACCAAGAGGAGAATGTGTGTGGCAGCCTTAAGGCTGACCCTAACTGCCACTCTAGAAATTAGCTAGCTGGGGCCAGGAGCTGAAGAGCACCAAGCTCACTGAGCGCTGTGACACGATGCATTAGTCAAATCCATAATTATTTGTTGTTTCTCTCCTTTCTCAGGGTTTTTGTCTCCAAATGATCGTCTCCTTGTGAATCAGGTTACCAAAGTCATTGCTCGTGGGATGAGTGCTTCCTTTTCAACTTCTTGAGATCTTACATCCCCTACAAATTATCTCTGTTTTCTGTCACAGAGTTCAGTAACCTACAGATAGCCTTGATTTCTGGACTTCCAGAGCCACACAGTGAGATAGAAATGTAACAGATAAATCTCTCCTGGGTTTGGATATTCCCCAGCAAACAGTACTTTGCTTAATCACTCAGAGGATACTTTCTCAGTTAGGTGGCTGCTCCTGGCATTTGTTTCTCAGTCATTAAATACAGCTCACTTTTAGTGGATAGCTGCTACAGAAAATGGCTGTTTAGCCAGGGTGAGTCCAGGACTGAGTACAACACAGCTCAGAGGTTCCCAAATCTTGCAAGAGCCTTTGAGGAGAGAACAACTATCCCTTCCCCCAGATATGAGAAAGAGAGAGAGATGTTCTGCAGCCTTGTCTGAGAGAAAGAGTTTGTGTAGATGTAAGACAGTGAACATGCAGTAGGTAGTCAAAGGAGAGGAAAGAACAGCTCAAGGTGTCTCAAAGCATTTCAGACAGCAATAACCAAGTGAGAGGCCAGCATCCTTCCTAGTCACAGCAGGATCCCAGCACACCAGGACATCTGTCTCACCTTGTATCATGTGAAACTCATTGAAAAAAAGAAAAAAAGAGAGAGAAATAAAAGAAAAAAAAGGAAAGAAAGAAAGACTTGGTATGTTTTAATATTTTTGGCAGTTTTCAGGAGTGGGGGGATGGCTGATAAGGTGATTCTTAATTCATGACCCCAGGCTCTGTAGGGAGCCTTTTCCACCTATGTGCCCCAGCACTCCTGGGTGAAGCATTGCCTGTCCTTGTCATGCCCAGTCAGATGGAAATAGGCAAAGGAGGCAACAGAGCTACTGCAAGTGCTTTAAGCATGGAGCGGTTTCTGAACACCTGGTCTTTTATTCACGGTGGACTGCAACCAGGACTAGAAATAAGCTGCACAGTTGAGCAGAGGATCGTGTCCATCGGAGCCCGTCACTGCTCTCTACTACAAAGCCAGGGCTGGGAAGCCCAACACATCTTGTACAAGCAGCTTGCTGTGTCGGAGTGACCGGGAGCCACAGACCCAGCCAATGTGCAACCCCGTGTTATTGTTGGATTTGTTACCTCTCCTCACAGCTGGCAGCTCTGGAGAGGAGTTCCTTTTAGCTGCATTTAAACGGGCGCAGATGGCTAAGCCAGCTGCTTGTTCTTTTGTTCTTGTTGGCACCGCCGCATCGCCTCTCGGTCAATTACCAGTTATTGCTGTGTGGCTGCTGGTTCCCCCAGGTTGGCAGCCCCACCATGTCACCACCACGCCTGAGCTGGAGCGAAGCACCCAAGGCCAGATGAGAGCTGGTTTGGGGAAGGCAAATCCTGCAAAGCGCTCTGGGCTGTGGAAACAGGAGGTGGTTTCCATCATTGCCGTTTTCTAACATCCACGGTGTAAGAGAATTCAAGAAATAACGATTCACCAAGTCCCCCCTCAAATGGGGATGCACAACAGGCTCTAGAAGGTGGGTTGTGAAGCCAAAATAAAGGCCTGTAGCCTGCAAAGACCCAAGGAGAATATTACCAAGCCCTCTGGTGGTTCTGGGAAGTTCTGGCTCATCTCCTGCAGCCACATGCTGTTCTTTGAGAAATGGCCTTGTGTTGGTGACTCTGCGGTGCTGGGCTTGGAGGAGGGGCAGAAGACAGAGGGATGGCGAGGGGGCACACACACACTAGGCTATATTATTCAGTGTTAGGATCCTTCTATCTGAAATATGCCACACATGGTTTTGGTGTGTTTCAGGCATTCAAGGGCTCAGGCCCATGGCAACAACCACAACAAAAAAATCAAAAACAGTATTAAAAAAAAAAAAACTGTACGAAATATTGTATTTAATTGCAGTAAAAAAGACAAAAAAGGCAAAAACAGTGAAAACATTTAAGAAATCACTAAAGTTTTCATTTTATCAATACCTTTCTTTTAATTGCATTGCTCTCTTTGACCTCTGACAGCACCAATGATATTTCAACAGCTTTTCAGAGAGGAGTCTCCTTGTAGTCTGATTTTCTTTCCTTTGCCACATCCAACAACTAATTTCAATCTTTTCTTGAAAGCACAAACTATTTTGCACAGTTATGTGCAGAATTTCTTTGTGAGTGTTTCATGGAACAAGAGCCAGGGAGAAAAATCAACTCAGGCAGTGATAAAACTTGATAAACAAGACTTGCGCGATAGATATTGAAAGCAAACTTTGGTGCTGGTGTCCAGTAACAACCCCAAGCATGCTAAAAGCCCCTTAGCTGAATGAAGTGTCACCGAGGCATGGAGGCACCTCCCAAGCTTTGCAGAGAAGTCACTGAGCAAAGGTCAGAGACAACTCCAAACATCCTCCACTAAATGTCACCGCATTCCTGCATGATGGCATTTTAATGAGCACCAACTGTTTCCATTTTGTCAAGATTTCCAAATAAGTGAAGACAATATGACACTAGAAGGAAAAGCATCATACTTAGGCCATTTCATAATAGCTATAAATCTTCCTCCCCCCCCCAAAAAAAAAGTTAATAACTGCAATTAGGAGCAAAAGGAGACAGTTATGCTCCGATAGCTGTCAGAGAAGTGTGCTGTAAACTTCTGGAGAATTTTAAGGAGGGCTGTAAGTCACCACTGGCAAGCATTATGTTAAGGAAAAGGTTAACGGAGAGCCAAAGACATGGATTTTAATATCCCATTGATTTGCTTTCCCTGTTCTCTGGAGGACTTTCCATCATTACAGAGATTGGATTGGAAACTTCCTTGCTGGAGCCTGCCCATCAGCAAACAGACAAGGGGAGCCCTCTGGAAGAGTCAATGGTGGGATGAGGGCCAAGACCGCAGTCTTACATTTAAATGAGATTGGGGATGTTATCTCGTCCACAACCTGAAGGTCACCACCCACTCCCAGCCTGCACAGAACTGTGAAGCAAACTGCATTTATAAAGCTAGAAATTTCTCCTTGTTCTTGGCTTTTGAGACCTCGATGACAGAGGCTATCATTCCAGTGTAGCTGGAATAGCATTCCATAGCGTTGCTGAGAGCAGGTTTTGAATTTTGGAATCCCATTTGTATGCACCTCTACTGTGTAGTACCCACACAAACACAAAGCAAAATCATAGACACCAGAGTATGCAGTGATGTGAAATCCCTCCTCCTTCAATAGAGAAAGCTTCTCTGAAACCATAGAGGGCTTGAAGAGCTAAACAGGGCTTGCACACAGCAAAATAGTTCTAATTTCACCCATTTTAGGGAAGTAGGGCAGGTGCACAGATGCACTACACAACTATATGTCCACACCTACTCATGACATCTGTCAAAAAGGCAGTTCTTTGCCCTGTGGGAGAACAACTTCTCATGCACCACAAGGCATCTGGATTTGATTTTTCCCATCATTGTATACGAGAGGGGAAAACAAGTTGCAGAGCAGCTGAGTAACTTGCCAAAGGTCACAGCATTCAAATAACGACTGGGACCTTTTAGCTTGGGTTTGATTCCCAGTCCTGTACAGTGGCCTCCTGAAGAACAGACAGGTTTTAAAAAACACCTAAAGTAAGAGGAAAGGCGGAATCCAGGCAATACTTCTCTAGAATTTAAATTTAACCCTAGGACAATGCGAGCAATTATTTAGCTGTGTTGAAGGCTTTTGCTCACCTGAGGGGATGTGTTTTGGTGGGACCTGATGTATGTGATTATGTGAGGGACTTATTTCCATACAGAACTGAAGGGAAGCAGGGTTTGGTGAAACTCAGGAAATACAAGGGGGAGAGGATACCAGCTCCTTGCCCACTTCCAGCCCAAACGTAACACAAGCATAAGCCCAAATTACAGCAAAAGTGCCTTCTATAGCCAAGACCTGAACCCATCTCCTCTCCTCTTTGAAACAAAATAAAACATACACACACAAAAATCCCTCCTTTCTCCTGCAGTTGAAAATCTGCCAATTTATAAGTGCTAACTATTATTTCAATTTCTCTCTTCAGTGGTTAGAAAGTGCTAATATTTTTGGCTCTGTCCCAGCTGACCTGACCTCTCCGACATCCTATATCACATGAAAACCCTCCTGTAGATCTGCGCTGGCGATAGTGTCATAAAAAGCTTAGGAGGGGAGGGAGCCAAGGGACTGGGGAGGGAAGAGAAAGGAATGATTAAATAAAGCAATAGCCAGGCACCCACATAAAAATCTATCTAGGTGATGAAGCTGCAATAAATGTGGCACATCAGAGCTTTCGTATAAATGGTCAGGGTAAAATATATTTATATATATATGAAAGAGTAGTTTAAAAATTACTCTGAGCCCACATTACCCACCACCACCAAAAGAAAAAAAAATGTCTGAAGTGTAGTATGTTATTGATTTTTTATAAGTCAGGGACAAATTTATTGGAGAGAAAAGTTCATTATTTAGTAATCCCACAGCTCAATCTGCTCTGCTGGCCATTAACCCTCAACAGTTCCCAAGATAAACTCCCCGTGAACTCTCTCCATGTGTTGCCTCAATGAACTGCAGATGAATTCTGCTGAATGTTCGTTCAGCCTCACCAGGATATTCATTGTGCTTTTTGCTGACACAGATCTCAGTTCATCTGGGTACCATAGCAGCGTCCATACCCACCTTGGCACCCACATGATGCTGCTTCCAAGAAATCACCCTCCAAGCTCTCATCACTCACCTGTGAGCCCTTTCCAGGTCCCCTCCACACTGAGAGCAGAACATTAAGAACGAGCAGCCACATGCATATGCATTAAATGCACCAACTCCCATAATTCTCCCGCAGCTCTTAAATGAATTGGTATTAATGGCTCACAAAGTAGAAACGTGTGGAAAAAGGAGCTGTTTCACAAGCATCGTGGCATCACTGGTGATTGATTGTCATGTGTGTTGTGCACACACATACATAAAACACAAGCACATCCTACTCCACATTGGTACTGTTATTTCAAACAGACACAGGGACACATATTTTGACCCAGTTCTATATATCAGCTCAGTTAACATGGAAAATGCTGTGGCACAAGGGTCAAGACAAAATAGGCGTAAATGCCACTGTTCTTATCTGATGGCATTTTATACCCAGCTTGCACAGGTGGAAAGCTCTACTCTAGGTAAAGGCTTGCTGGGAATAAGGCGAGGGAAACAGAACTCCGAAAAACAGTGTTGTGAAATTACAAGGGGAAAGAAAATATATTTGCCTTGTATGTGAAATCTATCTTGGTAAGTCATTTGATAGAGTAGATGAATTGCTCATCCGAGGCAGGTTGAAGTACAGAGTGTGAAGGGAAGAAATAATTGAAACCAGCCATCATAAACACTCACGGTAAGGGAAATCATGCGTTCAGGAAAGGTCCTAATCATCCAGTGACCATGAGGCAGGTTACAAAACACAGGGCAGCCTCATGGAGAAAGGAGCTATTGCTTTGGTTACCGCTTTACTTCAATTCTCGTAAATCAGGGCTCTTTCAGCATTCCCACTTCTCAGAGACACCAGGCACTGATCCCTCTCGTGCTGATGCGATGCGTGTGCTTGATGGAGGAGCTCTTGAGTTTCTTTGGCCCCGAGATGGGGAATGCAGCACCAGAGAGGAGAACAGACACAGGTGGACACTCAAATTATCATTAATTATGGAGTTCCAGCTAATCAGCTGAGATGCAGGTTACATTAGGACGAGAGCCCGCACCAGCCAGTTTTGCTGCCTCTGCTGCTTGGTGGTAATTTATTAATTTGAGTTGATGGATTTTTGCTAGATGCTTGTCAGCAGGGCATCCAAGCAGAAGGAGCAACACTCAGCTATCACTGAGGTGCAGGACAGTTCCCAGATGTAGAAAAAACATGTTTTCAGAGCTGCAGAGGAAATTTTCTGTGTGGGAAGCTGGCTGGCACTTGAATCCTAATTCTGCCAATACAACAAGCAGGAAGTCGTAGCTCCTGGAGCACCCAGGCTGCACCACGGGCTTATTGTGGACGTGGGCTTTAACCTGCAGAGAGCTTAGCCTCAGTACAGGCATCAGCTAACCCAGAATACCTCAGGCACCACCTGAAGGAGGGGTGGGAAAGACCTGGGCATGCTCCTGTCCACTCCATCTGCCCTCCCATATCCTCCCTCTCCCAAGCTCAGTGGTTTGAACAGGCAACGTTGCTGCTAGGTGATGAGGACCTGCCATGGACTTCAGATCGTTCACACACTGCTTGTCCTGGGTGCACCTGCAGGAAGCTGGGGAGGTTTGGGGATGGTTTTGGACCGGTCCCCATCCCTGCAGGCTGCGGATGCCTTTTTCCCCATATCTGAGGACCCTGTTCAGCTGCTAATGGAAGGAAGGCGGCAGGGGAGCCCTCCGAGCTCCCCACAAAGAAGGTGCAGAGCAAGGCAGGCACCATTGCTAACGTCCCGATCAAAGTTGCTTTACCCAAAAGTGCATTGTTGTTTTTCATAGGACATTACTGAGCTGTGATCCCCTCCTGGGATCCGTCAATGATATATGCCTATTGATAAAGCCACCTGAATCCAGGTGGGATAAAAAAAAGTCTATTACTTGGTGTTACTGAGCTTGTGCTATGGTAGGTGCTGACAGCTCACCCGAAGGTCCCTTGGGTTGTGTCACCCCTCAGTCTGCTCCTCTCCATGCACATATAGGCCACAAGCAAGGAGTAACATCTTGAGTTGATCATTTTATTATTTCCAGGATAAAAGTATCTACAGTGAGAAGTGAAATCATATAGTTCAATTGGTCAACCATAATCAAGAAAGAGAGTTAAATTTAATTTGTGAATAATATGTGTCTTATAAAGGCACCTTCCCCACCATCTCTGGAGACATTAATCTTTTTTAAAGTCACATTTCTTAGTTGGTTCAGGTGTTTCCTCCCCGCACTGTGGAATCAGGGGTTTGGAGCAGGAAAGACAAGGATATCCCTTTAATGTGGGACCTTCCAGCTTGGGGATATTCATGTCACAACACATAGTACCTTCTAGATCTGGATCAAGAGGGTTTAAAGCCTCTTCTTTCACCCTCACCCTTCCTGTCCCATGGCTGGTGTGGAGGGGAAAGGGAGAAAACAGAACCAGAGGGAAATGTCACCACCAAATAACCTCTGCCCTTTCATAAAGCATCATGTCGGGTATGAAAACAAATCACTGTTCCCCAGGGCAATGCACTCACTTCCTAAGCACCTGCCAGGAGGCTTCTCGGGTTTAAAAAATAGCAGGGCTTGGTGTTTGGAGATCATTTATTTGTGTGCTGGTTACTTCTGAGTCCTGTACTTGTATGCAAAAAGCCTCCGGGAAAAACTGGGTATGAACAGGTTTTTCAGCTGCTCTCTGTGACAAGCAGGTGCTTTATGCAGCCAACACGCACGTGGAGGCAAAACACCCCGGCAGGAACTGGATAGCAAAAATCACACCTCCTGTGTGCAGTCCAGCACGGGACACTTTGTGGCCGGAGACAATGAAGTGCCCTGGGCTGTAGCTGCTATTTCAGATAAATCCAAGAAAGAAGCAGGTAAAACAAGAGAAGAAGAATTTAGTCTGATTTTAATAAAGCATCAAATTTGGGCTGGGTGTTCCTGGAGGAGGCATTTATTAAAACCCATCTCAGAGTATTAACTGGGTTCTTCATGGAGCTTTCTCTTGACCCACAAGCCTTGCCAAAGACATCTGTTTTTTTCCTCCTTGCTCAAGGCACTGATACAACCCATGTCCCCAAACTGTTGGAGGCAGCCCCAGGTCCAGGAGGTAACCCAGCAACTTTGGTGCCTGTAGGTCAGGAGAGAGCCCCGGTGCTGACTGCCTTTGACATCAACGAGGCTGACACACGAGCCAGACCAGCACCCTACTTCGTGTGCCCCAGCCTGACAAGTCAACAGAGCTTTGCCAATCTGCACAGACACTTCAGGCTTTCAGGACCGCGCATCACTTTATCCAGGTCACTTGCTTTTTAGGCCTGGCAGAGGCAGACGCAGCTTTTCCTTTGCCCTCAAGCTCTGGCTGTGTTTGCAGCCATCTCCTAGGAGGAAAGCAAAAAGTTTTAAATCCCCTTTTTGTTTTCAGGGACAGGGAAGTAAAACAGGTTCTCAGAAGTGCCCGAGAATTAGGAAAGGGTATGTAAACTTGTCTTCTGGGGAGACACCAGAGTGTCTACCCAACTTGCTTTCCAAAGGAGAAACCTCTCTGCTTTTTGGAATTTTTGGACAGCAGAACAATGGTTCCCCATGGCTGGGAGTGTATTCTGGACATAATTTAGTAAGGAGTAAGAAAACTGTTTTTACCTAAGGCCCAAAGGGTTATTGGCCCAAAATAATTTAGGCTCAACATTTGAAGATCAAAGTGTGTTTTATTTGATTAAGTCAGACCAAGGGCAGATCTGATCTCCAAGGTGGTCTTCTTTGGTTTGCACACATGTTTAGCCCAAAATGTTACTCAGAATGTTTTCTGAAAGCTGCCTTGCCCCTTTGCAGGACACAATGATGTGCTTGTAGAAGCCTTTACCAGTCCTTCATCCTCTGTCAGTTTTTCAAGAATGAGTAAATCAGCACATCTATGTCTCATAGGAGCAGATTGTCAGCCTTTAAATCTCCTTCAACAGAAGCTAGGGAGCTGAAATTAAATGGCATGAAAAGCGAAGATTTGTGGCCCTTGCAACATCTGTGATTTATGTTCTACAGATACAGGAAAAGACTCTTTGCCATCCCACCCCTTATTAAGCTCTTCCATTGACTGCTGGTTAAATTTTGTCTGGGAATGGTTCAGAATAAACATTTAAATCTCCAACAGCATATTGAACAACATCTTTCCAAGAAGCATAAATAAAACAGATCTGTGTCTTCAGCCATCTGCACGCAATCACAGGCTGCTTATGTTTCAAGCCCTGGTCCAGTGAACTTCGAGATTAAATGTTTTGGAGAGACACATCAGACATATGAGTTCCTCCATAACCTACAAGCACTGGTACAAACTGCAGATGATGAGCCTGTCTCCTGGCTGACGAAAAAACATCACACCTTCAAGGGAAAAAAAGATGTGGCTGGAAGGAAAATACTTTATAGTTACTTGGTTGAAGATGGAGGGGGTCTTTATTCGTGGAGAAATAAAGGTCCCAAGAGCACTGGTCCCCAGGGCCTTTCTAGTGATGGAGTTTGGCATTTCACAGTGGATCCTGCTGCGGAGAAGTGACTACCATTTTCACCTTTCACCCTACACATGAGGAGAGTCCATTCCCCTCCCACTTTGAGGTTCCTGTCCCAGTGGGGCAGGAAGCCTCCATTCAGCTCCTCCATCCAGCAGGACACATGCCCAGGGGGCAGTCATGGTCTCCTGCGACACAGCCCAAATATAAATGTTCCCAGGGTTGCCTCAGGCATTTTGGGCAGGCACATCCTCGAAGGACAAGCACTCCATAAACACCAGCACTTCTCTGCCTCAAGTGAGAGTTGCTTGTGCCTTCTGGTTTAATTCTTGTATGGTTTATGCTCTAACTACACCTCATGCTATGTCGTGGCTTGCTGCTTGTGGTCTGCAGACTCTTTGAGGGCTCCAGAAGTTAATTCAAAAGCTAACAAACAAACAAACGATTGTCAGGAATTTTCTTAAGCATATTCACACACCTTGGAGAATTTTCTTTGTTATCAGCAAACAGTGAATCAAAGAATGCTTGTGAATAAATTATGGAATAAGGATATTATATATTATGAAAGAACATCTTTTCCTGATGCATTCCGTAAAATGTCATTGGTATCCAAAACATCACTGTGAGGTTTTTTGTTTGTTTGTTTGTTTTTTATAACTGTGTGCTTGGGACAAAGAACATCTTTGTGGTTTAACCTGTGTCACACAGGTTATAATACATTTCAGAGCAGATCCTGATTTCCATCCCAATGAACAGCCACGCAAGGACAACTTCTTCCCAGCCAGTCTTGGGGGATCAGGTCATTTTACAGCCAAACATCCATCATATAGCTATTGTTGATATATTGGTTTAAGTGACTCTCTCTCTCTCTCTCTTTTTTTTTTTTTGTTTTTACTTTGCTTCTTTCTTAGGCAACAGAGAGCTAAAATGACTGCTTGAGAAGACTGTAGCTGAAGGAGCAACTTGCAGCCCTCTCAGCATAGATGATGAAGAGGATTACAGAAGGTTCAAGACTCTTCATAGTGCTTTTACTTGTACTTTCATCTCCTTGGGGAGAAGGACATTCTCCTCTGGTATATAAGAGTGAAATGCTGCAAAATGGTGCAACTGTGCTCCAGAACAGCATGGTACTGATTCAAAACTAATAGTTAAAAAGTGTAAAGCAACAATCTGAGTGAATCCTGGTACCAAAAAATGCTTAGATGTCCATAGTGCAGCACAGTGGTATATCCACAGCCTCTGACCAACTGACTTTGGCTCATAAAGTGTCTCAAAATCCCAGCAATTGTCTTAAAATCCCGTGTCATAGCTGTCAGGCAGATGAAGAGAGTTTCCCTCCTTCACCCAGCAGAGTTGTGTTGGGCAGTAATCAGCAAGGCAAATCTGGGCTGTATCGAAGTGGGAGCACATCACAGCATTTCTCACATTGGCAAGTTCAGTAATTACTGTAAGGACTATAATGACATGGACACTGGTTCAATTGGCTCTTGAAGGTGATTTGAAAATAATTTACAGATGCATTTGTATATTTTCCAGGAACAAGTAGGACATCTAGAAAGTTCTGTGATGAAATTTCCATTTTTTTATCATAGTCTTGCTGTTGTCAACAGAATGATTATGTGTGGGTGGGTGTTGGAGCAAGAGAAAGGACAAAAATTGCTGTGCATTCATTGTGGTTTTTCCAAGTTTGGGATTTTCCTTGGTTTATTTTTCTTTCTTTTTGACAAATCTACCTTAGGATACCTTAGGTTACACAAAATTTACAGAAAAATAAATATTTCCATCTTTCCATCTGGCTGTTTTTTTGGCTGAGAGTAGAAATGAAGGGCTGGAGTTGATATGGTCTGTGACTGGTGGGTTTTGCATGGACAGGGAGGAGGTGAGAGAATCATCTTCCCAGTCTACCCACTGTACCAGGTGTCCCAGACCTTAAAACAAGGCAGAGTTCACGTGCCTACAAAGCTCCACCAGCACTCGAAAAAACAAGAGGCCCCACACTGGCCTCTGGTTATTACCTCATTTTCTTAAGACAAATTTTAACAGCTTTCTTGCCAACAGGCCATTCTTCTGCATTGGAAATCTTGTGAGCTTATTGACTTTGCAGGATTTGATGGGAGCCTACTGGCGCATCCCTAAAAAGATCTTTCTGAACATTGTTCCAGATGGCTGGGAGCTTCCCAATGAAGGTTTCCATGCCACTGCATCCAAGTCCTAGAAGACTGTTAAGGCAAGAAGCAATTTGAAGTCATGGTTTGTTACAGATGGAGTAGGCTGACATAGAAGATGTTGAGTGAAGATGATAGGATTTGGGCTGGAAAGACATGAAGATGATGAGAGGTTTGTAGATTCATATAAAATGAGTCAGGATCATACATACCTGTCTCATTTTGGAAAAATATTTGTCTGGTCTAATCTCCAGCTGCCATAGATGGAGTTCCCAGCCTCACCGTAAGCATTTTGCTCCAACCCTCTACTTTGTCTATTCCAAAGCTCCAAATTAGTCTATTTCTAAACACTTTGCCAAGAATGTTTCATGCTTCCATAATATCTGGCTCCATTTCAGTCAAAAATACCATGTGAATAGCTTTTCTGATGATGTTATGTTGTAGGCTTTACTCTTCTTCTTAGATTGAATGAAGAAGCAAAGAGGAAATGCAGACTTGGGAAGAAAATGAAAGGGATGGAATATCTCCAAAGCTCAAAACAAATAAAGAAATATTTGGGTTTGAGTTCTGGGCATACATTCAGGATGGCTCTGATTTTATTTAGACTGGGTGGCCCATTTCTGTGTTTATTAGGATCACTACACTAATGAAGGCTTAAAGAGAAATGCTGCAAGAACAAATGCTGGGGAAGTCTTTTATGTATCTAATGACACTTAATTTCCATAGTAAATGCCTAATGTTTAACAAGTATTTTATTCTTTCCCAATTTACATATTTATAGTTAACTTTTGTAGCTGCTTGTGAGTAATTAGCCGTCTGTTTAAAGGGAGCCTGTGAACCATACAGCCACATGCTCATTCTAGCGATAGTAACAGAAAAAAACTACAACAACAACAACAAAACTTGGGCAGTTCTTTCAGGAAAATATTTGATTCTAGATAATTGAAAAAAAAAATCAGCAAAAAGACGAAGGGATTACATGAGAAATAAAATACAAGGAAGAAAAAATGAGACAAGATGACATTGAGTCTGAACTGAAGGGAATTTCCCCCATTATGAGAATATTTGCAAGAGCTGAGAAATCTGGAATAACGCTGTTCTCATGTGCCAAGTCCGTCACCTGTACCATTGATATACAGCTTGTGGTCACCATGGAAACTGCACAAGGGGGTTCAAAGCATCGAAGAAATAAAGCCTTCTTCTGATATAGAATGCACAAGTTATTGTGAAGGTAGGGAAGGAGTCAAGTTGCTAGTTGCTCTGAGGGTGCAGTCCTAAGCTGGCTAAACCACTGTGAGACACCAGATCGTGTGATACCTCATCTGTGGTTCAGCCTTGTACATGCAGGTCTCTATTGACTTCATCCAAACAGGACATGGGAGAAGCCCTGGAATTCAAGGTGCATACTTTCTTGTCAAAAGGCATCTCACAGATGCAAAACAGTTGAGAGCAAAGAAGTCACATCAAGAAATCTACTAATTTCAGAGATAAAGGAGGATCTTGTCAAAGCCTTGAGGAAAAACATAAAATCTAGCTTTTCTATTGCACTCAGTGCTTGCTGTGATCAAATAAGAATGAAAATTAAGAGTTAAACCAAGTGTAAAAGAGGTGTTTGAGAGAAATATGTGCTGAAACACACCCTGAACCTCACCGCTGATCAACAACATTCAGGGAAAGGACAAGTCTGTGGCTAGGAGTTTCCAGGCAGATATTAACAAGGCCATTTATTGTGCTGGGCCATAACCTTGCTACCAAACACAATAATTGGGTGCTTAACCTTTATCTTGATAACATAAACTAGCCATGCTCTTCTTTTTCTCAGGGATTGCCTATGGCTGAAGTCTATGGAAAACTGCAAACACAACTGATATACATATATATATATATATATATAAAGTCTTGATGTGCGTATAGTCCAGGTACCCGTCATCCAGCATAAGACCAATGAATCAGATTCTTCTTAACTCCCACTAATCTTCCCTGATATCAACAGAATCAGATGATGGTAACCAAGTTTAGCACATGAGCTCATGTTCCCCAGCAGTCTGATTGCGTGTTGGTTTGTGTGTTAAGCCTCCGACCTCGATTAGTGTCATTACAGATCTCATGGAACAAAGGGCTCTGAGGGATGGGACACAAATGCCCTTACAGGTATCTTGTCCATGTGTCAGAGGAGAAAGGGCAGGAAAGAGTGCTCTAAGGGTCAGTAGAGCCCGTGAGGCATATTTGGTCTTCTGTTGAATTTTCCCTTGACTGTTCAACCATTGCCACTTCTGGAGGGTGTGCTACTGCGAGCAGGCACAGAGGATGCTTATTAGAGTAGCTACATTGCTGTGGTGGCTTGAAATCATTTTGTGCTTCCCAACACCCCTGGCTATCTTCAGCATGACAGCTTATGCATGTTGGAACTGCTGCAGAGCTGAGTTAAGTCAGCAAGAGCTTTTGTATTCATTCCAGTAGCCTTTGATACTTCTGTGTTGTTTTTAGCAATGCTGTGCTTCTCTGCTCCATGGTCCCAGCCCACATTTCCCATGGGCAGAGTGTACCCCGACCTTTCTGATGTTCAATCCTGACCCTTCAGGAGCTGTAGGGACATCATGTTGAGCAGGTGCAGGGCAGTACTTACAAGAGATACTGAGGGATGGAAGGGAGGTAAACCTCACAAAAGGTTCTTTTATTCTTCTATGGGTCCTTATTCTGAATAGCAACCTCTATCAGGGTCTTATCTCAAGTTGTGGACATTCAGCAAAATTAATCTAAATGCATTGTGCTACATTTTCTAACCCTCAGTTGTACCACACTGTTTAGGAGATTGTGAAGCCACTGACCTTGCAGATCCACAAAATGTTGTCATCTGTACCTTCCAGCTGCTGGAAATCACAGCAAAAATAATGTTCCAAATTGAGCTAGCATTTGACCTAAATTCATCTAGCAGGGAGATTCAGCAGGACTTTTTCCAATGACCTGTGGTATGTGACATTTTCCTTTCAGGCCCATAGACTGGATTTTCGAACAAGACATTTGACAGAGTTCATTATCAGATCGGCTGAAACAGGATGGCACCGAGACAAGAGCACCATGCGAGGTGTAGAAGAGCACAAGGGAGCAGTAAGGGATGGGTGGAAGTAAACAGAAATCCCAACAGGATCCAGTGTGATCAGGATATCATCAGGTGGCTTCTTGCCACTGCTCATCCTCCCTCTGTGTGGGCATTGAGCACGTGAGGACACCACCAGAGGCCACGCTGCTTAGATGAAGGACATTCACCATGTCAATGTGGGTCACAGTTGTGCAATTAGGGTCACGAGGAAGACCAAGCCACTCTTCGTGTGGAGCTCCAGAGACTGCGTAGCTCTGAGGAAGGAAAGGAGCATTTGCATCAGTAAAGCAGCAGAGCTCTTGGAAGTGACAGAATGCCACTCACATTTCTCAAACTTTTTAGTTTGCTGCATTCTGGGGTCTTTACTGGAGGCATTAAGTTGGTGACTTCATAAACATCTAAAAAGGAGAAGTTGAGGAAAGTACAAATGAGTTTCACCTCGGTTCTAATGACTATAATTTTCTCCCATAACTATAATTTCTGTAATTAATGGCTGCATTCTTCTATTGTTGCAGTATTTGGAGATGACAAAAAATGAGCAAGTGTTTTTGTTTCAGTGACAAAAGAAGAAGATTAGCTGGTTGAATGCTGATAGGAAATGTTTGGTGGGAGGAATAAGCAAGGAAGGACTGATAACAAGTTTAGTGGTATTGTTTCTTCACTGTATTATCTCTATTTTACTGGAAGGCAATTGCAGCAAGAGCAATGATCTGATGGGATGCTGAAAACCCCTTTCTCCTCCAAGGAGCTCGGTGGCTTCAGCACCTGGATGGACTCCTTAAAACATCTCATCACACAGTGTGCAAAAGGTGCTTTCTCAATTTTAAGTATACCATGGGGCTGATTTGGAAGGTCTTACTTCAAATCTTAGCTCTTCCCAGATTTCACTTCTGATCATGTAACCTTTCTCCTTGGGCACAATCCCATTTGTTAAAACAAGAACCTCTTCTGTTTCCTTGGAAGCCCCCAGAAGTGTTTGTGCTCTCCCTGAGGTTTGCGTCACAACTTGGCCAATGGCAATCCCAGCACAGGTGAGGTCTTTGTTGTTTTGTTTGTTTGTTTTATCTCAAATCTCCATTGTATTCTGATAATAATAATCAAAAAACTAATATTCATCATCATCATATGTGTCAACTTCTTGGATGCCTACCCAGTGATGCAGGAATTATTTGTCCTATGGCAATCAGCACTTCCCGAATGACATTATCTGAAATCAATTCCTGGTATCGAGCCATGTCCAAGGAGGGAGGTATCCCCCATGCAGATGGCCTGGCTAGCACTGCTGACATGACACCTGACTTCCCCTCTTCCTCATAGAGTTTTGTAGCTACAAAATCTTAATGAGTGATTGGACTTTGCTGTCACACCCTCTTCAAATGGCTGTTTAGGTGAATGGCCAAGCAGAAAGCAGTTACCCTCTGCCTTCAGCTGGCTGGAGACTCGTTAGATGTTTCCAGTCTAAATTAACTTGTCTCCAAAGAGCATCTCATGAATTTGTTTCTGAGGCTAGAGGGCAGGAAGATAATGAAATCCAGACTTCACCTGCAACCTCCCCAGAAAAAAAAACAATGATTTCATACCTACCTGGTCCCAGCATGGGCCATCAACTCAAACTCTCTTGGGGAAAACAGTGAGAGTTTCTGTATTTAATATATTCAGCACCACTTTTCACTGGGGGAGGTTGAGTTTCACCTCGTTACAGTGATTTTTCCCCTTTTTTCTTGCCAGTTGATTTCTGTTTGTTCATCACCCTCCACTCATACTTTGCCAACGAGGGAGGATGTTCATGACTGTATGTCATTTCTGTTCCCATTGTGGGGCTAGAGACTTGACTCAAGGTTTTTTGTACCTTCCATAGGTGCTGCTTAAAACCAACTACAAATTTTACACTGCCAAACTGTACCCACCAGAAAGGTACAGAAACACTACTATAGCAGATGAGCTTTTTTCTTCCCAGTGCTCAGAAACTACATTCAGGCAATGGTTAAGAAATCAGCCATGAGGAGTTTCCTACCTAAACGTAGGTCCTTAGTTGTAAAAGTTTGAATCCCTTAAAAAATAAAAATAAAATAAAATAAAATAGAATAAAATAAAATAGAATAAAATAAAATAAAATAAAATAAAATAAAATAAAATAAAATAAAATAAAATAAAATAAAATAAAATAAAATAAAATAAAATAAAATAAAATAAAATAAAATAAAATAAAATAAAATAAAATAAAATAAATAATAATAATAATAATAAAAGTTTCCCAAACGAGGAGGCTGATCTATATATGAACTTTTGCAAATGCCTGAAGATGTTACTTTCCTGCACATGGTCATCCACACCCCACAGCTTTGGGATGGAAACTTTGGAGGCATCTAGCCTTGGTCATGCTAAATCAACATTTTTAAAACAAATAGGCCCTGGAGGTGGTTTGAGGCAATGTGGCTGATCTTACACTGAGGCAGGCAGGACCGTGACATGTCCAGCCATTAAGCAAAGAGATTTACCAAGCAGCACTAAGTCTCTCTTAGTGTTGAGAAAAATATTCTTTCCCCCCAGACTTCCATTCCTCTACCTTCTGCCCAATCCATCCAGTAAGGTTTCTTTCATCCACAATATTTTTGCAACAGGGGAACTGTGGCAGCTCAGCCATAAGTAATTGGCATGAAGCTGGCTTTATGTTAGCTAATGAGAGGTCTTCCTGCTGGTGGACATGCTCCATTCCCCACTGCAATTTCTCCTGGTTCCCAGGAGTGATCCACCCCGGCTGCCTCCTCCTGGCACTCACAGCTGGCTACATCAAGGCTGAAAGAAAATGCTCTCTGTTCCCTTTTCACTCTGGTTCACCTTGGTTGTTCTATTCACAGACCCTACTCTTCCTCTTCCAAGGTCACACCTGAGCTGTGCTGCTGAACCCCCCAGTGCCACTTCCCTACCTGCTCATCAAAGGGCTCTGCTCATGCCTGCAGTGGGGCATTGCTCAATTTGCCTTTCCCCCACCCATAGTCCTGACCTTTTTTTTTGTAATCAACCAGATGGAAAACAGTTGTTAATTACCATGTTGTCTTCTGAAGATGGAGTTACATGAGTCCAGGAACAGGATACTGATTTACAACAAGGGGGAATCAAAAGTGAGAGGAGGGGACTGCATATGTTGACCACGGAACTGGTTTATCTCAAGTCTTTTCCACATTATATGAGCACCTTTCTGCTTTTCAGACCTAGTTCTTCCTCTTGGACTGGTGAGGTTGCAAGTCCAAGCCAGAGGGCGGAGATTGTACTGAAACCACATAGATACAGCCTCCATTTGGCTTTCTGCTTCCATTGGGTTTGCTCCATTCCTCTCAGAGAGGAGTCCAAGGCCATGGCCAATGCCTCACCCCACGAACAGAGAGAAGTTCAGAGGACAAAACTCAAACCATTTCCATCGCCACAAGGCAACTGCAACTACAGTTCGCCATGGCAGACATAGGAGAATAAAAGTGTGTTTGCTCAAGGTTTAAAAAAAAAATCTCCCACTATCAAAATATGAAAAAAAGAAAAAAAAAAAAAAAGGAAGAAAAAAAGTCTTTTAATTGCAGGTTGGACCAAACCTGGAATAAACTCTTTCTCTCCTTGTTTCAGCTTTTTCTGAAAAATAAAGGCTAACAGAGGTCAATTTTGAACCACCACTTCAAACCTTCAAAAAGGAAGTATTCTGCTCTGAAACTGGCAATCAAAAAACATTTCATATCCTCCAAAAATAAAAAATATATATTACAGACTCTTTGTTATGTGCTTTTAGCCAAAATGTTTTGCTGAGTCCATCCAGAATGAACAAGCATTTCTGGTCAACCTGAATAGATTTATTTTTTTTCCCAGAGAGATAAAATATGCTACAAAATGTATGCATTTATTTATTATGCATTTTGGCTGTAAATACAAATGCTGCTTTATGCCCACAAAATGCACAAGCTATCATTTAAAAAAATGTTTATATTAACTCTGGAAGTTGGGCGTACTGCCTAGCAGAGAAAATAATGTCAATTACCCACACAAATAGCTTTCCAAATCTCTCAGTGCCTGCTTTCTGCATGAGCAGTTAGATTCATAGAAATTAGAGATGGGAAAAGATCTTATTAACGTATCTCATCTACCTCACTGCTAGTAAAGGTTTGTCCTCCACTGTGTGGTTTCTCACTAGGTTTGCGCAGACTAGATTTAAAATGATGGGGGCCTCTAGGGTAGCTCATTAAATATAAATATTACGATATATATTAATATATATTAGTATATACTAATATAAATATATAGATATATAGATGTGTATTAAAATATACTAATATATAGATATCTAGACATAGTTATATTAATACATAGATATATATTAAGATTAGATAGATATAGATATAGATAAAGATGTAGATGTAGATATAGATGTAGATATAGATATTGATATTGATATAGATCTTCATTAGCATGCAGAAATATTGAAATTCTTCTCTGGCAAAAAGTGACTTGGAGTCTGGCACCTGTATTAATGTCCATCACATGTAGTCAGCATGCAAGTGCTGAGAGCAATTTCTCCCCTGGGTTGAGCTTTGGAGAAGCAATAGGCCCTGGAGATGATATTTCCATCACCCCTCGATGGCCTGGCAGCACTGGGATAGACACTGGGATGGTCCTGTGACTTGCTGAGTTCCCCAGCTCTGCTGTCCCTGGTGTGCATTGGCCATGGACATGTCCATGGACACCACATCCAGACAGAAAGCAAAAGGTGTCCAGAACAGGGCACCCAACCTCCAGCAGTGCACGGGCAACCTGCAACTTGAGAGATGTATGCAATTTTCTGGGTTGCCCAGGGAATGGGTGAGATCTCGTAGAATCATAGATAGAATCATTTAGGTTGGAAAAGACCTCTAAGATCATCACGTCCAACTGTTAACCTAGCACTGCCAGGTCTACTACTAAAGCCTGTCCCTAAGCACCAGATCTCCGCCAGCCATAGCTCCCTGAGCAGCTCACACTGAAATATATTTGCCAACATGCACCAGAATGGCTCCAGGACACTGCAAAGCTCTGGGAAGTCCCAGGTCAGCCTCCTTGGCTACTTGTGCAGCTGCTCAGCTGAAAAGAGCTGTTTTGTCTGGCTTGCCCTCTCCCATATCAACCTCCAGGTACACCATGGGCTGGTTTCTGGGGTCATTCCCTTGCCGACACCCAGCCTAGAGCAGGGTATCTGGACTCAGTCACAAATACTATCACTGCTGAGAGTGGTGGGGAGGTCCCAAATCTGGCCTGTGGCCGCAGAGGCTACTGAAGGCTGCTCCACGCTGTACATAGCACAAACACACACCCAGACAGACACAGCCTCCAGCAGCCCTGTTGCTTTTCCACCTCCGACTGGCCCTGCCATCCCAACAGCCCACGAGCAAGACACCGCAGTTTGCAATGCCTGAGAGGAAAAGCAAGCCTCACACGATGGTGCAGCCTCATCCTGGGACGCTCTTGTCCAAGCTCGGCTCAACGGGTGCCGAGCAGAGAAGCACGCTAAAGCTTTGTTTACCCGCCGGCTCTCTCCAGGATCTCAGCAATCAGCTTTTGAATTCGATAGCAAGTATATGCCTGTGGCTCACGTCCAGCCAAAACAACTTTGACAGTGAAACCCTGACATATTCTTTTTAAAGGTCACCATAAGCGAGCTGGGCTCCCTCTATCAACTTATCAGTTCTTTACTTAAACCAGCTTAAAGAGAAACTTTCCATGGTGAATTATAGTCTAACAGCATGTTACACTGTGATAAGCACAATCCATGGGGCCCAAAACACTCTCTGCTGATAACGGTGTGCCTCTTTCTTTGGCAAGGCATGAAGTTATCTGGCGTTATCATAATGCACCTTCTCCTCCATCTAGGCACCGGGCACATAAGCAGCTGCTGGGGCAAACAAGATCTCCTCTGCATGATTCCTAGTTTTGGCCAAAAAAAATTAGTTAATTCATGTCCACTTTTAGGCAGAGGTATCTGCATATTTTTCAAACTTTATCTCGTTATCTCAGTCCAGACAATGCTGTGATTTGGCTGTGTGTACCCATGTCCCCCACATTCAGCATCAACACAGATACTTTGTGGGTCATCTCTGCTGTCCCACAGACCAGGTGTGGGTGCACTCATCAGTTAACACTGGTAATCCCACGGGAGAACGAAACTTAGCTGGAAGCTGTTCTTCCCAGCTCCTGTTTTCAGTGGCTGCAGGCATTGCCAAACTCGAACAGTTCAAGCTGTAATTTTTGGCATAGTGGGTATCCAGCCCAAGCTGTGTGGTCTTGGAAAGCTTTAACTAGTACACAGCAGATATCTCTGATTAGAGAACATTCTTCTGTTGTTAAAAATAAAATGATAACAGCAGTGATCCTTCCTGCATGGTGTGGGTAGGGAGTCCCAGCCTGCTCTTTCTGGGAATGAGGGAACTGGGTCGCTCCATGTGAAAATGCTTTGAAAACATGTGTCCTGTGCTCGGCTGCTGGCTCTCAGTGCAAGGGAAGTGGCTGATTTGAGGTCACCACCAGCAGCAACCTCATAGGAGGATGGAGGTAGATAAAGCCATTTCTGATATCATTTGTGTAGACGGACCATGGACATATGGTGGTTGGGAGGGCGATGGCATGATGCACCTTTTTCCTTATTGCTGGAAACACTCTAGGATGGTTCAAGCAACCAGTTATGTCTTCTTCACAGATATCAGGCTTCTCACACAGGAAGGGTTTTCTGCCTGCAGGGGTATAAAGGCATCCTGAAGCCTTTATACATCACCCTAGATTTAAATTCAGTGCAAGCAAGTCTTACGTGTCCTGCCTCCCCCTCTAGGATGGGGCTGATGGGGAGCACAGGAAATCCACCCAGTTCTTGATGCTCCTCTGTGAGCCTCTTTGAAGCCGTCAGCCTCTCTGAAACTGCCTCACCAACAATCACACGATACAAGTCGTCCATGAAAAGACTTATGCAGTGGCTCTGGATAATTGTCTGTCGAAGGGATGCAGATCTCCACCATGCTGTTGTGAGTACAGAGCAATATAGGGATTTTGTGGATGCAACAGAGGCAAAATTCTTCTCTTCACTGGTTCGGCTGGACATAACCCAATCTATATTCAGTCCAGAACATGCACAGGTATTTGGAGGTATCAGTTGGCTTCTTCCCTATCACCTTTCTCACTACCCTTCACACGTCTATGGACTGCTGCTCATAGTCCTACGTCACCCAGCCATGCACAACGCTGCACCAGAAGGTCATAACTGACCTTCACAACAGTTCCCGTCAAATGAGTCAACTGTTGTTAAAGCTTTTGTTACCAAAATATGGTAAAAGAGTGACTGACAGAAAGCTGGGATCCTTCCCTGGCCCCTTCACATGGTTGTGGCTTCATCTCCTGCTGTCAGGGAGCGTCTCTGGGGCCAAAGGACTGCTGGCTTTCAAGGAACATTTATTTCTCACCTTTACTGTGGTCGTTGATCCACAAGAATTTAGTCACTCCACTGGGAGGGAGGTGTTGGATCCCCATGGAGCAGAACCTGTGCAGATGTGAGAGCTGTACTATGTCCTGCCCCTATCCTAACGCCACCAGTGCCCACATAGCAAGGACAACATGTCATTCCCTCACATCATGGGCATGGATTTACCAGGATCCAGCTCTTCTTCTGGAAATGAAAGCCTGATCAGCTCCTGCAATTCAGTGCCAGAAATAAATACTGCAGGTCTAATCCTAAGGCCTCTTCCAAACTCCTTTTTTCACTTCTCTGCTAGGAAACCTTGGGGAAATCACTCCTTTCCTCTCCTCCCCTCAGCACCTAGCATGACACAGAAAAACATTAGTTGACATTTTTAGGCTTTTCTGCAGGTAAAAAGTGAGCCCTATGCCCCTCAGAAATGCTGATGAATTTAGTGTGACCCCGAGGAATGAATCACACAGAGATTCAGAGACTTACTCAGGGATTTACTCCTCATGAAGCTCAGCAAGGCCAAGTGCAAGGTCCTGAGTCTGGGCCAAAGGAAAAAAAAGCACAAAAACAGGCTGGGTGGAGAAGGGATTTGGAGCAGCCCTGGAGGGGGACCCGGGGATGTTGGCTGATGGGAAGCTCAACACGAGGCATCAATGTGCGTTTGCAGCCCAGAAAGCCAACTGTGTCCTGGGCTGCACCGGGAGGGGTCCCTGCCCATGGCAGGGGGAGGCTTTGAGGTCCCTTCCAACCCAAACCACTTTGTGCTTCTGTGGTTCTACCGGGCAGATATTGGAGTCAGCTGCCCTTAACTCAAAACTGATACTTCCTCTACAAGGTCCTTTTTATCCTCCCGAGTGTCCCTAGGTATCCTCCCCACGTCCCTCTGACACCTTGGTCTGGAGAAGCAAGCATGCCCCTCCTGATGTCATCTTTCCTTAGTGTCTTACTTATTTAACACTGTTTGTATTCCTCTCCAATTAATTCTGATCCCTCGCTTGGTTTCCCTTTTTAATTCTCTTCTACCTTTGTAATAATTTATAGTCTTACTATAGTGACAGTAATTGATCAAGAAACTCAGGGATAGGCACATTTTTGAATAATTCATTTTATTGCTGCTCTTCATTTCTTATTCTCTTGCTGTACAGTTTCTCTGATGTAAACCATGAGTAGATGGTCTCATTTCCAATGCTCTGCTTGCAGCCAAGTTTCATGAGTCTGAGAAGGAAAATAATTAATAATAATAATAACAACAACAACAACAACAGTGGATAAGGATGAAACTGTAGCAGTCTGAAGGCAGATAAGTGGTCATTAATGCCGGGTAGCACCAAGAGCTCATTTTGTGCTATGGGCTGAACCATAGGCTGGTAAAAATGAACATGTTCCACTGGACTCTGGAAGAGTCCCTACTAAAGCCTCCAAATTTTATTCACCTGAGAGTTTCGCATAGTTGAGTCCCCCATGGGTGCCACAAGACCTGACTGGAGAAATTTGGGCCAGCAAGAAGGCATCTGCGCCAAGGCATGGAAACCAGGGTTTTGCCTGTGGGCTTGCCAGAGGGCACCAGACAGTGGAGAGGATCTGGTGAGCCCGAACCACCCAGTCCTTCTGCAAAAGGCATCAACACCCTTCAAAACATCTTCTAAATGTCTGCTTTGATCTACAGGGCAGGAAGGTGAACGTCCAGTACGGAATTTTTGCCATGAACCCACAAATGGAGCGACACCCAGGAGGCTTTTTATTTCTGACCACAGCACAGAATAAACCTGCCCACAGCTCCTACCACATGTAGCGCCTTTAAATGCCTTTCTGCAGCAGTGTCGGAACATTGCTGGTCTTCCTTCCCTCTGCTTCTTCCTGAGAGTGCTGCTAACAGGGTTAATACCTGGGTGGAAAGAAGCCTGGGAACATTTCTGAGAATATCATAGGTAACTCTGTTTTTTATGGCTGCTATTATTATGCCCATTATTCTGCTCAAATGAGGTTATTGGCTCATTAGTATTTAAATCAGCTGATAATACATGGAGAGATATTCCTTCTGACACAGCCTATACAGCTGGTCTCTGTAGTGTGGAGGTTATAATGGTGCCAGTTGACGCCATTTATGTCAAACAAGCTTTGATTTTTAGCCTGCAGTAGGGATAGAGCAGGGCCGTGCAATTTGGTAAGATTAGCATTTTGCTGTCCACAAAGGGAGGATTACAGAGCTGATTGTGGACAGCAAAAAGGAGCCACAACTGAGCAATGCCTGGAGGTTTGCTTTCTTTATGGCCTATATATCCCCATGGCAGGGTTGGAGTACGGACACAGGGACTTGTTTTAAGCTGCTTTGATGGCTGCAGAGTTCCAGCCAGTGCCACGGTGGAGGTAGGATAATGAGCCAAGTCTTGGTTCACATGGAAAAAGGAGAAAAGAGGCAGCATGGGGAGGGAAGAGCAGAAAGTGGGGAGATGGGGTTGTTCAGCAGGAGAAGGATGGGAGCTCGGGCAGGAAGAAAAGGTGGTTGTCTTCCTCCTTCTCGCCACACACCCTGCATTTAGACATTGGTTCCGTCCGCTTGCAAGGAGAAATCAAAATAGCACAATTACAGTCTTCTGTTGTCCTTGGAGATCTTGCTGGTGATTTTGCCACCTTTTGCACAGATTTGGGAACTTTCAGTCTTTCATTTTAGAAATAAAAATAAGTAAAAAAAAAAAAACTAAAAAAGGCTATTTTTCTCTCCCTGGCAGGTACTTACAGCCCTGGCTGGCTTCTTATTTAACAGATGAAACAGAATCACAGAATCAAGGAATGGTTTGGGTTGGAAGAGACCTCAGATCCCTCCTCAGCCTGGCCCCACAGCAGAGCTACTCCAGCCCCTGAGCACCATCGTGGCCCCCTCTGGACTCGTTCTAACAAAATTCATACATGTATATTGGAGGTACGTGAATGTACAGATTAGATGTCTGCCTTTGCACAAATCCATCCTATACGTGGTTTAGTGAAAGCATCACTCAGGAGAATGGGGACTCTCTAGATCTTGTCTGGGCAACATCTCTTGTTGAGTGCTACTGCTCCAGGTCACATTCATGGTGCATCAAGGGAGTTCTGTATTGCTCTTTATCTGTCCTTCCCCAGGCAGACGGATCTGGGGGTTTACCTGATCTCAGGTTGGCGTTTGACCCAGGAATCCAAATGCCCTGAGACTGAATAACCCAGAATGCTGTATTTTGCCTCAGAATTGGAGATCCCCATTGGTCCTTGCTGCAATAAAGCCCTCAAAGGGCCTCTGTCACCCAGAGAGCTTCTGGGACTAAATGGGCTTGGGGCTGCTCAGGTTGGGAATCAGGAATTGCCTTCAGCAGCATTGTTATCCCTCAGGAAGGTCACTCAGATGATGAGCCACTTGCGCACAAGACCTCAGCTTTTCCACTGAGAGAGCAGCTTTGTGTGACAGTGCTAAACAGAGACCTGATCCCACCCGGCTGCTACCCAAGATTTCCTCTCCAGCACTAGGGAGGTGGAACGTCTCTCCCTACACCATGCACAGGGCCAGGGGTGAAAACCCAGCACCACCTCTGTGCTGCAGGATGTTTTCCTTTCTCTCCAATGTCATTCCCAAAGGGTATATATCAGAGGTGCTTGGGCATGCATGACGTGCATGAAAACACCTCTGGGAAGAGGTTGGGATCCCACTGGTTGCAGCGGTTGGACTACCCATCTGCCTCTCCAGCTAACACATCACCTCGGTATTTATCTCACGTCCCAGCCATTAGCTGCAAGCCTTTAACAGGCTCCCTGAAAGGCGCACACAGGTTTCCTGATTCCTCCTCCTCGAGCTGGGGAAAAGAGATGTGTGTGTCTGCAGAGGCAATAGATGAAAATTGTATTTTCTCCAGTGGTATGGCTCCATGAGGGAAGAAAAGAAAAAGAAAAAAAAAAAAAAAGGCAACCAAAAATTAGGAAAAGAAAACAAACAAGCCCTCCAACCCTCTGTGCATTTCTCCATTTCAAAACACAAGCTTCTTGTTTTCTTGTGCAGCCCTTGCTGTGATAACACAACATCTCGCCTATCCCAGGACAACGAGGGGCAGGAGTCTGAATGGGCTCTCTCCTCCCAGAGAACACTGATAAAATTATCAGTGAGCAAAAGGAAGAGACCTGTTTTGTTGTTGCCATCGGAGCCTGAAGGCATTGTGCATTTCTAGGCCTTGACAGCATCTCTCTGTGCCACTGTGGTCACAGAGCCACTCGCACGTCCCCATTTAATTCTTGCAGGGAAGGCAGTCGTCAAAACTAATTATAACCGTGGAGGAGGAGGTGGTCTCCAATCATTGAGACTGCTTCTGGAGAGAGTTTCCACACCAGGAAGGATGATCAGATATGTGGGCATCTGCCTAAGGATTGGTACATGGGTATTTGTGTCCTAACCTCCCTAAATCTTCCTTGGGCACCCTTGGCCCAGCCAGGTACAGGTGGACAGTGCTGCTGAGGGACGTGATTCCTCTTGACCATCCAGTCTGCAGCCCTTCAGCACCTTACTTTCCTGTTAGTGGTGGTCCTCTGGTGTCTGGTGAGGATCCAGGGCAGGACATCTCCCATTTTCTCCCAAGAAGACCTCCCACCCACCCTCTCTGTACATTAGGTGGCCCTGCCCCAGTGTATATCAAGGAAAGTGGGGACCACTACAGGAAAAGCCAGGCCAAAGGGATGAGCCACCTCTTCTGCAGCACCCCAGGCCTGCCCAAAGCAGTGGTGGCACAGGGAAGAGTCCCCAAGCTTGCATTCACCCCACTTCTTGGAGATGTGTGCGGGAGTAACATGCACATCCTCAGCAAAGGGGCCAAGAACAGGACAAAGGGCAGAGATGAAGTAGAGGAGATGGTGTCAGATGAGATGTGGGCCATGGGTTTGTTGTAGGTCCTCACCCTGTATATGTCTGACTACCTGCAACAGGACACCTGGGTCCTATTGCTTCTGATCAGCCTTCTCAGCAGTTCCTATGTGCGCTGGAGGCTTTTCTGCACAGATTCCCACTCTTTCACAATACCTGGTTCAATGGAGCCGTCATTTTTATAGAAACAGCTAGGGGGGATGGGGACACCGGTACAAATAAAAATTTCCCTGCCTTGTGTTTGGGTGGAATTAGGGGACTCCCAGCAGCTGGGAAGGCAGAAATCCCCAGTCCTTACTGCCTGCACTGGTGGCAGTATGGCCACTGGTCGCCAGGCTGGTCCCCCTCAGTTTCCATCATCCTCCCCACACCCAAATCCATCCAGCAGGAGATAGGTCCCAAGCATTTTATATCCTATTAGTTAGGAAACATAAGGAAGAGAATTGCACCCCCATAAACAGTGGGAACAGCCAGACCCCAAATTGCCATGTTGGGATCAACTGGTACTCCCCTAGAGAGCATCTCCTGCTTTTCCATGGGGGGATTTCAGAACCACCATCCAGCCTTTCTGGGACTATCCCCTGCCTGCTGAGACTTGCAGGCTCTTTGTGACTTCCTCATCCTCCTCTTTCCTCTCTCAGGGAAGCCCAAGCCAGGCACAGAGTTATCAGGGGCACAAACCCAGGTGGGGATTGCTGCTGCAGAAACGCCTTCCCAGCTCCAGCCACCTGCCCATCTTCAGAGCGTCCTCCCTGCTTTGAACAGAGGAGTGAACGCATCCCAGCCCCAGAGCAGCAGCAGGATGGTACCAGCCCTGCACATTCAGCAGCTGTTTTTCCTGAGGCTGGGAGGCAGCTATCAGTCAAAATTAACACCGCATGAATGCCTGCAGTAAGGGTTTTTCACTGATGAACAATAACAGGAGAGGAGAGGAGAAAGGAGGCAGCTTAACTTGAGAGAACCGTCTCACGGAGAAAGCAGTCTCAGGGGATGAGGATGAAGAGGGATTTTCACCTCTCTTCTCAGCTGGTGTTTGGGAACATCTGTATTTAAGCTCCTGCTCTGCCACAGATTTATTACATTAGCATGGATCAGAGTCTTACAGATAGATCAAGGTCTCGTAGATTCCCCTCCAGAGCATGAGAGCCACACGCCATGTCAGGGGATGTGGGGTGTTTGTCCATCTGAGCCATGGGAATATCTGGAGCAGTCTTTGTGGAGAGGTCTCTGGGTGTGGGTGCATCCATACCACTTCCCTCCTGTTTCCTGGCTGCAGGATGAAATAGCAGTTGGGTGCCTCAGTGGTTTGCATTTTCCATGGTGTGTCTGGTGCTGTCCCCTCTTTGCTGGGGCATCGCAAGGTCACATAATCAGGGAGCTGATTGACTCTGGATCCACCACGAGTGGCCCTAGAGAGCAAGCGGGGTCCCACTGGGAGGTGGTGGCAGATGTGGGAAGAGTTGCCTGGTTTCACTGCAGTTCCCTGCAGAGATGTTCCTCACCTCCTTGCCATCACCAAAATAATGGTGCAATGAGCGTAATTAGTCCTCAAAGTGCCACGAAACCTGTGCAAAC
The DNA here is from genome assembly GCF_040182565.1 of Anser cygnoides. Classification (NCBI taxonomy): domain Eukaryota; kingdom Metazoa; phylum Chordata; class Aves; order Anseriformes; family Anatidae; genus Anser; species Anser cygnoides. The sequence continues at coordinate 2,144,284 of NC_089876.1, read as the reverse complement.
CCAAGCAGTGGCTGCAGGGCTATTCTTATGAGATCCGTGGTGTTCTGCTGGGACATTGTGGACAGAGACATCTCTGATGCTTTGGGCTACCCAGAAAATCAGAATAACGAAGTTTCTCTGTGTTCCATTCTTTGGACTAACACGAGTTTGAAATCTTTTCTTTTCTTTCTTTTCTTTCTTTTTTTTTTTTCATTTTAATATGCTGATTTTTTTCCCTCTGAACTCAGCAGAACATGTTCCCCCTTCACTTCGCTGCAGGATCTCAGGCGAACATTTCAAAGCTCTTTCCTCTCTCTGGACAGAGCCTTAGCAAACAATATTGATGATCTAAGTTTCTCTCCAAAATCAAAAAAGGAATGTGCTCCCTGGTGCTCTTGTGTACGGTGTGAACGCGATCCCTGCAGAGAAGAGTTTGCAAATGAAAAGTGACAGGCACTTCCCATGACAGCATCGCTTCCCTAATCACTTTCGGCTGTATGGGGGGCAGCTCCCCCCTCTCCTTCCCCTACTCCTGCTAGGACCGATGTGGCCCCATATCCTCCTATTTCCAGGGCTGGAGGAGGCCAGAATTATTTTGGGAGCTGAGAAGAAGCCACGTCCTGCATGCCGTGATAGGCACATTGCAAATCTGATGGCAGGGATTTGGATGGGCAAAATGAAGGGCTGGGAAGGTGCTCTCACCTCTCACCACGAGACTGGAGGTGCCTCCATCACTTGGCAGCAGAGATCTTCCTTTTCCCAGGGATGGAGGCACTTCTGAGCACGTGAAGGGTAGAATCCACAGTCACGGACCATTGAGCATTCCCCCAAAGGAGCCCATAGATGAATCCTGCCCTTCCTGCAGAGTGAAGCATCACTGCATCAGTCAAAAGGAAAAGGGAAAAAAAAAAAAAAAAGAAAGAAAAAAAAAGAAAGAAAACCCATGCCCAAAGCAAATCAGCAATCAGTTTTCAGGCTAGAAGCCCATGCATTTTCATAAGAAAATCTTGTGTTCTTCTTAATTCTTTGTGATTCTGTTTGCACTCTTTCCTATGCTGTGGGAAATAAGCTGCTCCATTTTAATTGAGAGAATTCCAGCAATAGCTTGCTTAAATGCATTTTGGGCCCACCCAGAGCAAAATCCAAAGAATACAACAAAATTAAAAATGCAGCATTGCCACTGCCCCCTCTCTCCAAATCAGACAGAAAATAATTTCAGGATGCGCTGTGATATTACTTTGTCCTATCTCAAAGGAAAGGTTTCATTTTGTTGTTTCCCCACCTCATTTTACTTGTAATCAATGCATTTTGCTAAATTTTTGAAGCGGGCAGCACTGGAAAGTCAAAAATCAAAACATTCCCTCTGACGAAATTATTAAAATTGAAGTGCTGTGACTCTTCCACAGCAGAATAATTCTAAAAAGCAACACAAAAAAAAAAAAGAGAAAAAAAAATCCTGTAAGTGGCTTTTGACCAAATGACTGGAAAATGAGTTCACTGAGAGTTTCACTCAAGCCAAATCTGCATTTTCCAGCATAATAAACTATTTGACCAAACATCATTTCGTGTGCTAGAGTGGCCTCTCTGCTACACATGAATACGAAGGCTTTAAGAAAGAGCATGCCCAGCTGGGTGCACTGTTAATGGGTCAATTTGCTGCTCATTTTCCGTTATCATATGGTATGGGAGACAAGCTTCTCCATGCTAACTGGGAACCCTGCCGATACAATGGGTTTCAGCGGGTTTTATTCCCCCCCATTGCCCCTGAACTTGCCTTTGCCTCCCGTTGTTCCAGGAAATCTTTCTGAGTACACGCAGCGTGCTTTTTTTATTCTCATAGGAGCGTGTGGTAGAGAGGATCGGTCCATCAGGTCTGAGAGCTGGGTGAGCATATTGGATGTTTTATCCTCCCCTAACCTTGCACCCAGCCCCATCTATGGCCCACCATGGTATCTTTCCCTTCCCTTCCCTTCCCCTCCCTTCCCCTTCCCTTCCCTTCCCCTCCCTTCCCTTCCCTTCCCTTCCCTTCCCTTCCCTTCCCTTCCCTTCCCTTCCCTTCCCTTCCCTTCCCTTCCCTTCCCTTCCCTTCCCTTCCCTTCCCTTCCCTTCCCTTCCCTTCCCTTCCCTTCCCTTCCCTTCCCTTCCCTTCCCTTCCCTTCCCTTCCCTTCCCTTCCCTTCCCTTCCCTTCCCTTCCCTTCCCTTCCCTTCCCTTCCCCCTTCCCTTCCCTTCCCTTCCCCCTTCCCTTCCCTTCCCTTCCCTTCCCTTCCCTTCCCTTCCCTCCCCTTCCTTCAACGAGCACATCTGCCAACAAGCAGGAGCCTTTGCCCACGTTTGTACAGAAAGATAGAGTGGATAAAGTAATGAGTATTTACTCTTCTCTGCCTGTGTACACAACAGAATTGTGTTTTTTAATGGGGCTCTATTCTAATTGCAGTCATTCCCAAAGTGAGAGTTTATGCTCAGCACCATCTTTCTATTGCCACTGTCTATGACGTGCTGCATTTCTGGTCTGCCCTCTTCAGTATCCCCTTCCTTTGATGTGATCTCAGCCAAGGGCCAGACACCCCTCCCAAAATGTTTTCCTGATGTGCCTTCTGAAGTCTCCCCAGAGCCAAACATGTTCGCAGCTCCGCAGGATCCAAAGGATCCTGGTGACGTTTCATTAATGAAGCTCGTCTACACGCAGATCCAATTTTGTCTGCTCATCAGTGCAGCCGGCATGTCGTGTGAACAGCATATGCCGCAGCAGATGGCACCGACTCGATTCCAGTGAGCGGCACTGGACTGAAATCACTCATCTGCTCTTCCCTGCTTCGGGTGGGCCAGGGGTGTTTGCTGGGAGAGAGCTCTGAGCTGGAAGGAGAGGAGCAGGGAAGGAAAACTACCCAAGATCAGGGTCAGTACATCCATTGCCTGGCCCCCGAGAAGGACCCGGGGCCAAGCAACACGAATTTGGCCCTGGGCACAGGTCACCAGCTGCAGCAGCCAGCAACGATGCTCTTCTCCTGGAGGGCGCACATTGGAGGTGAAAAGGCAATTCAACCCCAGCACTAGGCAGGGGGATGGTGCTGAGGTTTCAGGGTGCTTGTGTGAAATAGGGTTTGCCTTCTTGCTTGCTCATCTCCTGGCTGCCCATGCCTTGGTGCTCCTTGCTGCTTGGGTTGAGCCCTGGTTTGCACACTCTCCTTACATCCCAGCTTCTCTCCGACTTGCAGACCAGGCTCAGAACCTGTGTACAAACTGGATGTATCATTTTTCCACACTAGAGCCCTACCCCAAGCACTGTCCTCTCGAGAGTCACAACAGTACTCATGCCCGTGGCCATCTGGCTCTGTTGGTCCCTGCTGGAATTTGGAAGCAAGCTAATCAATAGAATGTGTGAATTCTGCAAGTGGGTCACTGCGTGTGGCTTGGTCCAAACACATTGTAGGGTCCAAAAGTCGTTGTCTGAATAAAACTGGTGTCTGGCATAAGGACAAGCATCTCTCTCTAGTGCCCTTTTGGTGACCTCCTCTGAGTCCCTCCAAGCCTTACCAGCCATTGTTTTAGCATTGCCGATGGGTTCAGCTGCTTTGGGCTGCATACTTACATGTCATCACAGTGGGTTTTCTGCTTTCCCAAGTGCATGAACTTCATTTAGATTGGACTTCCCAAAGAGAAATTTTCCCATACAAGTTTTCCAACCATCCCTTTGATGAAAACCTTGGTCAAGCACCTACCCGACCCTCCAAGGGCTTCCCACAGTAGTCTGTGTGCTCCATCACCAACAGGCATGTGAGGTGCCACATAAAGAACAAACTCTTCCCTGCATCCCATTTTCCACCATGGCTGGTGTGTCTACACACCACCTGATGTGGAGAGATATTAGCTCATGTCTAGAAAGCATTATAGCTGCAATACCATGGCGTTTGGACATACCTTATCCTGCTAATTAGTTGGGTCAATTAGGGTGGGAGAACTTCCGTGCTCCTGGAGAGGTCTGCAGGTAAACTTTTCTCTCCTTCCTGGTGCCTGTAGATCAGATCATTAACATCCTCCACCAGCCTCATGGAAGACTTGGATGGTGAGTTCAATGCATCCAATTTACAACGCAATTACATTTTAATAAGCTGTGACCCTTGAGGCAGGACCTGCCACCTGTCCGCTGAGATCCTCACCTCAACCACGGATGGATGTGCTGCGGCTGGGTAGTTGGCAATGTGGTAAACTACAGCCTATAGTAATTGTCCAGCCAGACCCTTACTGTCTGACCTCAGCAAGCAGTGGGATGGAGATGCCTCAATTTCCCTTTAGGTTTAATTGAGGTCTTATTTCTGGCCTCACAAGGATGCTGCAGAGTCTTGGGAAGACCCCCTGCCCAACAGCCCAGTGGGGTGGTCAGACCCTTTGAGGGAAGAGGAAAGTGAGCAAATCCCAGAGATACGTGTCCTCATCTCCTCCTGCACTGATCTGGGTTGAGAGCAGCCCCCAATTAGCTTTGCTGAGCCCTGGCTGTAACTAAGCCTGGCTGCAACCACTTAATAATAAAAAATAAAAATAAAAATCCATCCATAATCCCCTATGACAAATTCCAGAGAGGGTCAAATTCCTTTATGAGCATGAAATGAGAGGTTTTATGATCACACTGCCTTATTATGCCCTTCTCCCTGTAGTGTCATATGCATCCAAAGAACCAATTTACTATGTCTCTCCCTCTCTCTCCAGCAACATTAGGAACAAAACAACTTCTAAATATCCTTCCACAGACATAGCTGATGTTTTTTCAGCAAACATTTGCTTAGTGGCATTTAGGGACCTGATACCTGCAAAAGGACCAAAGGATCCAAGCATCCACTGAGGATACCAGTGCGTTTATTTATTATTCCTAGGAATATATGACATGGGGGACATAGTGCTGGTGGCCAGCATGCCGTTGGTTTGCAGAGAACCCCCAGGCACCCCTCAAGTTAACCAGAGCTTTTCTTTTCTGCGGAGAGCAGTGCATGCGCACACAGAGAGGATTTCTTCTCCAGAGGCAGGATGAAACTACTGAGCTTCCTCCAAGGAGCTGTGGCTGTGGCCATATCTGGATTTCTGCAGCAGCCAGGTTTCTCCACTATCTGTATGTGCCCTTTTTTTAGCTCTAACAAAGTAAGGCTCCACAGCCAACCTGTAAGCATCCACAGGAAACTCATCCGGATCCAAAAATTAAACAGAAATAAATGAAACACCATTTCATCTGTGTTTTTAATTGATTTTAGAAACTGGAAGATTGCTCCTTTTGGCTTTTGGCTTCCAAACAGGAAACCACTTTCCCATGGACATTTCTTGGTGGACACTAGGAGCCCTGCTGTCTGCTGCAACCCCTGCATCCCTGTTAGATGCAGCTGGGGGCTGCACACCAGGGGAGACCCCGTGCCTGGAGGCGCGGATGGTTTGTACCCCAGGGAAAGCTCAAAGGAGAGGGTGGGTGAGGAGTGATGCATTTTTGCATTAAGTGTAGGGCGTTAAAATTATCAGTGTAGGGACTTTCCTGTGCCAGATGGAGCTGTCTGTGCTGCTGCTCATTGCTCTTATATGTTATCCTTCCCTGGATGTCTCCAGCCCAAAGTGCTGAGCTGTTAGGCACTGGAATCTGCTGTGTCAGAACTTCTTTGATGCAGTCCCTGGCTACGGATGTGCAGAGGGTTGTTTCAACAGGCTCCAGGGGGCCAAGCAATGGAAGGTAATGTTTTTGGAGTAAGGTAATGAGGTTTTTCCCTTCCAAACTCTGAAGGAGGGGACAGGTCACCTGGAGTCAAAACACAGTCAAAACACAGTTGTACCAGAGCACTTCAATGCAGCAAATTCAGTTCACCTGTGAGCAAGCCACAAAGTCAATGAGAGCACCAGCAAAAGCAAAGCCAGGCAGAGAAGCACTGGAGCTCCTCTTCTCCCAGTGTCCTTTATTTCCACCGTGCAGCCCATGCTTGGAGTTTACCAGCTACTTTCCTGTGAATGGGACAGATGCTGTGTTGGGAAGGGTGTTCTTCCTCGGATCCCTTTTTCCAGGACATGGATCTTCAAGCAGCATAACCCAAAGTTTTAAAACCTGGCTGTGTAGGATCCTTTTCACTTTTTTTTCACTCCCTCCCTTTATTTGTTTTATCTCTCCCTTTCCTTTCTTGTAGCTCTCTGAGTGTCCCCTTTCTTCCTTTCCTTCCTTTTTTTTTCCTGATTCATGCTTTCAAAGACATCTTTGGCAGAGAGGAGGGGGAGAGAAGACACAACCCCATGGAAACTTCCCTCTGCTTGATATTCAGCCTTGCTCAGAAAAGAAGCAGGGGTGGGGGAGAGGGAAAAAAACACACCATGTTGAAAACCCTGGCAATCCACTCCTGCTGCTTTCCCGAATGTCAGGGGAGCGTTATCTGGCCTTGCACACGAGGAAGGAGAACTTGCGCCTTGTGAAGTGTAATAAGGAACACAGAGCCTAATGGAAAAATCATTTGCTTGTGGCATTTAATTAAACATGTAAATTTATGAACGGCCCTGAAATCATCAAATAAAAAGGCAGACCTGTCGTGAATATTGATTTGATTTCCTCCACGGGCTTTCCCCCCATCCTCCCCCACTCCCCTTCCCTTTAATCAAAAAGGTGGCACGTGGGGACAGCTGCGTGGCTGCCAGGCCTGTCCTCGGGGTGTCCCCGGCAGTGACGCACACACGGGGAGGTTTTACTCCCTGCACATCAGCCGCTGGTACGAGGAGGCGGCAGATGGGGACGTGCTTGCTCCGTCCCCTGCTTGCTGCAGGGGAGCACGGAGACACACGCGGTTCTCAGCGTGGTCCTGGAGCTGGGTGGCATGGCATCATGTCCCTGGGGATTTCACCCATCCACAAGCCCAGCCTGCTTGTGGAGGACTGGCACTGCCTGGTGCTGTCCCCTGGACACAGCTGAAGGTGCTGTACAGCCGGACACGGTCACATCACCGCTTACCAGATGCACAATTCCCAGCACAGCCATGGGCATGAAAATCCTCCAGTGCGAGTGCTTCAGTCCCTTACTGTGCCCCCAAACTCTGCCTCAAGAGACCCTGAGATTTCACCAAGGCTTAATTCTTGCTGCTGCCATTCAAATCACTTAGTGCTACCACGGCATCAAGACTCTTTGAACCCTCACCTTCAACCTTTTCCCATAGACTCAGAAACAAGAGACACTGGGGCTTGTGGAACAGCGTGTGTTTTCCCAGGGGTCCTTCCTTGCTCAGTGTGAATAGCTGGCCATGCTTTGAAAAACCACCTTGTGTCTTCAGAGCTGGGGTACCCAGAGAGGCAGTTTTGTCTGACCCAGGTGATGGAGTTGGCCCTTTTGACTTCATCTGACCAGGCAGAATCTGGAGCTGCTTCCACCTTCCCATGCCCAGCTTAGGTTTTGGGCCTGATGCAAGGACTATAAGGTTTAGGATGAACAGCTCCTGCTGGTGCTTGTTCTTTTGTGCAGTCCCAGTTGCTGTATCCCATCAAAGATCCTCTCAGAGACAAGCCCCAGCAACTTCATGGCAATCCATTTTTATTTCTCACCAGTTATTTGCCAGGAAGATGCAATGGGCGCCCGGCTGATAGAGCAGAACTGTTGCTCCTTGGCTTATGGTGGCCACCAAACTGCTTTGAAGGGTCCGTCCAGGCACAAGTGCAGAACTGAATGGGTCTGAGTGCTTGTGTGAGAAGCATCAACCAAAACCAGAGCGGACAGCAAGGGAAGCTGGAGGTGTTACAAGGACAGCAGAGACCCGTGGCAGACAGAAGTGAGTATTGAATGCCAAATTATTAATAATAATAATAATAATAATAATAATAATAAACCAACATTTAAAATGGAAAAGGAGTGGGAGAAAAGGTGAAGTTTTTGGTGAAAAAGACATACATTGATGTTTGTGTGAGTCCCCAGTAAGACTGGAGCTATGTCCAAGAGGACATGGCTCTCTCCATCAGGCTCTCTCCATCACAGCAAACCTTGCACAGGGCACAAAGGTCTGACCTTTTCTGTGATTTTTTCCTGAAGTCAGCTCTCACCTGGAGTGGCAGATGTGCATACAAGGTGGCCTCTTTTCCTCAGACACCCCAAATTCCCCCCCCTGCCACCACTGCATGCTACCTCCGCATGTGGACAGTTAGCCAGCTAGAAGGAAAATCCTGGGTTTTTAGCAAGTTTCTTTTAAAAGACCCCAATATTTCATTAAAAACCTCGACTTTTCAGACTGACTGCAGGGCATCCCTGCAACAGGTTCATCAGCATTTCCAGCAGCTTCAGGATTTTTCCTCTTGGACTGCGATGACAAACCCAAACCAGGGGGTCACTTCACAGGGGTCACAGCGTGTTTCCATGGAGCAGAAATTAGCTCCTGGTTTGCCTATGTGTATAGATGTTGGACTTCTTTTGCTGCCTTCCTGGCTGCTTTAGCTCTCATAGGATCATAGAATGGTTTGGATTGGAAGGAGGTGTAAAATCCAACTCAGCTGGCACCAGCAGAGGAGACGTAACGCAAGCACAATTCATGGAGCAAGCGATGCTCCTCACTTTCCACCTGTGGCTCCTTGCACAAGGCGCTGCAAGTGGCTTGCTGACGCCCCATGTACAGTGCTGGCTATCCATCCCGTTTACTTATATGTCTCCTGAAGTGGGAAGAAATCTATCATTAGCGTATGGGAGATGCAGAGAGACACTCATCCTGCTGAGATGCTGCGCTGATACACTTGGAAAACAGCGAGTGGTGTCCGTCCGTTCAGCCTGCTGCTATCACCAGTTCTCCAAAGAGACCAGGGACAGCTCCAGCTGTGCAAATGAAATTCAAGAGACTTAATACCATTTTAATGCAAGCTCTTAGCATTAAGGGTTGTTTTTTTTTTTCCCCTTCTTGCTTTCCCTTTGATGGTTATAAATGGAGGGGATGTCATTTGCTTGTACAGCTGCAAGGCCAGGTCTTCAGAGAAGGTAGGGAGGATGAGGGGGATGATTTTATCAGGAGCTTGAAAGAAGGCATAAAACAGCAATATGCAGGTGTGCTGATTTCCCAGAGAGCTCTAATGAGCTAACAATCTAATCTACCAGCCTGTCTCGGTGGTGATAAAAGTCTCGATGGCTCCTGGGATGAAACTGCGCTGCCCATTATCCCGGCCCCAACACCGAGCTGTTTGGGTTATTACTGGAGGAGGCAGAAACGTGGCTGTGAGCACCTGCCCGGCAGCTGCCAGCAGGAAACGTCCACTGCCCAAATATTCCCTGGGAGTTGTGATGTCCCTAAATTTGCGTGCAGGACCAAAACCCCCTGTCTCTGGGGTTCAGTTTCTCCAGGTGGTGCCATCCCCTGGTGGTTGGCAGTACGATTGTCCTTACTGATGTACTATCCCACAAAAGTACTTCTGGAGACTTCAAAGGTGTGCACAATGTTCTGGAGCACTGTCATTGAAGAGTTTTTGCAGTCCTTGTGTCGGTGACCACAGAATCACAGAATGGTGGAGGTTGGAGGGGACCTCTGGTTCACTCCCCCTGCTCAAGCAAGGCCAGCTAGAGCAGGTTCCCCTTGACCATTTCCATGCTTTGAGTATCTCTGGGGATGTGTTTCCACAGCCTTTCTGGGTAACCCACATGAGTGCAACAGCCCCCACAGCCACGCAGAACCATGTAACCTTTCCAGAGTGAAGGGGCCAAAGGCAGGGTTACAACAGTAAAGCTCCTCCAGCCATGCCCACTGCAGCTTCTTGCTGCTGCCCATTAAAAAGCCTCCATAACATGTACAGTGGTGTAAGGAGACAGGAGAATTAAGGAGATGAGAGAACTGTGAACTCAAAATAAGGCTGTGCTCAGAAGGAGTTGGTGCCACCTTCCCCTATGCCAGACATTCTCTGGGTGTCCAGCCTTACATCTGTGTTACCAGGGGACACACTCTTCAGCTTAGTAATATAACCTGATCCTTACCCTGAGTCCATGTTGTTCTAAGGAAATGGGGAAGGCCACACCAACCAGTTATGTGAAAGCAGCGCTTTGGTCATTGCAAGCAGAGTCAGGAACACGTGAGCTCAAAGCTTTCACCGGTGGCATGTCCGCAGGCATTCACGGTACATCAGCTCCGTTATCACCTCTCAGATATCAGGGTGACAGTGCTCAGTGCCAGTTGTCTTTGTTAGGGCTAGGCAAGAGTCTGCAAGCATTACCTGGTCACCTTGTTTACCACTTTTGTTATTTTATTTTTTTTTTTACCCCTGCAAAGTGGTCTTTCCTTGCGGATAACACAGCCATGCTGGAGATGCTTGGTGGATGGCTGCGTGTGATCTGATGGACTTTGGGGGAACAATGGCAGCAGGATTATCAGGGGGTGGTTACCGTCATGAACACACCTTTCTCTTTCACAAATCAATAGAATTACTGATTGGAAATTAGTTATTAGCAGGAAAATATCTTCTACCAAGAAAATACTTGTTTTTGTGGTACAGGGCTTGAATCAAGTCATTTTGGGGGCAGCATGCAGTGATGTGCTGTGGCATGGCAGCTGGAGCATGATGAGAGATGGAGCTGTGGCATGGCAGACAAGGGCTAAGAGGTTGGGTGCTCCCTAGTTTGGTGAGTGCAGCCAAGAAAAACCTCTGCCACAGCCACGCACACAGACACAGAATACAGCCCAAATGCCACCAAACCTTTCCCAAGCAATCTTCACACCTCATCGGAGCAGTGCAACCAAATGGGTAGCAAATATTTTTCATCCCCAGGACCAATGAGCCATTCAAGGTACAGACCAGCTTCCCCAGACACCATTCTCCAGGCCTCAGCAATAAGTCAGTGCTGTTCTGGACCACCCTGCTAAACAGAGATCTGCAAAAGCTCCTGGGTATGATGGGCAGAGTGCTTTTCTGATGCAAGGTGTCATGATTTGGAAAGAAATTGAATTCTACTTCACAATACAACCCAGACCCTTCCAATTGAACTGAATTGAGTGTCTGTGCAGGTCTGCAGCCAGAACACCAGGCTAGAAGCACTTCCTTTACTCTTTAGACACCACTGATCCCCATGCAAACACATATTTTCCCCAGCACAGGGTTCTCAAAGACTGCATCTTGCGCGTGATTATATCCCCTCCTCCAAATAAAGTGCCTTCCCTCAGTCAGGCCCCTCCGCTCTCCCTGCACAGCTGATTTTCTTTCCAGAGCTCTTGCTGTTCTGTTTGTTTGGAGGATTGCTGGATGGGGCCATCAGGGAAAAATGACACCCTGCGCATCCCGTGAACTCAGAGCAGAAGCGCTTTGAAAACGCGAGCAGCCAGGACAGCCTGCCAGGAAGGGCCCTTGTTTAACTTTGCAACCAGATCTCTGAATTCCTCCGAGTTCAGCCCAGGGTTGAGCTCGCAATGTTCCTGTACGTTACCAGTTTGCTGTTCCCCTCCCACCTTGTTGCTCTCATGTTCGGGAGCCACTTAACCCAATGCTTGGCTGGGCCCCCGAGCAAGGTTGTGGGATGCACAAGAGCCAGGAATATGCTCAGAACTCAAGACAAGAAAAGTGTGAGCAGGTAGGGCATCTTCATCTCTCTGGAACAGTCTCCCATCAAAAGATATGGGACATCTGGGAAGTGCAAGTACATTTCAACCAGAGGCTCTCCCAGGATCCACCCCGGCCCATAAACCTAAGCAGGAAGAAACCAGGAGGGCACATTCAGAGGCTGAGTGACTCCAGGCTGATCCCCAGGGTCAGACCCAACCGTATCCTGGTCACTGCCTCCCTGGTACGCTGAGTTTGGTGCTGCACAAATGGCCCCACACAATATTTGGTTTGGATCACCATCTTAGCAGCCATGTCCCAAGGCCAAAAGCCTTGGTGACCTACCTACCATTGACTATGTACCTGAGGGTGTATGGATGCTTCCCATTTAATGCTGCCTTACTCATTTTTATCTTCCCTTCCATTTCCCCAAATTTCCTCCTCCTCCTGCTTTCCTTCAGCTGCTCTTTCAGCTTCTGAAAAGAGCACGATGCTTTGTGCTGAGCTGTGCTGGTCCTTTCTTCCTCCTGGGCTGGCTTTCTCCTGGCTTAGTGAATCTAAACTTAATGGCCACCAAATGCTACAAATGACCCTCTAAGACTTTGGGGAACCTAAGTCCTGCCAAAATCTCCAGGAAACAGGGCACCGAATGTTACGGATCTACACAGCCTCTTGATTGCAGGGGGTTATTGCTGCCATGGTCATCCCTTCTGCTTCCAAATCCACTTCTAAAGCTGCCCAGCTCTACATGTTTTCAAGGTGGTCCCCTCATTTTGGAACATTAGCTCCACTGGGATAGGAAGATGAAATAATAATAAAATTTTTTTAAAGTGATTTTTTTCTGTCTCTCCAAAAAACTTTCACCACTTCCAGCAAAGAGGAAGGTGGCAGAGGGTTTCTAATTCTGAAGCTGTCAGCTCATTTCTTTTTGTGGCAGCTGGAGCCAGCCAAAGTGACGAGGATCTGGAAATCAGCATGTCTGAAACCTGTGCCTGAGCCAGCAGTTTTTATCGGTTAATAATATTTGCAATTGGGTAACTTTTATTAGAGGGAGGCAACAAAAAATCAGAAAGGTGAAAATCTTGCCTGAAGATTTTAGCTCTGTGAAGTGCCAGGCAATTCCTTCAAATTCGTGATGTTGTTTTGTTTTGTTTTGCTTTGTTTTGTTTTGTTTTTAGTCCATGGGCAGCACCACAAATTTCACCATGTCTTTCCTAAGTGGAGTTTTCTAGTGAAATTAGTGTTTGTCTTTCACTAGGGCACACAGACAGTGGCTTGCTCTTGCAATAGCTGTTGTCTTGTTCGTGCTCAGGCAGGACTGAGTCAAAGCAGTCGCTTGGGAAAGGAGGAGGCAAGGAGTAAACCCATCCCTGACCATCTTTCATCAGTCCCAGGGTTAAAAGGGTTCATTAGACCTGGTGCTCCCCCCTTTGGCCATGGACCTGGATCCAGGCTGTCTCTTGGTGCAACCTTTGTAGCCCAAGGACTGTGGATAGCAGCCCTGGGACCCTTCAGGAGTCCAAATCCCCCCATTTGAGCCCCAGTCTTCTCTCCATGAGATGGGGATGAACTCATGGCATGGTGGGAGAGCCAGAGCTTCAGTCCTTTTGCACCACCCCATAAAATCTACCCATAGCAGCAAGTTCATCTTCTCATTGGCTGGCAATGCCTGAATTTCCAATGCAAGGAGAGGTCACCAAAAGCCCAGACACCTCAGGAGATGTGATGGCCGGCTCTCCAGATAGGACACCAGCAGCTTGAGCAAAAAAAAATCAGGGACAGACTGCCACAACTGAGTGGTGGCAGCTCCACGTCCCAGGAGCACAAGTCCCCAAAGGTCAGCAAACTTTCAAAGCCCAACCTCTCCTATGACAGCAAAAAGATGTGGTGGCCTTTTTTGGAATAATTGAAGTCTCTGGAGCCACTCAGCAGGACAAGTTTTCTCTCTCTTTTTGTCAGGTTTGCTTTTTGTGGTCTTATCAAAGAGCTGTGAAATCTTGCAAGGGACCTCTGGCCCGGCAAGGAGAGGAGACAGTGGCTGAGATAACAGAGTTCATCCTGCAAACTCCTCACCCTGCTTCTCAGCAGCCTGCACTATGCAGGTGTGCTCAGTTCAAAGGCCACAGCATCCTCTCTGCACCAAATGCAATCAATCAGCTGCAGGAATCCTTGGTCATCGTCCCCTGAATTGCACCGTATTGGGAACGGGGCCAGTGCTGCCCGAGGTGGGTCAGGGAGGAACGGGAATCAAAGGAGCTGTGCTGGTGGAGAGCCTGGGAGGCACAAATCCTCCCTTTGAAGAGTATATTTAGGACTCCAAGAATACCTGGTGTGCTGGTCTCCTTGGCAACACAGCATCCTCTGCCCAAAAATTGGACAAAGACGAGGGCTCACCCCGCACACCTTCCTGAGTGCTACACAAAGGTGGAAGGGTGACCTTGTCCCTGCCTGGCCCCTGGCAGCCACAGAGGTGCATTCCCTGCCCAGACCCCCAACTGCAAATGGTACTGAAAAATGTGAATGGCCACAGCAAGATGCTGGGGATAGCTCCAGATTTTATGGAGCCAAACCACTGGAAGGGGACGTGGATGGAGATCCCACATCCAAAAAGAGTGGATCCTCACCCCGTGATCCAGCTGATGAACATTTTGAAATCCTTTCCTCCTGCTTCTCTGGTGGGTGTCTCCACGCAGGAGATGTGGAGCAGCACAGAGCTCACCTCTGGCTGGTCTCAGGTCTGCAGCAGGCAGGGGGAGCACTGGACTCAATAGGCAAGCCCAAATTCTCAAGATCTGAGCTGGCCCTAGCTGGCAATCATCAGGCTCAGAGCACAGCCGTTGACTCTGCCACATCCTGGACCCCTTTTTGTCAGAGATTTTGGGGCTGTGCATTTGTTCTCCCCCCCACACACACACACTATTCTTTTAAGAGAGCTGAAAAAGGTTGACACACAAATTGTCTTCTTCCCAGAAATGAAGTCAAGCTGGCAGCTGTAGGATGCAGCCTGACCCAGAAGATGAAGCAAAAAGTTTGCTCTCTGTCCAGGCTGGCCTGAAACCCAGCCCTATCTCTGCCCACCCCAGGCAGGCAGATGCTGTCAGACTGTGTGTGATGCTGCCAGAACAGTCGGACCACCAAGGCCAGAGGGGATGAGACAAGTTCTCCACTGATCTGTTCCTCTGCAGGGTGTCAGGTCTTTGGCTGGCCATCAGCAGCCCTCCCACCCACACATCTGCTCCAAGGGACTCCGCGGCTGGTACATCCAGCTGGGGGGCAAAATTCATTACGAATCCGAAAGCATCTCCAACTGGAGACAGAGGGGAGATCCCCTGGCAGATGCAAAAGCAGCCAAAGGAGGAATTGCTTCACTTGTTATCCAGCTGAGCTGCACAACTCCTTGGCACGAGAGGATGTTATCACAGGGGTGCAGAAAGGGGCCATAATAAATTATATGCAGGGGTGTTCAGCACCCAAAGGCCACCTCTGCCTCTGTAAGGGTGGCTGAAGGTGGCTGTTAAACATCACAGTCCTGGTGTCATAGCCAGGAGATGGGACATCTCTGAATATATAGCAACACTAAAGGCCATCCCCTGCTTATTTTAATCTTCCTCCTTATTCACCTGCTGGTCAGGAACACCGCTCTGGCTTAGAGGCACCTTTGGCTGACCCAAGAGGGCTGTTCAGGGCTGTTTCACTTTCTCAGCCCCCCTGTGACCCAACGAAGCAAGGAGACGAAGGCAGGAGAAGCTCTCAGATGGATCCAGGCTGATCACGAAGCCTGGCACGCCGGCCACTGCAGCGTGTAAAGGCAGTTTGTCCTCCAGGATGCCAGGATTTTTGCTGCTCATTTTAAAGCCTGGGCTTGCTCCGAGCGCTGCCTGCTCTTTGCCAGCCCCAGCAAACCAACATGGGCATTGCAGCGGGAAGCAAAGATGAGCAAAACCCTGCTGTCATCCCGCCCTGCCCCGTTCCAACCCCGGCCTCTGCTAGGAGCCCGCAGAGATTCACAGGGGCTAATTAAACACCAGATCATTCTTTATCATCGCCTGTCTCTGGCAGTGACGGCAGCAGCCTGCGATGGCACGGACCAGGTCACTCTTAATTAGCCACGAGATGAAGTGATAACCTTGAAGACCACGGCAGACCTAAGCAAGGCGAATATTCCCTGTCAAAACGGCGGCGTTTCGAAGGCTGTCAGCTGCGATGTGCACGAGTTGGGGGAAAACAAATCCGCTCGCCTGGGCTCCTGCAACATCCGAGGAGCGGGGAGAGACGCGGGGAGCCTGGAGCCCTGGCTGCCGGCAGACACACACAGACGGTGCCTGACCAACGGGGTGCCTGGGGGAGGCAGCAATAGGAAACCCCCCCAGCCAGCAGCAGATGAAGCCTGGTGTCCCAAGGCTTTGTCTCGCCAGCTCAGAAGCAGCTGCAGGAGGGGGAGACGGGCGGTCACACATGGGCACGCCGAGGATGAGCGCCAGTGCTCATTTCCTGTGGAAAACAAGCTGTGAAGGCTCCCTGCATCGAGCTGCCTCTGTCTGAGTTCCCACTGGAACAAAAAGATGGTGATTTACCTACCTAACCCTCAGGGTCCCCAAATCCTTCAGTTCTCAGCTCAACCTGCCCCCTGGGCACGGCAGGTCCACCAGGGCTGCCTGTGCTTCTGGCCCTATAGACACAAAAAGGGCCTGAAAGCCTCCTGCAGCAGGAGATGCCCCCAGGAAATAACAAGCCAGAATATGCATGAGGCATATCTTTATTTGCATGTCTTCTTATGTTGGAAAACCCTAAAAGAATAACACCCGGCTGAAGCATCTAACACAAACAGAAGACTTTCCACCTGACAAGCATACGGTGTAAAACAGCCTGGCTATTTTAGACCTTAAAAGTGCCACCTGGAGACACCCAGGAAGGCCCGTGGCACTTCTCCTTGCTCTCAGAACTTTCTCAGCCTTCCCCAGTGATCCTGCGCCATGCTGGAGATGGGGTCTGGGGCTGGTCCCCACAGGTGACCCAGTGTGGCAGGCTGGGCCTGCTCCTCCTGCCTCCCAGACAAGCCCTCGGGGACACGAGGAAGGGCTGAGCCCGTTCTTTACAGAGGGTGTTTTGGCAGCTGCTTGGCCTCAAAGCACTAAGGGTCCCTTTCTCCTCCCGGGATCGCAGAGAACTCTGAGTTCGGACTGACAGGAGAGAGCCATCAGTTCTCCTTCAGCCAGCACAGCCTGACATAGCTTGCAGCGACTTCGGATCTCCCCAGGCTCCCTTGGGAATAGCAGCAGAGCTATTTGCACTGCCAGCAGTGTATCTGCCAGCCCAGAGAGCTCAAGCCCGGCAGGCAGCGTCCTCCAGGAGCCCAGAGAGGAGAGGAGGAGGCAGGATGCCTGGATCCTGGTCTTGCACTATTTGGGAACGTGGCTGGGGTCCCCCAGGAGCTGCACTGAAGTAGGCACCAGCCCTCACTCTTCCCGTTGTAACATGAAGTTCCTCGAGTGTCATTTTGTACGCTGACCTCAAGGTCCTTAGTGAACTGGTAGGTGCCAAAATCCCTTCCCCAAGCCACGTTCCACCCAGTCTCTGGCAGCTATGTAAATACTACTCACTTATCTAGATGAGGTCTGGATCGTCTTCCAGACAGTTCAGCTCCCTGCCTGCCCCTGGCATGCTTTTGGGGTTGTACCAACTAGAACTCTCCCAGAGCCACTTGAGATTCCCTGAATAAAGGGTGACTTATGAGAGTGGGACCTTATAACGCTTCTGCCTTTCACAGAGGTGCAAAACAGAAGTACAGTGCTATTAAAGGACTTTTTTCCAAAGATGTAAGCTGGGTGGTCCTAGGAAAACCAGAAACAAGCCCAAAGCATACGAGTTAGCCCAGATAATAACTAATCCCAGTCAAATCCAGTCCAGCTGTGACACAGCAGTTCGACACAGAATGTCCCACCCAAATCGATGGCTTTTTCTTTCTGTAGGTGGCCTCGCACCTCAGCCGGAAGCAAATCCTGCTTACTTAAGACGCTGCTTTCCGCTGCAGATCACAGCCCTTGTGAGTCCCGTGGGAAGAAAAGGAGACAAGTGAGAGACAGACGAGACGGAATCTCTGCAGCTCACTGGCTTCTAATTTGGCCTCCTCTGATCATCCCAAAAGTGAGAGGGGGGGGAGGGAAACATGATGCCACCCTTCCTATTAGCTGTGCTGGCACTCCAAAGCGTTTCCACTGCTTCCTCATCGCTGCTAATGACAGATCAGTGGTGGCTGTGATTGACAAGTGTCAATATCTCCGTTCTCACTCCCGAAGCACTAGGACAAATATCCTCCATCTGTCTTGCTGCTCTACACGTGGCACCACTTCTCCTGGAGCTGTTATGAAGCCTGGTCCGTATCAGGAGCTACAGTCAGTAAGATGGAGAAGAAAGGTGCAGCCCAGCACACAAAAGAGAGGAACAGCAGATAGGAAAAGGAGGTGGGTGGTGGTCCTGAGGGCAGAGGAGTAGACGTGGAGACAGAAGTTATGGGAGGACATTGGGTCCCTTCACGAGTCTGGTTTAAGGCTGGGTTCATGGTGGAGAGAATCCAGCCCAGCCTCAACCTGTGAGAGAGCAGCAAACCCTCGGGTGACTGCCCCAGGTCCCGGAGAAAGGGAGCAGGGCCTGGGGAGCTGAGGGATGCTGGAGGATGAGGGGTGGAAGTGATGCTCCAGGAGTGACGAGGAGAGGAGTGAGGGGGCAGCTCCGGGCAGATTAGAGATGAGGAAATTTGGGGGGAGGTGTTAACCCATTGGGGCTCTGCCAAAGACATAGCTCCAAGGCCTGAAGTCTCCCAGACACATCTGGTGGGGGAAGGCAGCAGCACTCCAACCCACGGGGCTGGACTGAAGCCTGGGACCCATCACCATCAGGATCTGTGCACGGTTTCTGATGGCAAACAAGTGTGGGGAGGCCCAACTTTCAGGTGTGAGCCATCCTGCAGGGAGCATACAGGATGACAGCCTGGTGTCCTGCTGAGCACCCACTGCATGGGGAGCCAAGGGCAACACCAAGAGGGGACCGTGTTGAGTAATTCATATTTTTCAGAGGTGGAAGAGGGATTTCTGTGCTTTTTGGTAGACTGGCCATCAAGTAAGCTAGAGGCTGACTTTTCTTCACTTGTTTTGGATCCCTATAAGTAGGTACAGGTGACTCAGCCCCTCCTTAGTAGAAAACCAAGGTCCTACTCTTATATATTCTTCTGGGCCCCACACTGCTTTGAGTGCAGTCTGTCTGCAGGGTGAGACTCAGCACCTTTCAGCAGCGATGGAGGTTGGCTCAGGGTGGACTTGTGGAAAGGACACGGATGAGACCAGCTGCCTACCCCAGGAAAGGCACCAACCAGCCCCTTCACCTGTAGGGTCAGTGCGTCCCTTCCAGCCCCATCAGGCACACCTCCCTGCAAACATCTGCGCTGTCACTGAATGTATATCTCCAACCAGAAACCAAAGAGGGATGGTGATCCCCACGGGCATGATGAAAGCCTTGGCTTCGCATCAGGCAGCTCTCCCAGCCATCTCCAGGGTGCTCACCTCTCCCAGCTGCCTCACAGGAGGGATGCAGCTCTTCTCTTTTCCAGCTGCTGTGGCCGAGGTCCTTTTTTTCCAGCAGAACAAACGCACAACGGGTCTCAGAATCTGCTTTCAGCAAACAGCATGTGTGAATAGTCAGCGTTGAGCCTGAGATGTGGCTTTTGTCCAAAGGGAGTGCCGGGGCATTATAACACACCCCACCAACTCTGAATGCTATAAAAGCAGCAGGAGTTTCTGGAGAACAACTCACATTTCTACAAACCCACAGACATCCATCTTCCCCATCATCATATTATTGTCATTATTATCGCTGTTATCGTAAGCAAAACAGTGAAAGCCTACCCCAAGCCTTACAGAAAGGAGCAGCAATTTCTTGCAGAGGCAGTAGGAGTCTGGGTAGCTCGTGTAGGGACTGCTGCATGCAGTCAGAGCCAGGACCCGCACGAGCTCTGAGATCTTTTGGAGATGGTGCAGAAGGTGGGAAGAGTTCTCCCTTCATGGACAGTTTGCAGGCAAAATGGACCCTGGGAGGAAATCCTTCTGGAAACCCACCTCCTTCCCATCACTGGCTCTACTTCACGGCAAAAAACAAGGTTGTAGTGGGGACAGAAAATATCTGAGACATTGTGTTGTCAGGCATCTGCTTGGACCATGGAGTTTCCCTCTTCACCACTGTCTCCACCTCTTGCTTACCATGATTAACTCATCTCTGCCAATGCTCCAGGACCTCGGAGATGGGGGATCCTGGAAATGAACCCAGCTCACCAGCCCTTCTCCACCACCCCAGCTTTGAATCATAGAATCATAGAATATCCCGAGTTGGAAGGGACCCTTTGGTGCTCCCTTTCCCTCTCCTTGTGCCACCGCATCCCTTCCCATCCGCAGCCAGGACCAGATGCTGCTCGGCCGTAAGAAATGCAGGAGGGCATTTGTGGAGGAAGATTGCACCCAGGAGGATGAAGGGCTGCATTTCACGGTCACAGGCAGCTGCAGAGCAGCAACAGGGTCTGCCTCTCGACAGTCGGCTCCCAGAGCAGGGGACCCGAGGCAAAGCAATTGAGGGATTCAAGCATTTAAGAGATTTTCTGCAAACGTTTTCACTTTGATTGACCTTTAAAAGGCCAATTCTGTTGCTTTTGTAGTTAAAGCTGATCTGTGGGGGACATTGTTAGCACTTATTTACTTTTTCCTTTTTTAACTTTTCCCCCCCCCCCCCCCCCCCCCCCCCCCGTGTTTTTCCAAAATTACTGTAAACTCTTAAACCCAGTTCCACCTGCACCAACTGGAAAAAAAAAAAAAAACAGGCTGGCAACTCAGGCTTGCTTCCCTCATGCATGTGCTCTTGGTCCAGCTCTCCATCCCCTCTGCCTGCACAGCCATGAACACAGACTCCTCAGCCAGGGACCCCTTTTTACCAGCAGGTCAGGTGCCAAGCTCATACCCGCTGCCTGCTGGATCCCAAATCACCACTGCCAAAACACCGGTGCTCCTCTCCTCCTCACCAGCCCCCAGTATCACCCTCTTGCCAGAACTGGTTTTATACAGTGCCAGGAGCTGTGATCTGGTGATGGTGGCATCACCATGGATGGGATTGTAGGGCAGGAGCGACTGGTGCCTCTTGATCAAGCATTTAATATATTTCTTACTTGCAGCACATTAAAATGTGTGGGCCAGTAAATGGGACCTGGAGACTTCACTGCCTCATGTGCCAGAGGGTCCCCAAATGCCCCTGCTGGTTCCTCCCAGCATTTATATATGGTGGTAGCACTGGCTGGTGTGTTTTGTTGTGCAATGGAAGAGGCACATCTTCATCCTCTTCCCCTTGAGCTCTGATAACTGTCTCTTGGCCTTGAAACATTGCCTCTGCATCCCTTACTTCTCCTGCCTCTGGCCAAATCCTGGTGGCACAAACTGATCTCGTCTGATGGGGGATGAGAAAATCAAAAAAATCCTCCTCCTAGCATCCCACAGCACGCCTCTGTGGGGCTCAAAACCAAAGAGGTAGCAGAGTTCTGGTCCTTTTATCATGACCTATAGCCTGCCAAAGATGCTTGTGCTGTGGTTGAGGCCATCTCCACCCCGAAGAGTGTATGAGGCACCTGGTAGCATTGTGGTGTTGCCCTGAGCCATGGGACAGGCTGACTCAGAGGTGTTTAGGAATTCCATCAGTGTCCATCTGAGCTCCTGCTTCATGGCACAAGCCCCTTACCCGGGTTGCTTCTGCTTTGAGACACCTGGAAGCAGTTGGTGGCCCCAGTTTGAGGACTTGTGTCCCTCTGACAAGGACTGTGTTGGTTTGGTGACAGCACCAGATCCCATGAAGCAGGAAAGGATAAGATGTGG
Organism: Anser cygnoides; assembly: GCF_040182565.1. Classification (NCBI taxonomy): domain Eukaryota; kingdom Metazoa; phylum Chordata; class Aves; order Anseriformes; family Anatidae; genus Anser; species Anser cygnoides. The sequence continues at coordinate 2,122,914 of NC_089876.1, read as the reverse complement.
CCTCGCTGGGGGTGAAGAAAAATGCACAACAGCAGAAAAATCAAGCCAGACCACAGGCTTGCCCATCCCCGTGGCCAACAACAGATGCCAAAGGAAGCACATGAAAAGCAGCCAGCACACAGTGCTCGTTTCCAGATACTCTTCCTGCTCTTTCCATCTCAGGCTTTCCACAGAAACGGTGCCTTCGTCTAATTTACCACATCTGACGTTTTTTCTTCCTTGAATTTTTTCCCAGTTACTCCCATGGAACCTCTTGGCATCCACAGCGCCCTGCAGAAAGGAGTCAGCAGCCTGACTACCTGTTGCACGAGGCTGTGTACTTCATCTGTTTGGAGGCTGCCACCTGTTGCATCCTATTTTTCCTCCTGGAAAAGAAAATAAACAACCAGCCTGATCCATCTCTGTGCGTATCGTGATTTTATAGACCACCCTCATGGTGGTCAGCAAAATCTGTGTGTATTTGTATGAATATTTATACATACAGAGGGGAAGAAAAATATCTGTCTTATATTCTAAAATGTTCCAAAAATAGTTACTCACACCCTACTGGCTTGTTCACACCATACCTCTGCTAATGAATTAAGGCTTTTAAAGACTAAAAGGGCAGAAGTATTGCCACCAAGTAAATTACCTTATCTCCCCCAGCTGAGAGGCAGTGTAAAGAGAGCACAGAGAACAGGTGAGCTGTGGAAAATCATACAAAAGATGCATTGATTTCTCTTTTTTTTATTCCCCCTCCCTCTTTCCCACCTCCCAGCTGGTGCCAAAAAGGAGATGTGAGCTGCTGGGACTTCTAAGGGGATGAGTCATCTTCTTTCAAGCCCCTGTGACTTGACTTAAAAAAAAAAGTCAATGAAAGAAAAGCCTCAGCAAAGTGAAAGCTAAAGTCAATGAAAGAAAAGCTTCCGCAAAATGGACACTGGAAGATCCACCAACCCAGTGCAAAGGAGGAATTATCCAAGGAAGATCTGTTAATGGGAACAGGAAGGGTTCGGATAAGATCTGTTAATGGGAACAGATTAGGGGGTTTTGTCTGGGGATGGAGTTTGAAACCTGGCTCTGCCCCAGGTTTCTGGGCCTGCCCAGTGGGGTGAGGCATCCCCTTAACACCCCCTAACCTCATATATCTGCAGCCTGGAAGGACGGGACATGAACTAGGGCCCAGCAGAGACCTTCCTGAGCAGGACGTGTGAGCTGCAGTCAGGGAAGAGGATGGAAAATGCAGCAGGTACCTGATGGGAAGCAGCCACCCCAACCAAGGCACCCCCTGTGAGTTGGTGAGAGCCCCGTGGACGGGTGCTACCTCAGATGGGTGCTGCTTCGCAGATGGGTGCTACGTGCCTTCACGGCAAGAGCAGAACAGAGGGGAGGTGGCTGAGAAATTTCCAGGTCATTTCACAACCAGAGGAGCCTGCAGTGATTTCCAGGACAGGGAGCTTGCGGAAGAGGCTGCAAGCAGAGAGGACGCAGAAAGGACGTTTGTTCCCTTTGCCTTCCTCCTCCATCGCCTTAAAGCCTCCCAATCACCAGTTCAGCAGCAGGCTTGACTCATGGGCAGCTCAGAGGAGGCGTTATCCCCGTGGGATCCCTCTAAAGGCTCTGGTGATTCATGAATCCTTTGGGCAGGCTGCCTCCCTGCCCTGCTCTGCCCTCGGGAAGGGCACGGGACGGATGCTGCCCCCAGCCTGCATCCCTCACGCCGCCGCGCTCCATGCATCACACGGTGACCTTGGCCTCTGGTCCTCTCCCATCCGACCCCAGACCCCCAGCTGCTCCACGCTGTCCCATTGCCAGCTCTTCACGAGTCTCAGCTCATCTCTCTTGACAGCTGCCTAAAGGAAAGTGCTCAATGTGACGGATCCTTGCTCAAAAATTACCCAACCTGCTGTGGTACCGCTGATGGCTGGGCCATGGCTCATCCACTGTCCTTGTTTTTTCCACTCCCAGGGCTCAGCCCCACAGAATTGAGGTTTCCAGGGTTCAGCATGGCTTACAAGCACGTATGTCGTGATACAAACCACTTTAGCTGTAAGATGATGTGCCATTTTTCCTTGGGGCTTTCGGGGGAAGCTCTAATCTATCTCCAAAACATAGTACTGAATTCCCTACGTAGGCAACAGAAAGGGATGGAAAGCCCAGATGGCCTCAGGGTCTGAGCCCATCTCCCCGGTTAGACATCTAAATAAAATACACTGAACCAGCGCCTTAATCATGGATTTCCTAGCAGTGCTCATTATCACAGCATCTGAGTATGTCACAACCCATTAATTAACTAATCTTTGCATCCTTTGAGTGCATTATCCCTACTTACAAATGGAGAACTGAGGTTCAAAATGCTTAAAACCAAAGGTTTGCCGGAATGTTTGGTGTTCTGTTTCACGCCTGATCACTTGCTGGTGCAGGCACGGTGCTAAGTGATGCACGGTGGAGCTGGGACCTTCTTCTGCACCTTCTGGTACCAATTATTGTATTCCCTATTTCTCCCCTTTCCCATATTTCTTTCCAACCCCTTTTTCCATCCACCTCTTTATATGTATTATGTTTTATTATTATTATATGTTAAATAATTATTTTATTATTATGTTATATTATTATTATATATCTTAGAAAAAATAGCCCCTTGTCTTCAACATCACCATGGTGTTTGTAGCCTTTAGGTTTGTGCTGAAACGTGGGACCCTGCCTGGTCTTGGCTGGTCCAGTCCCTCTCATGGCCACAGACATGAGCTGTGGGTGACGTGCTCAGCTCTCATTCCTGCTGAGGAATCCCTCTTTGCTTAAAGACTTGCCCCGGGTCAGACACATTCACTTATAATTTAAAACCGGTGGCTTTTACAAGCACTCCTTGAGCTGGCAGAGAGGAGGAAAGGGGAGAGGTTTGCAACCTGCCTGCATATGCGTGGTGGCAGGGTGGGTGGATATGTGCCAGCCTGGGGCAGCCCTGTGTGCCACAGGGGTGAGACAACATGAGACCATCACCTCCACCACTTCCAGGTCCTTTTAGGGTCCCTCACCACTGGCCCTGACACCTCTCTTCAATGTTTAGTCCCAGAAAACAGAAATTTGTCCTTGCAGACTTCATGGGGATCTCTTTCTACCTTAGGAAAAGCAGTCCAAGAGGCAGCAATGCCATCTCCCGATAAGTGCCACGAATACAAGAGTGAACCTCTTTATGTTTTCCTGTTTGTACGTACCATCTGCTACACCCACAGGTGAGAGAAGTCCCGCAGAGGAGTAACACCTTTGGCTGTGAGGTGAGATCCCCAACTGCTGCGTATCAGCAGAGTTGCTCCGAGCTGCCCCCATTTATACTCGCTGCAGACCCGAGCATCACATCCCCAGGTGAGTTTACATCCCATGAAGGTGGTGTTACCCGACGGCAACCGTCAGCTGTACAGCTCCAATCGACTTTGAAATGGAGAAGTTCCCAAATGGGAGTGCAATCGGTGAAGCACTTTTTGATGGATGCTTAATGTGAATATTGACTATCTGGGCTTTTCTGCCTAATAGGTGGAGTGGATTTATGCGGAGGCTCATTGTTCAGCTTTCTGTGTCATAAAGCAGCTCTGTTTTGATTATGGTGATTTATACTGCTCTGCTGCACTATCTGTAACAGCTTAAAAATGATTCAATTCCCTATTAGCTACCCCCCCCAAAAAAAAAATAAAAAAAAATCAGCTGCATTTGGGGCTTCAGAGATTTTTCAGAAAATTACAAAAAAATCCATCGTGATCATTTTCTCTGACTTGCTGGTCAGCCTAGCTCATGGGCTTTGGACACTGATTCCCACTTCAAATCCAGCTACCGGCTCTTATACCTTTGTCTGCAGGCCTGAAGAGCCTCCATCATCGATTTTTGTTCTCCGTGCTGTCCGTGGGCTGGCATAAAGGCACCCCCTGAATCTCTCTTTGTTAACCCATGTACAGGCAGATCCTGGAGCTCCCCACAGCGAAGCAGGTTCCCAGCCCTTTAAGCATTTTCTTGGTTCTTCTCTGAGCCCTCTCCACCTGCCTGTTGATCCCACGCAGGAGCATCTTCATGGAAGTCCGTGTAAAAGCCAGGAGAGGAGCAGCCTCAGTTTAGTTCCTCCAGGGCAGCAAGTGAACCTGGCAGCAGATGAGCCTTCCCCCCATTTCACCCTCGCCCCCTCCACCCTGGCACCGCTGCAGGCAGGGAATTAAACTGCTTGTAAAACAGCTCGTCCGTGCCAAGCCCGGATCAGCCGGGCAGGGACAGTGCTCCCATTCAGCTGTCACACACCAAACGAGACCATCATCTGCAGAACTGCCAGGGATCTTTCTCTCTCCCTCTCTTTTCTTTTTTTTTTTTTTCCTAAGGGCTTTAAATCCTTTAAACACATTTGGTGTCTTCAGTTTTTAAGAGACTACTGGGAAATTGGGTCAGCGATTCACCATTGTGGCGGAGAGCAGTGAGGCTCTGGTGCAGGGATATCTTTTGTTTTATTGTCTAGCTCACCCAGATTTCTGCACATCAGTCCGTGGTTCCTAAAATCAGGACCCAAGCCCACTAGTGAGCAGAAAATGCACTCAGCCTGCTTTTGCACGTCGTTGCGTACAGACGTGATTCCCAGGCTCCCAGCCACGTTCCCTTCTTTCCTTATCTCAGTCCAGCACCAACAGCAAACCAGCAGACTTATCATTACCGGAATCCATCTATTTGCCATCCTAAAACAAAGGTACCCTTGCTTTCTTCCCGTCTTCCAGAAGCTTCAAGACTTAAGGGAAATTCAGCACAAAAAGAAAGGTTCATTTAACCCTCTGAAAGCTAGGAATACAGTTTAAGCTTGTGTAAACTCTCTCTCTAGTCTCCGGAGGAAGATGAGCACCTTCAGGAGGGATGAATAAGGCTGGGTGGGATGCAGCTGGGTCTGGGAAGCACCCTGCCCACCTCTTTTACAACTCTTCATTCAAATATTCCTCACCTGCAGGTCGGTGTAGGCTGCCTTACCAACAGATGAGCTCTCTTACATCCTCCACTTTGCAAAGCATCACTCGGTCAGGATCTGGTTCCCCACCTACACCATTGCAGATGAGGTAGCTGGGCCCTGGGAAACAACTGTCCTGAGGAGAGAGCTATTCCTCTCCTTAAGCCACTGGGCTTGGGAAACAGAGTTTCAAAACTTGGCTCTGCCTCAGGCTGCTGATGTGATTTTAAACAAGTTACATCATGCCAGAGATTTCAAAGAGCTCAGCTCCTGTTAGAAACTCCAAAAAAAAAAAAAAGGAGCCAGATTTGTTCCTGACCACGAGGCAGCTGGCAACTCCCACTGTGACACGAAGAGCCAGATCTTCAAAGGGGCTGGTTGAAATCCAGCCCTTATTCACCCTGGGGCTCCTCTTTCTTCATCCAAGGGGAGAGCGCTGTCTCAGATCACAGAGGTGTTTTGAGGCCAGACCCGCTGATATCCACGGGCAGCCTTTCAGCAGAGGAAGGAAGGGCAGATAAGATATTTGGCTGGACAGATGGAGTGATTTTCCACTTCTCTTTTGCAGTCCTTGTAGAGATGGCTGAAGGATTTTGCTCTGAGCAAGAAATGCTCCTCGCTGCTGTGGCATCTTCCCCATCAGGGCCTGCAGGATCGTGGCACCACCGTGACAAGAGCTCCTCTGAGAGCAATCCCAGACCCTTGTGGCTTCCCCATCCCAAATTTCTGGGCACTCACAGCCCTCAGTGCATCTCCTCAAGGGACTTCTCCAGTTTCCCATTCCACAAAACTTTTAGCAACTTGCAGAAAATAGAAGGATGCCCACTGCGGTGGGACTTGCCACGTGAAGACCTTCTGATGCTTGTTGCAAGCCCATCGCAGGCTGGCCATCCCCTAAATCATCCCCTGGCCACCAGGGTGGCATCCTGCAGCACGCCGAGGCCATTCCTATCGCTGAGCCGGGTGGGAAGGAAAAAGGGCCTGTCTCATGATACAAAATATTGCCCCGTGATGCTCCAATTAAACCAGGGCTGACGGGAAGGAATCAAAAATCACTCTGTTTCAAGGATCTGCTTATGGACTGTGATTTCACCAGCGAAAAGCCGCTTTAATAAATTCCTAAACAGTTTCTGAGGAACCCAAGAAGTTGTTCAGTGCCTTGTAAACATGGCTTTTAATACACAGAGTGAGTACAAATACCTATAGTTCAGGCGGCCTGACACTTTTCGCTACAAGAGCTTATTTGCGGTAACTTACAGCTTTGCAAAGCTGAAACCAGATAGTCTGGTATTTTCTAGGCAGGATGCTTTACCTCACATTGACCTCATCTACAGAAATTGTTTAGCTATTTCCAAGAATGAGGTTAAGGGACTATCTACTATTTTGCCTGTATTCATCAATTTGTGATAAGAAATCCTCCTGGCCGGGTACCCTGCACGAGGGACTAAATGGAAAAGCGGCGCTTGATCAGCAGCGTGACTTTGCATCGTACGTAAGGCGGGGGGGATTCAGATTTCAGCCTAGCAGGCAGCATTTCCCAGCTTTGTATTTTACAGCTGTAATGTTATTTTATCAGAGGAACTGGCTTCCCAGCCAGGTGGCTGATTCCCCAAGCCTGTCAGTGTTCAAGAGGCGTTTGGATGATGCCCTCATTAATATGCTTTAACTTTTGGGTAGCCCTGAGGACGTCAGGAAGTTGGATTAGATGATCTTTGTAAGTCCCTTCCAACTGAACTATTCTTATTTCTAATTTCTAATTTTTGTTGGGAGCGAGGTGGAAGGGGAAAGAAAGGAGCGCGGTGTAACACTTGTAAGGCCTCCTGCTGATGCTGGTGTCACGGTCTGCAGGGACTGCTCTGCTCCTGACCTCCTAAGGACTTTATCTTTGGATGCAAATCCTTAAGGCCTTTGTTTTGGCAAGCCTCAAACTGCTCACTGGGTTTCCCTCCTTTGCAGCACGCTGCGGGTCACAAAGCCACCCGCCGGGGAAGCCAGACCCCGGCCACGTGCTCGGGGTTTTGCAACGAGCCAACGCGTGCGTGAGCAACCCGAGACCGTGCAGACGTTTGTGCTGGTGCTGGCATGTGTCCCTCCGTGCCCACAGAGCCTGCCAGCAGCCGCTGCCCGGAGGTGTTCTCCTGCCACCCCTCGTCTTTGTGTCACTGTCATCGTGCTGTCACGACAGGGTTTTGCCTTCTGTCTCTGCCAAGTCCTAAGCACCAGCCCGGTCCGGGGGCTTCTCTGCAGCCTGCTTTCAAAAGCTTGGATGTGAAAGCCTCTGCTTTGGTTTTCTGCTGGTTTTCTGCCCCTGCTCCCTGCTTTTTGACTCATTTAGCTTTCTGTGCCTTTGCCTGCCAGCAGCAGTTTCCTATTCTGCTGAACAGGGACACAAGCTTTCCTTAGCTCTACTGAACTTTTCTCCCGAGCCCTCAGTGTCCTGCCACTCACAGCACCAATATTTATCCTGCAAAGTGGAGAAACGGGCAGGATTTCTAATGGAAACATCCACCTGCATGAGGATTTCCAGCTCTATCTCGTTCAGCAGCCTGGCTCTCCCTGCCGTGGGCACGTCCCGCGCAGGGGCTGAGAGCCAGAATAACTCTCCTAGATGGCCAGGAGCCAGGAAACAGGGCATTTGTAATGGGAACAGAGAGAGAAAAACTGCTCCTGCCAGAAACAATCCAGCTGCCCTTCCCATCTTCAGCAGAGCAAGAGCTTTCAGCAGCAAAATAAAGGTGGGTGCACAGAATGAAGTCGCCGGCGATGGCTTGCCACGAGTAATTCTCTGTCTTACTCAGCTGTGATAAAGCTCTCAGCTAAGGACAGCAGGAGACAACCCAGAGCAAGGAGCTGTGGGTCAGGCTATGGTGGCCCTGGGATGGGAGCAGGATGAGGCCACTGCTATGGCAGTGAACTGGGGAAGGGAGATGGCAGTGATGCACGAGATGGGTTTTCAGTTGTCAGTCCCTGGATTCAGGGGCAGAAGTTTGATTCATAGGGCACCCTCTCCACATCCCTAACCACATGGGCCCAAGCCCCAAACCCCTTATGCATTCAGCCTCCCAGGAGGGGTTCGCCACAACCTCTCTTTCCCTGGAGGAGCCCTTCAGATCAGCTTGGACTCACCCACCTTTGCAATGGGTTAGGGAAGGTGGTTCCCTCTAAGCCATTCATTTTTCCAAGGTCTTTACCATGTCTGTCTGCAGGCTGCCTGGCTTTGGGACACAGCTTGGGGCAGCTTCTGAAGGAGTCCCATTAGTTTCATGGATCAGCTGTGCTCTGTGCCCTCTGCATGAGCACCAAATATTCCCACAAGCGACTGAAGCAGAATTAAGAAGGATGCTGCAGACGTCTCAGCATCTGCCACCCCTTCTTCCTCCTTTGAAAGACAAGCTCCCAGAGAGCAACCCAGGTAAAATAAAAAAAAAGCAGAAAGCTCCAGCAAGCATTGCCTGCTTTGGGTTCTTACAGCAACCTGGGCTGTCTGCACAGTGAACATCACTAAACTCAGCTAATTCTCTAACTTGCAAATTGTTGGAGGTTGGGAGAGCCTTTGGGGGCATATGACTTTGGGTTGACCCTGTCCTACAAGCTTTTCTAGGCCACATTTTTGGCCATCCAGTGAGACAGTGGTGTGCAAGCTATTTGGCCTGACCCAGGACACTTGCTGCTGTCAGAGAAGCCAGCAGCGAGCTCCTCTTGTGCCAAAAACACCCGGCCAACCCACCTACAGAGGACTCATTGTTGCAAGGCAGCTCTACAGGCCTGGAGAGATAGCTGAGGATTTTGGATGCTATTCAGAAGAAAGCTTTTTCCTGGTATCACACATTACAGCTAATTCAGTGGTGCTTTTTCCTATGAAGCACTTACAAAAACAGCCATGACAAAAGATATCCCAACCCAGCCATTTCAAAATCCTGCTCCCTCGCTGCTATTAAATGAATGTCTGAAAGGTCTGAATTGTGTAAAGCAAAGAGGATATGGAGACCAGATCCTCAGGTGGTGTAAGAGGGCATCCCTCTAAGGGAATCAAATGACTCTTACTGATTTTTTAGCCCAACCAAACGTCTTTAAAACTCAGCAGAGAAGATTGCATTGCTATTGATCAGATACCAGCTATCACCAACGCAGGGGGAGATTTGTGCTTCTTGGGATGCAATAGAACAGGCTCCCAGACCCTGCTGAGAGAAACGGCAATTTAATAAGTGTTGAAACATGCTGTCCACTGAAAGGAAATGGAATAATCATGCACACTGTTGAGAAGCAGGACATGATTCCTACAGAGGAGAGGTTTCTTTGTGAGAAGAGGATTAACAGCCAGGGCCCGAATCCCAGTGGCTCAGCTTTGGACAAATAGCCCCTGCCTTTCACAAATCTCCCTGTACTGGGCACACAGTCACTTAAAACAACATTAGGGTGGCAGCATCCACACCAATTTGCCTGATAAAGCCTTTATCTTAATCTTAATAGGAGCTGACAGTTGTTGTCATCATGAGTTAGCAGCTCCCAGCCGCAGCCCAGGACCCGCTGAAAGGACGAAGCTGCAGCTCCTGGAGGGTTTCTTAAAGTGTCAGAGTTACGTACAAAGCACCGAGGGCCCAATTCATCTTATCCAGTCTCTCCTGGGCCTGTTTCTTCACTGTTTGATTTTATGGAGTCCCCGAGAGCAGCTGTAGAGGCTGCAGGTGAGACTTGGCCACGCTCGGCTCGTCCTGGTGCGGCTGCCCGTATCCAGGTCTGGGGCAGACATTGCTCATGGGAACGGGGCTGGGAAAAGCCATAAAAAATCCCTGGGGTTCTTCTTGGCCCATTTGGCACCAAAATAGCATTTAGCAGGGAGAGGCGAGGCTGGTGTTGGAGAGAAAGCATCTCCATCACTGCTCATGGGGACAAAAAGAAAGCACATGGAAATGGGATGGCCCCAACTGAAAATAGACATCTCCAGGTATAATGATGTGAAATGCTGATCTGTTCATGTTCTGCAATCACCTCTATTTCTGCTTCACAGCCCTTATAACTTCAGATATTTGCAACAGGTAGCCATTGGTCTCAAATCTCTTTCTAGGCTGCAGTGCATCCTATTGCAGGTAGACGTCTGAAAGTAGGTCGTATTAATCTAAGGGTGGACAAATGAATCCTACCCAACGTGACAACTTCTGTCATGTGCAATTCACCCTTCTCCTCTTTCTGTCTCAAACAAAGTTTGTGCATTCGGCAGACAGTGTTATTTTGTAGTATTTGTTTAATTTCTCTCTTTTCTTTCTTTCTGGCTGTTACTATAGATGCCATAGACAGGGAGATGCACCAGCAAAATGTCCTGTCTGTTTTCTTTTTTTCTTTTTTCCTATCACTTCCCTTTCCACCAAAAAGACCTTCGGTGGTAAATATTCCCACCCATTTTTGGTCCTCCACAGGAAGATTAACAGCTTAATTTTGCAGGTGTCCCTCCCTCTGTCTCCCAGGCCACTTCCTTTTCAGGCCAAAAAAAAAAAAAAGCTTTTTGCTGTGATATTTCTGGCCATTTTCCTGCCTGTGAAAACCAAAAAATGACCAGCATTTTTTGATTTAATTGTGTTGGTGGGCAGGTTTTACACAAAGACCTAAACTGTCTTCACACTGTGCCACAAAAGGCTTTTGCAGGGGGGGGGAGCACAGCAGGCTCTGCAATGGGTACTTAAGAGCTTAGTGCTTGCTGCTGCATTATTGTGGCAAGGGGCAACACCTGGCTTTACATCACAGCCAGGTCAGAAAACTTCCCAGGCTTGTTTCCTTTTTTTTTTTTTTTCTCTGAATTGTTCCCTGAAATCCCTGGTGGTGGGTGCTACCAAGGCACAGGCTTTGTTGGTCTTTAGGATTTCATGGCAATTACTTTCAGCCAATTCCCCAAGCACTGTTTCTGCTATCATTAAAGTGTTTCTCTAATTACAGAAATAAGCCATTACAACATGTGTCCTCTTCTAACTGCGCAAACGAGATGAAATACTGCTTCAAATCCCTTACTTCTAAACCAACGTATATGAAGTGAAGCAGAGGACCTGAGTGCATGTGACTTCTAGACAAAAATGAACCAAGCAGACCATGTGCTGGGGAAAAAGTGCCATTGGCAGTAAAAATGCACAAATCTACCTCCACTACCACCACCCTGCATCGCCAGATTTGGGTTATATCTTTCTTTGCAAGATCCAAGTGCGTGCTTCTTATCAGTCTGCTCATGCTCAAGGTGCTTGAGGTCTCACTTTTCAGCTTTCTTCCACAATTGCAAGAGTTTTTACAAATTAGTGTTAGAGCGGGAAGGAAAAAAAAATAGCCTAATCACATTGCTCCTCAAACTGGGACTTTTAATGTGTGTCGAATGCAGCAATATTTGTGATAAAGTATTGCCAGTTGAGGGACTGTTACAAAGCTTGAGAATTAAGGATTTAATCAGGGATTGCCTGCCTGGATTGGGGGAACCCTTCTGAATTTCTGAGCTCTGGTTCTTTCCTTTGGCAGGATGTAGAAATGCCACCTTTGGATCAGGGCCCTCTGCATCTTTCCCCAGTGCGAATTCTTTCCCGTTTCTGTGCTTTTGTATAACACCAGAACTGTTTTAGCCAAATGCCATTCCCCACCTCTCTGTTTTCTGACTTGGGTTTTCCTTCCCCCTTCCCATGCACCTGTTCTGGGTCTGCTCATCTGCCTCCCTGCTCACAGATACCCTGGCCTTTGCTGTGCTGTGTTCAATCCATTTCCAGTGGTGGTTTCTTCAGGTGTAAAAGCTACTGGTGTCTCTTTCTGTGTGGTCATTTGGGAAGGACTGCAGGGAGAGGTTGGAGAGGCAGCCCTACTTGTCAGGAAATTTTTCCTCCAGACTATGCTCTGTTTTGGTAATTGCATGAAAAAGCCTGGGTGGTGAGGCACTTGGCAAACAAATTAAAGCCAGCCAGTAGGGACTCATCCCCTTCGGCAGCTTTCTGGCACAAGCAAGATAGGATAGGGCTTGGGAAGACTCCGTTACCTCTGTAGTTCCTAAAAGCAATGCTGCTTATTTCACGTACTCCTGCAAGGTATCTGATTTTCTACCCCACAGCGCTTTGATGGATGGGCAGGATGAGCTAAAATGAACGTGGCACATGTGAAGGGGATACAAAGCCCTTGGCTGACCTCGGCTTGTGCCAGGGGATGGGAAATATTTGCAAGGAAGATGTGGCTCTTGAGGGATCGTGCCTAACGGTGACCCATTTGGAAACCCCAGGGCATCCCTGGTGCAGTCAGAAAAAAAAAAAACACCACCCTGATTGCTGGCACGGGGAGAAGAAGAAAAGCAATCAGTGAGCACGCTAACACCACCCAAATATAATCAGCACAGAGGCTCACAGTGTGGTGCTGGAGGTGGCATGGTTTTTGGGTGCATAGACCAGGGATTTTGTGGGGAGAGGTCGAAGCATCACGTCTGTGCATAGCAGTAGGGTCACCGTGGCTGGGACTGCATCTTGTTCTGGTGTTTACCTTTTAAAGCGAGAGCGGAGAGAGATGAATGATTGGAAAGTCTGAGTTAACCTGAGAGGACCTGGGATTTCGAGTTGTTTTGTTATGAAAGAGGAAGGCCAAGGGGTGGCTGGAGCACAGTCTGCCAGTCCCCTCATTAAGTGCAGAAATCTGGCATCACTTGTCAGGCTGTCAGACAAAGAGATAACAAGATCCTGAGGCTAGAAGCTAAGGAGAGACAAAATCAAACATGAAATTACGTCCACTTGCTCTTCTACTAGGAAAGGTAAATAAAAATGGAACAACTTCTCGATGGCCGTGCTGGACTGTTCATCGCCCAAAAAGACTTTAAAAACAGTCCTAGGTGAGTTTTGTTCTTTTACCAGAACCTACCGCCATCCCATTAAATAGGAGGAGGACAACATCTTCCCGACCTAATGAGGCCTCTCCAAAGCCGACGTGAGAGATGCAGGGCAGTTTCCACCCTCACTGAAGAACCCAGGGAAGGAGCGAGCTGCAGAAGTGCCCAGAGGGCAGGAAGATGCAACAGCTTCCTGGGGTCCCTTCCTTTTCTTTTGCAGGCTGGGGATGCACTGAGCAAATCCCTCTGGTCCTGAGCTGCTTGTTAGCTGGTGTAGCATGTTCATCCTTTTTTTCCTTCTGGGGAGAGTTTGTAAGCCTTCCCTGGTCCCTGGCAAGCTCAGCAGCAGGCAGTGCCACCTGGGGAGCCCAGCGAGGAGAAGACAAGTAGTTTTTCTTGCCCTGCAGTCCCTATGAGGAACACTGGGTGGTGGACATGCAGTCCTTTAAGCTGCCTGTCCTAAATCCCTTTGTGCTTTCCCAAGGGTAGGGAGTTTGCCAGGACCCTCTCCTCTTCCTGCCAGCAAGGAGGACAAGGCAGGAGACTTCACAGGGCTCAGCACAGCAGTGTGCAGGGAGAAGGTGTCCTCCTGTGTCCGTGATTAGATATGATAGCAGCACTAGTGAGAAAAAGTGATGAGAATGTAGTTTAAGAAAAAAAAAAAAAAGAGAGAGAGAGAGAGAGGGAGAGAGAGAAAGGAAAGAAAGAAAAAAAAAGAAGAAAAAAAAGAGAAAAAGATGGGGAGAGAAAGAAAGAAAATACAGCAGCCCTTAAAATCAATGAAATAAGCAACGATAATTTCCACAGAAGCTTAAAATATTTAATTGGAACAAAGGGGGGGGGGGGGGCGGGGAGAGGAGGGAATATGACACCTAACATCCAGAGCATCCCCCGTGGCTGTTTCCTCCCAGCACTGAGGCCAGAAATAGCACCTTTCTCTCCAGGAGGCTGGGGATAAAAGGGTTGAGCAGGAAAGGAATGAACAGACCCAGCTCTGGGTCCCCATACCAGCAGCTCCTCTCCGCAGGGGAAAAGGGTGGTGAGAGACCTCGGCAGGCCCTGGAGAGGGTTCCAGCACATGGTGATGTGAACTGCTTGGGTCAGGACTAAGGTGGTGGGACCAGGGATGATTTTTGTCCCCACAGGGTCTGGCCCCATTCTTCTCCACATATTCAGTCCACTTTTTGCCATCCTTCTCCTGTCTGTGTTGCCTTTTTTAACCTCTCCCAGCACACCCAGAGTGGTATCCAGCCTACGAGAAGGGCAAAGGACAGCATTTGGCTTTGCCCATCTGGATTTTGCATTGCTCCTTTGCCCAAGCTCAGCTTCACTCCAGCTAATCTGGCAAAACCGTGCTGCTCCCCTGCTTCCCACCTCCTTGGACCTGCCTGGTCCCATTCCACCTTTGGTACTTCTTTCTTGCTGGTGAAGACCAGCAGTGTCCAGCACTACCAGGAAGAAGATCCTCACACAAGTTCCCAAGTAATTAAGAATTAGGGTCCTCCAATAAACCCTCTGCAGTGGGCAGAGGAACTGGCTGCAGGGGGCACAGTTCCCATCCAGAATGTTTTTCATCGAGCTGGTCTAAGAAATACGCCAGGAATTGTGTAAGGACAGATAAATCTCATGACAATAACTCTCTATGGACTAACCAACGAGTGTAGAGGGCCATCCTGTATCAGATCCATGTACAAACAGTTATGGTTAGATAAGACAAATTGAAACCCAAGGCCTGGAAATGGTCTCTGCATCAACCCAAAGCTGGAGTGAGCCTTGCTCAACTCATAGCCTGTCCCCAGCCACACGTGCAGGAAGAGCTGGAGGTCCTCACATCAGCCCTCACTGCTTAGGACATGGTCGTGATGAAATTTGGCAGCCCTGTGGCTGCTCATGTCCAGCCTCCTTGCCTCAGGAGCAATCCCAAGCAGACCGGTGTTCCTCCAACCCCTCCCGCTATATAAACCAGCAAAAAGCAAAATCCATGTGGGGGCGTTTTTGGAAGGCCATCCTGAGCCCACATCAGCTCACTGTGGTCTGCCTTCCCTTTAACACATTGGGCATCTCCAGAGAGCTTCTTAAAAGCAATTTATTTTCTCTTCAGATGAACACAGGTCTGGATATTGGAACGAGATGGGGAGGCTGGGAGGGAGCAAGGGGTGTATTCTGCGAGCAAATCCCCACTGGCTCTGGTTGTTGTGTTGAATTGGGCTGCATCTGTCACATCTGATTAGACTGTGTTGTCCTTTTTTATCTCCCCAATTTAAGCTATGATTCTTCTGTTTTTATGTGACATTTCCTTGGCAATATAACTGCTTGGATTATATATTCAGAATGTTTCCCAAGCCATAAAACATCCAGATTGCAAAGGGTATTTATTTGCACAGTTATGTTTTCGTTTTGTTGTTGTTGTTGTTTTTTATTATTATTTTGCTTTACCATGTGTTATTTTATAATGTTGCTTTTTTTTTTCTTTTTTTTCTCTCTCTTCTTTTTTTTTTTCCCTGATGTTACTTCTAAAGGAGATCCATGAGGCTTTTTGCATTCGAAAGTATCAGTAGTATCAGTGCGTGAAATTTAGAACAAAGCTATCCATATCATACTTGGGCAAGGATGGCACTTTTTAGTTTCAAGTCCCCTGTCCTGGTGTGTTCTGTTGACCTGGTGTGGAGGCAGAACAAATCCTTGAAGTCTTTTTGGCCAACGAAAGTTTAAGGGAGGCAAGATTCTCACTCAAAATGGTCATATCCGTTATTTGGCTTTGCTGGGAAGTTCCTGGACTACATCATCACTTGTGCAAGCTGACTGCTGGGAATAGTGACAAAAGCAGGGACCAGGAGCTGCTATTTTTCAGGCCATGATGTGTCCAAGACCCATCAGTTACACAGGGGGTTGAATGAGTTAGAATGAAAAAACAGCTTCCCAGCTCATTCCCTCTCCGGTTGTGGATATGTCTGCAAGTCTGGGTGCAGACAGTGACAAAACCAATCCAAGATATGAGCTGGAAACAGGCTTACTGAGCCCAGGCACGGTCCATATGGAACATTTCTAAACCACCTGGAAGATTTCTGTGCAGACCCACCTAGCCTCACCCAGTACCTAAGGAGAAGACACAAGGACGAGACCTTTCTCCCCTCTCCCCCCAGCACAGAGCACTCATCACTACTGACATCTGGCTGAGTAAATATGCTCCAGGATGCAGCAGGATCTTAAAAACACTCTAGTTCTCAACCTGGGAACACAAATTGCTCCATAGGGCTGAAAGATTGTGCCTGCTATCTAAGGGGATTCATCCATACATATGTTCCTCCCAGGCGACATTGTCTCATCCCCTCCTTCCAGCTCCTCAGCGTGTGAGTGAGTCCCAAAAAGACTCAGCTTTACTCAGCTCTGACCATTTCCAGCCACCCTCGCCCAACAAGCCCACACCAAAGGTTGTCCTGGCCTTGCACGGGCCAGTCCTGACTGCTAGATTGCTAGAGTATTTCAAGTTTTTATGGGTTAACTTTTCTGCTGGTATTTCCCACCAGCACATGTATCATGCAATCGTGTTCTCCGGGTGTCAGCTATCTCCAAAGGGTCTTGCACATCAGAAGCAATTAAAAACAACTAAAGGTACAGACACTGATCACGGCCCACTTCCTTTGCTCTGTAAATAGATATTATTCTTGCAGCATGGACTAACTCTATAGTTACTTTTATTTATTTCAGCTGAGATTTTCAATATTTTTTCTAAAATACTCATCTTTATATTTTCTTAATTGGGTATATCACGAGATTTTTTATATTTTTTTTTCCTAAAATACTCCTCGGCTTTAAGTTTTCTTAACTGGGTGGTTTCTTCCAGGCTCCTCTCTTCCTGCATGTATCCTGTAAGCTCACACATCCTACCCCATGAAGCCATGCCAGGCCCCTTGGTTAACTGATGGGCATGGCTGGGACTTGATGACTGAATCATTGTGGGCCATGATAGGAAAGCCTTTTGGTGCCACCAAAAGGCTCTTAGGATCCCCGAGGGGAGAAAATGTTATCAGAGTAAGGGTTTATCAGGAGAATGATGGACCCAAGTGGGCCCCACACCACTCCGGCCTCTCAGACCTGCAGACCCCAGGGCCAAACACTGCCCTGCAAAAGATCTGACACATCTCTCCATCAGCCTGACCTCGTCTCACCAAACCTGGTCACATCTTTGTGCCAACGTTATCTTTTCTCATTTTCATCCATTATCAGCGGGGGCTGAAGGAGTCCAGTGAAAAAAAAAAAAAACAACCTCATGCATGTATGTGTGCTCAGAAGATAAATATAATCACTGGGACTGATTGACTAATAAACTCCTTTCTAGAGTCTGCTGATTATTCCTGTGGAGGTGAAACCATGCTGATGAATTAGCAATGGATTATTAGAGTAGTCCTGTGTCACGTCTGCAGAGCTAATTTTCCTGCCGAGGTAACGTGTGTTTGCTAAGCCAAATATTCGACTGTCTTATCTTTGTCTTCTCGTGTGCAAGAAAATAATTCAAAGCTTCCTCACCAAACCGTGGCCATGGATAGGGGAATGATCGAAAGGCTGGGCTGCTTTCACAGAGTGGGAAAAGAGGTTGTGTAAAGAATTGCTTCACAGCCCAAACACAAGGCACCTATTAAACAAACTGACAATGAAGATAGACCAACCAGCTCCCCCAGAGCTCGAGTTCCAGCTTTGTTCTTGTGTTTACCAAGGAGACCTTGGACAGGTAGGTCGGAGATGTCACCTGGACACTTGATACTGGTAAGAGAGGGCAGCTGGAGGCCATTGGGAACCCCATAACACAGCTGGGGAAACCAAGGACATGTAGAAGAGCCTTTGGGACCAAAGACATTATTTTCTGAGAACAACAGGCTCATATACCTCCTTTGCTCTAGTTCTTCAAGGACAGTGAAATTGGTGGAGCACTGATAGGAAGCCATGAGTGGACAAGGCAGAACAGCCAGGAATACAGGTCTGGGCAGGGAAGGAGCTGAAGGTTCACCTGGCAGTGCATGGTGCCCTTGCAGAGTCATGGAAGACAGCAGTGCAAAGCCCTCAAGCTGCCAAGCTGCTGCTCACACCCAGGCTTGAAATGGAGTTTCTGCCCCTTAGGACTGTGCAGCCCCTGCGCCACCTCTGGGAATGATGGAGCCAAAGGAAATTCAAACAATTTCCACCGGAAAGACACTACTTTTTTTGAGCCGTGTCTGGTTTTGAGCTCACCGTACTGGAAATGTTAAATGGATGTTACAGGTGAGTTACTGAAGTGAGGGATTTTTATGGGGGTTTTCTCCCACCCAGCAAATATTCTGCCCTTGTACGATCCTACATCCCTGCTGAACCCATTCGGTTTCTCTTCTTGTATTTCCAAAGCGTGCCAAAAGCTTTTCAGGCAGTATCCCTCTCAATCTTAATTCTGTCGTTGGCATTGCAGCGCTTCAATGAGCTCTGCCATGTGTGACCACCTGGACCTATCCTCAGCCAAGCATTTACATAAGACAGTGATGGGGCCAGACTCAATGGCTCGAATCAGCTATGGCCTGGCATGTGTCTTAATGCCAAATCCCTCCTTGGCATTTTCCCCTAGCTTAGTCTCAGCTCTGAGTTTGAGAAGCTCCCCAAAGCAGGAGGACAAATGGGAAGACAAATGATGGGGAATATGGTGAGGGGCATGGCTGTATCACAGCTGTGTGTATTGCCCATGGTCCACAGTCCCATTCTGACCCAATTTACCTGGACAGGCTGTGTGGAAAGACCAGGGGTCCAGGCTGCCCCAAGCCCTGAGCCAGGGGAGGCACCGTCCCCTCGCTAGCCCACAAACATAGCAGGATTTTCATTTAGATGCAAACATCTATGAACTGAAATGGCCTTTTGTCACCGCACAGCTGCTGCACACAGCTGCTCCTTGATGCAAAAAGGTCCCTCATGGTGGTTACACATCGGGGCCCTGCAGTCCTTTGGTGTCTTCCTCCGTTCATCCGAATCAAGGCGCTGGGTGGAAATGCCAGAGAGCAGCAGATTTCCCTGCGGTGTCTTCCCCTTGGTCTGATCCCAGCACCGCCACGCCTGCTGCCACCGCACACAGTATCGCAGGGGGAGACTCTTACGACATGAAATATTCTGTAGGTTACCTATAGGGCCACCGTGCTACAAGGGTAGGGGTCTCCTGTGGTCTGCAAGGTCCCACACAGGTACCTCGGACACCCCTGGACATCTCAAATGCCACTAGACAGCTGGCTTTAAGAAATTGAGTCAAGCCCTTAAGAAATATTCACTGGAGCTTGGAAGGCAATTCAGCTGAGCCAGTGTCCGCTTCAGAGCTCTTTGGTGCGTATTTACTGCCTCCACCAACGAATATCATGAGCTCCTATTCAGGATTCGGACTCCATTATCCTTGTGGGTCCCTTCCAACTTGGATATCCTCTGATTTTATGATTCTCCCATACCTTGCTCCTAGGAGACACCTGCAAGTACAGAGGAGTCTCTGCACCCAGGGTCTGACTTGGGCTGAACCTCTCCTGGAGTGCTTTTGCCATCAAAAATGATTAAGGGTTTATAAACATGCTTCTCGTCTGATGTAGCAGCAGAAGCAGCCTTTCTGCAAAGCTCTGGGAAATTGGGGTGACACTGTGCAGAGACAAAGCCCCCAGAAGGGACAGGTCTGATCTCCCTAACCAGCATGTCACTCCCTCGATGTCAGCAACAGTGATTTCAGATTTATCCACTGTGAAGTCCGGAGGTTTCCAACAAGATCTGTGACAGCAGGACTGCAGGATTTCTTTTTTATTATTTTATTTTATTTTATTGTGAAATCAGCCGTCATCATAAAATATTGATTCACTGCAGTTGAAGTGCTTTGCCGAAAAAAAGTGGCTTGGGGATGCTGATGACCCACGGGCATGTGGGAGCTCACACTGTCTGCTCTTGGAGCTGGGGATAGGGTCAAAGATAAGGACCACGCACAGGTATTTTATAATGGCCTATGAATTCTGTGAGTTACCAGCAGCTGTAATAATAATAATAATAATAATAATAATAATAATAATAATAATAATAATAAAATCCTTCACTTTGTGAATTTTGGTTTGTGTTTCCAGCTCAGAAACTGTAAGAAGGTGGGCTAGGCATCGCAGAGCCAAGACTCCAGCAATTTGGACATTGGGTGCTGGAAATCATGGGGCAGCGACGAAACTGCGATAAAGACCTCATCTGAAAGTTGGTATTTGCAGATAAGAAAGTTCAGTTGAAATGTTTCTGAATATGAATGCCTTTCCTCTCTGGAAACTGAAACGTTTGTAATGGAAGATTTCCCCTCTCTAAGAAGTGTCACCCTGCCCTTTGCAGATGCACCATCTATTTGTTTACCAACGTTATTTTAGAACTAATATTAAACCAGTATTGCTCTCTTGGCAGGAATGTTTTTTCCCCCTCAGTGGTGAAATTGCATGTGAATTCTGAATTTTCCAGTTAATTGAGCAAGCTAAGCGCTGGCAATGCAACAAGTCCCTGTAACATACATATGCTTTATTCCACTTTTCCTCAAGGGGTCCATATTGAAATAGTCATAAGGAAAAGAAAGGACAGGGGGAAAAAAAAAAAAAAAAAAAAAAAATAGGAAGAGACTTCCTAAAACTTGCAGAGTCATTTCTTGGGGGTCTCTGAGATCCTTTCCAGCTTATTTTCGGGGGTTATCTCAGGATCCCCCGAAAGAAGTGATGCATCTATCAGTGCGATATTTAGGGGAAAAGAGCTGACTGGTGATGGGACCCATGTTCAGAGGCAAATACCTGGAAATGGCAATTATGGGATGGAAATTTCAGCCCTTCCCACAAACGTGGGAGTCCCGGGTGAGATTTAGGAGTTAAAGTGCAATCCTGGCAGCCTCAGCTATGGGATGGGTGCAGGGCAAGCTCAGGGCTCGGACCCAAAATGGGGTAGCCCAAAACCTCTGCCCAGTGCTATCAGTCCTTTTGGCCAGGCTACCACAGAGCCAAACCCATGCAGTGCTGATGGCTGGGGATTTCCCAGAGGGAAAAGCATCCCATCCACTCTGGAGGGTGAAAACCATCAGCTCCGAGGTGAAATGTAATTGAGGGCCAGCTCCTTCTCTGGTGTAAAGCACCCAGCAGCAGGAGGCCGGAGGGACGATGCCAGCTCCCAGCCTGCAGCGAGCTGGCCGTGGATCAAAACATGCATTAAATCTCCATTTGGGTGATAGGGTTTTACTTAACATGTGTTCCTCATTGACACAGTTTGTTTTATGTAAAAAGGGGTCATCGGCGGGGGCAGCAGATGTGCGCAGACACCATGCTCAGCCACGGGCCTGCCCCTAGAGCCAGAGGGGACAGGGCTGAACCCCCAGGTTGGTTATGGCTCCGTATTTACAGACGGGGTTTCTGTTTTCCTCCAGGCTTGCATCTGAGTTGCCAGTCAAAATATGAGTCAGGTGTGACTTCCACTCCTGGCATTAGTGCAGGAAATTCCTTCCCTTTTCACAAAATAAATAAATAAAGTGTAATTTTCCCCCTGCGTGGAGACAGTGGCCTTGCAGGAGCTCTCCTTCCCATGGCTGAAACCCAGGAATAAAAAACCCACGTGCTTCACCTTCACTGGGTTTAGGATTTTCTATGGGCTTAGGGATATTCTATGATTCTATGTCCTTACAAGAGAGGGGCTCTTTCCAGCCCCTTATTTTTAATTGGAGTTTTAAGGCCCAAAGAAGAGTTCTGACAAAATGCCCTTAGAGTTCCCAAAGCATGTTTTTTCTTATCACCACTAGAAACCAAGCGTTTGGTCATTTCCAGGTCTCCCCAGTTCCTCCCCTGCCTCACACTGGGGCTTCGGCAGAGCAGCTCTATCCCACCCCCTCTCTATTTTCCATCTTCACCAGCTCTCTTTGCATCCCACTGCCTTTCCTTCCGCCCCGAGCTCAGACATCCCTGTGATTTTTTTCCCTCTTCCCTGGAAAGGGTTAAGAACAAAATCACCTCCAAAGCAGCCCAGCCGCTCGATCCCAGAAACTTTTTCAAGCGGGACCTGCTGCCAGTGCCGGAACCTATTTGTGTCCCACTGTTCCCAGCCGTGTGGCAGGTGATTCTTAGTCACAACGCATTTGCTTTGCTCCTGCAGGACTGTCATCTAGTGTTTACTCCGGGACCGCAGGAAAAAACCACTGGTCTGAAGCAGGGCTCGAACACGGGAGCTGCTCATTTACCATCTTGCACAGGGTGTCATAATTTTATTAAAACCCAGACAAGCCTGACACCTTGGTGACAGAATATAATTTCCCTAACCAAATGCCTTGACACCAAAAATTAGGCTAAATTGCATTATTTTAAAGGAGCAGATGGGGAATGCTAAACATTTACCCAGGGAAATGCTGAGATTGCCACAGTCCATTACTGCCACAGCATGGCAGGGCACCTAATGGCCTGCATTAGCAAGTGCAGAGCAGAAGCCACCGGTGAAAGTCCATCCCTGGGTGGTCATGTTCTTTGGCAAGAAATAGCATTCCTCCTCCCCAAACACAGCAGGCCTGGAGCTGCTGGGGGAGAATATCAGATTTATAGAGAGGCTGTGAAGGGAAGAGAACAAGGGGTTAAAGCGTGGCTCCCTGAGCACCTCTCCTTCCCTGCCACAGCCACACCAGCCCTGCAGCAGAAGGGGATGAGGATGACTGTTTGGCCAGCTAAAATTTCAGAAACCTGCCATTTGCCATCATCTGAACCCTTCTCAAGCAAATCTCAAGCAGTTCAAGTAGAGAGGAGGACTACAGCAGTGGGGGTCCTGACTCATGAAGCCTTGGCAGTTCTTGTTGAAGCTGAATTCACAGCCCCCCCAGGAATGAATATCACTGCCTTTCCAAGTGGCACGTGCTCTGTGTGGCTGAGCAACCAAGGAGACACCCCTGTGTCCTCACTCCAGGTGTCACTAGCAGGTTCTCACATTTCCCATCTCCAACCACCAGGGTCAAGATACAGATTTGGAAGTTGCATAAGGACAAGCACACCTACATATGGAAGAATTGAGAATTGGGGTGCTTAGACTGACAGGTAAGAAAGCAGGATTCTTGGATTCTGTGCCCCGTCAGCACTAGATGGTGAATAAAACCTTGGGGAGATATCTGACTTCCTAGGAAACAAGGCAGAGACTCCTACTGCACCTCCTGGGGACCGGCTGAGCATCTGGAATCTTCAGAACAGAGCAGCTCAGTGTGTGTCTCAACCATTGCATCTACTCTTGCATGGGCAGCCTTCACAGTTGTCCTTTCCAGATTCAGAGCCCATCCACAGGGGCCAAGTTGTGCCCCTGCAAAGTCAAAAATTGTCTCAGAGAGAAGGTGTTGGGAATATAGAGAAACCAGACTTGGCTTAGCCAAAATTTTGTGGTGTGACCACACATCCAGGGCTCTGCAGTAGTGTCATGAACATGTCACAGTGAAAGCCGTACACCCAGAAAGCAAATCAAGCCTTATGCACGGGGCATTCACATCCTCGCATGTACATCTCCAGCTGATCATCAAACCAACCAAACCTCCACATCTTCTGATTCTACCAGGTGTAGGGAGGGTGGATGCAGGTCAGACCAGGCTGCTTGTCTGCTGATGCCAGGGCTGCACACCATAGCTTCTGTTTCCTGCAGTGTTTTGGGAGAATGTGCAGCTCCCCTTGTGCCCGCTGACAGATTTGGAGACGTATTCATGGAAGAAATCCCCACCAGGTAAACCTCAAGGCCACATTCTGGTTCAGGAAAGTCCTGATTTACAGGAAATTCCTCGTGACTGCAGACTGGCTGGAGTTTCACTGCGTGCTTACACTGTTCCTGTCCCTTGCCTTAGACATCTGCTACCAACCAGGCCCAGGGTGGGTTATGTGGCTGAGCAGTCTTTCAGACTGGCCTGGTGTAGACAGTTTTCTTTTGCGTGAACATGACAAGGGACTGGTTTGCCCTGAGCTGAGAAATGTGAAATGTAGGCAGCAGCAGACAGGCTCAGTCCCTGGGGAAGGAGGTGGAGGAAGGCGAGGAGCCAAGTGTGAGAAATCTGCCCCCGGCAGCAAGAGCTGGGGAGGGATCTGCAGGTCCAGCAGAGCCACAGCCGAGGGAAGACAAGCAGGTCAGGAGGTGGAAGTCCTCTGCCCAGGGCTCCCTGCCACCACTGATGGACCTGAAGCTTTCTTTCCTGAGGCAAAGCTGAGCTCATGGCGTCTGCATTCAGCAAGGTCTGACCCAAATCACAGCTTAGTTTGAGCACTGCTAAGCATTAATAACCTGAGAAAGCTGCTGTGCTTGCCAAATCTGCTTCGTTTCTGCCTCAGAGCTGTACTGCAATTGGCTCCAGTGATGGACACAGTGAAATCCATGTTGACATGTAACCCATGTCTCTCCCTGTACGGCTCCCACAGGACAAGCAAGGTGTTGTACAAAGATCTCAGCATTGCTGGACCAAAACCACTTCCAAGCGCTGGGTGGAGGCATCAAAGCAGTCTGCAGTCCCCCCAGTGCATTGCAAACCTGCAAGGGAAAGCAGGTTCACTGCAACTTAGAGCTGTCTGGTGGCACTTTCTGAATGTTTTCCAGTTGGGCAATGTGCTTCTTGAGTCATGGACTCCAAATTCAGCCAGTCACAGCGACAGATTTGGAGGAGGATGGCATGTCCTGGGCTTCTTGGATACCCTCTCATTTCACATCCAAGGTACCTCAGGACTGCCAGCCCCATCCCTAATCTGAAACAGCATCAGCTAGAAGTCTCTGAAAAAAACAGAATAACCCAGAACACTCAGGACAATTTCTAGAAATGCAAACCCAAGTCCAAATGAGAGTAGATTGGACGATTTCTGCACACTCTGAAAGCAGAAATGCAAGGAGCATTTAAGGAACAGTTGGGGAGAAAGCAATCAAGAGGACTACAACAGAAAAGAAAGAAAAAAAAAAAGAAAAAAAAAGATAAGTAGATGTGATAAAAACCTTGGTGTGCTGGAAACAGTAGTGGTTTAGCTGGAAAGGGTGCCCCTAGGAGAGCAAACAGCTGTTTTGAGGTGGTGGAGGGCTGGGAGGAAGCAGCCTCAGAGGAAAAACATAGCAAAGAGATGAGCTGGGGAAAGAGTGAGAGCCACAAAACAAGCAGAGCGAACACAAAGCAATCATTAATTAGAGGAGGAAAAAGGAATAATGTGCAACAAATTGCAGAGAGCATTGGCAATTAGCAGCAAGGAATCCATTCCCTTCTGCACACAATAGATGCCAGATAAGAACATCCATTTCAGGATGTTTTGCTCAAGTATTGCTCGGGGCAAGTAGCCACAGCAGTGTGGGCATTTGTGCTGACACTGCCTGTGCAAAGAGGGGAAAGATTTGTGGTGAAAGGGAGCAGCTGGCTGGGGGTGGGGGGACCCAAAAAGATTGGGAAAGTGAGGGTGGTGAAGGACAGAAAGAAAACATTCCTGTTTGATAGTGCTCTGCATAAGCTGAAGTACTGGGTATTTCAGACCCCATAACATCAGGCACCTGCTTCCTGAGTGGAGACCACACTGGAGCTGACGCTAGGTGTCCCTGAGCCTGATTTGACATCTACAGCCATGACCCTCGTTGTCTTGAACGATGCAGGATGATGCAGAGTTAGCAACCCGTGTTCCCACCAAGTGATTCCTTAAATAACTTAAGTAAATGATTTATGCTCAAAAACTCCACTGAAACTGAAGGAACTGGTTCTCCACCCCAGTGGATCTTGAACTAATTCAGGATCCTTTCTGTAGATACAGAGATCTATCCAGGTCCATGACTCAACAGGAGCAAACTACCACAGCTCCCCAGTGGCTGAAACCAGCACATCCTAAATTAAAAGTGCCAGGATCTACAGCACTACTACTGGGCAGTAATTCTTTAAAGCACAATAATTCGATTGTTTTCAAGCATGTTGCAAGGCCTTGTTTTTGTTCAAGCTTTCTGGAGGACTCCCAGCTCCGTTAGTCATCCTGGCCTGCAGTGGAAGGTGGAGATGATGGGTTGGGTGTTTCTTCATCTCCTGCCTCGCAAAGGGTTTGCCAAGTTATAGCTTCGGATCTGAGTCCAAGCTCACTCTCCACTCCTTGTAAGTGGAATTTAATTCATTAATTTCAGTACCCCTATTTAGATGTCCCCATGTCGGTGTCCACGCATGCAGCAAGTGTATGAGTACCTCTGTAGACTTTGTAGACTTTGGAGACCCAGTCAACACAGTCAAGGGATCCTCAAGTCCCACTCCATTGACCTGAAAGAGAAGTCAAATTTCAGGGGAATGAGTGGCTCTGTGGACCTCCAGTGGTTTAATAGCTGCTTAAATACTTGTTGCACATTTGGGTACCTACCTATGGGAGCTGCAGACCAGGCAGGACACCTGAGGACATTGCAGTAGAAATGTTCGTACAACTAGGCTGAGCACTGTGAGCTAACTCCCACCCATGGCATCCAGTGCTACTAGAGACGCTCTTGGGTGTCCCAGGAGTTAAATGCACTGAAAGCCATACGAACCCTGGAAAAGGTAGATAAAACCCTGCCCTGACTAAAGGCAGCAGTGCAAGCACAAGGACAAGAAGTGTCATTTAGGTGATTTGTCAAACATCTTTGAAGACATCACTCCTGCGATATTGGAAGGGAAGTGGTTTGCTCAGCCTGTGATTTTTTTTTTTTCCAAAGACCATCTCAGAAGGTTTCATCTGTGAGAAAAAAAAAAAAAAAAGAAAAAAAAAAGTTGTAAAGAGCCTAAACCTATTTACAAAATAGGCATAGACACCTACATTGTTTGGTTTTATTTTCCTTCAGATTTTAAAGACTTCTGTCTTTCAACAGTGTAGGCACATGCCACAGCACAACCTTTACTCCTTGCAGGGCTAAAGAAAAAGAAGCCAAACAAATCAAGAAGTCCCTTTGAAACTCACTGGTTTGAGATACAGCTGAGTAAAATATTTACAATAGGATTCCTTGCCAGAAAGAGGTAAAGGGGAACACAAATGGAAGGAAGGGGGAAAGGGGCAGACACAGGATCTGTGTGTTTGGTAGAGCTGAACAGGATTTCAGATCCAAATACGTCAGTGTTTGAAAATGAACATCTCACTTCAGTTTGTTTTCTAGAGAAAGCTTTCCTACTTCATCTTTCCTTATTCTCATGCTGGGAATTAATGAAATATCCAGGAAAACTCCTGTGTTTTAAATATGAGTCTTATGCCTTCCACTTTCCAAAAAAAAAAACTTTTCAACAAGTTAAATCAAGAATTCAACTCAAGACAAACTGAGGAGCACATCTTGTCTTGTTTCTAAATTTCTTGGCAAGAAATCAAGTCCTTCTATATAAAGTTTAAGTCTACTTAAGTCTATCAGTATTATTCGGGGCGGGGGGGGGGGGGGGGGGGAGTGTTTGGAAGCCAGAATTTTGTTAACCAGCCCATGCTACTGGGAAATCATTCCTCTGCACAGCTAGAGCAGCGCACTGACACGGGGAAAACATCCTACGTTAGATATTAGAAAATGAACCTCATGCGTGCACCAGATATCTGGTTAATGTGCATCATTTCACCTCTTTTCTTGAATTTTTCAACTCCTCAATCAGAGATGCCATTCACCTTTCAGCTAAATATTTCATTCAGCAGCAATTGATTCTTTTTTTGGATAAATATCTGTCACTGCCTCCTATCAGCAGTAATTAAAGTCATATGATGCAGCCCTCGGCATCACAGGTGACGAGCAGTTCGTGGCTGTTGTTGATGGGTAACAAATTCTTTTGGGGAAGGAGCTGACAGTCACAGAGCTGACAGAAACCTCCGCTGGCTCCTGGGTCCTTCCCAGGACAGGGAGACCACTGGGCCCCTCCATCAGCAGGAGGCATCACTGCTGGAGCTGGCAAGGCAGCCTGGCTTAATAAGTCACCCTCACCCTCAGGGCAGTTTTTCCCCATCCCTAAACTCCTTCATTCAGCACTGAGTTTGTAAAATCTCCATTTTTTTCTTGTTCAAAGGTCCTCTGGCCTTCCTGCTCCACCTTGCTGACCTCACTCAGTGACCACCTCGTGCATCCCCACGCAACCCAACCCACCTTCTCATGCCCGTGTTCCTTAACCCACAGCTCTGTTTCTGTATTCGTCAGGTATTTTTCCTGCCCTGACCAGTAAAGGAGCTCATTTCCCTTAGATATTCATGCAGAGAGAAGTTGGCTGGGACACCCAGCCATTTCAACTCAGACCAGCCCACCTCTTTTCCAACAAGTCCCAAACCACAATGTCCCAAGGATGCCCTAGTGCCCAAAGCAAAATTAGGCCCCAAAAGTTCCCCCAACTTCTAGTGAAAGGAAAACATGAATGCAGCTCAGAAATGCTGATAACTTGCTCCATCCCTGTTTCTGAGACCAAGATGCCTTCCTCTCTCCTCTCGCTGCTGCCAAGCTCCTCCAGCACTCAGGACTGGATAGACTTTACCCTTCCCCATAAAATACCCCTGTTTGAAGTGTAGACCTGCCTTAGTATGCCCTCAGTTCTGAAGGTGATGTGGCACAGGGTGCCCAGAGAGGTTGTGGAGTCTCCTTCCCTGGAGATATTCAAAAGCTGTCTGGACACAGCTCTGGGTAATCCTGGTGATCCTGTGACCTTCCCAGGTCACCCTACAAACCAGGACGTATTCAGCTTAGCCACGGTACAGCCAAGAAAGGAGCTGAAGGAGACTCTAAATGTCCAGAGCTGCCTTCTCATTCACTGTGCACCATATATCCACATGCCAGCACACGCACCAGATGCCCTTCCACCCCCAGGCACACACGCACAAGCCTCGCACCACAAGCCACACATGCACTCCTGCCCTCTGCCCACTGCCACAGACCTCAGCCCTGCCTCCAGAGCTAAATCGTAAGTCAGAGCACCAAGCAGCAGACGTGATGGGTCTCATTTTCATTCCAATTTAGTTCAGCGTCCTCAAGAAGCAAAGCCACGCACAGGCAGTGATAGCGGATTTCATACAAAGCAATCAGAATGCAATAATATTCTCCCCAGTAAACGTCCTGGCAAAAGCCTGGGAGATGTTGACATTATTTGCATCTTTATTGTTCCTGAGCAGTAGAGCAATGATGTTGCCGTGTTTTGACTAAATAGACGAAGAGAGATGTTTTGTTGCTTCCTTGAGTGTGGAAAGATTAAGCCCAATTACACATTCGCTCCATCTCTCCCCGTTCACACATACAGATTCCTCCTTTGCCGAAATTGCAGAACCGCCCTGCGAGTTATTTAAGGCAGGCATCAATGGAGAACAAGTGTCATCTGCCTGAAACGGAGGGGATGCCACCCATCAAGCTGGGTTATAATGACTTCTTACAGATGGGTTGAGCATGGTGGTGGTGCTCGGGAGGTTCACAGCTTCCCAGGAGGCCCCACGTTCCCAGTCCCAGCCCCAGACTGGTCCAGCACACCAGCATTTGTGCCCCGAGCCTGCAGGCAGCCTAGGGTATAAAGGGAGCTTGTGTGCCTCATGGCATCCCTTTTTGCACTCTTTGAGAAGAGAGGACACCCTCCAGCTGTGCAGGAGCATCCAAACATGGCCCTTTTATTGAAATATATTAGGGATTCACAAAGACAAATGGCTGAAAACTGCAGGTGTGTTTTATTTTTTTCTTGTCTTTTTTCACGTGCCTCAAAAAGGCCAGGACTTTGGTAAAATCCTTTAAATCAAATGCATCCCACATGTCCATAAACGGGTTTACCTTCTCCTCATCCCTCAGGCAGCAGCTTGGCCTCTCTCCCTTCTTCTGCCATGGTGGTACCTGAGGGAGGTAGGAACTAAAAGGAAACTCGAAAATATTTCCCAGGATACTTCCTCCAGAACTTGGTCCTCTCTAAGCTGCATCCCACCCCTTTTCAGATATCCTGCAGAATGAGAAGAAACTTCATTTTTTCAGGGTGAGAGCCAGCTTTATCTGCTGTGGGCAGAAGAAAAATGCACCAAGAGGCTGAATGTCCCTTAGCAAGGAGGCACAGGGGCAAGAAGCAGCTTTAGTTCCCTCCCATATCAACCTCTTCGTAATGAAAAATAACTGTAGGGTGATGTTTATGGGATGGCCTTGCCCTTGGTCCTCTGAGGGTCTCCATCCATCGAGCAGCGTGTTCCCACATCGGGAGGAGCCGGCACCAGGCACAAAGCTGGCGTGGAGCCTGGAAGTGCCGTGGTGATGGCTTGAGACAGCCCAGCTGGGATGAGGGCGAATAAATCCTCCCACGGCGGAAGGGTGAGCCTGGGAGAGGGATGCACTGCCCTGTGATAAATCATCCTGCCGGGCTGAAGGATTTAAAGAACGGACGGGTGATGAAAAATCCATTTTTTTTTGAGCTAGGAGCAAATGGGAATTGTAGCAGAGATAGCCCCAGGGTGGTGGCTTTGGCCACGGGATGCAGAATCTCTGGGGTTAATGATACCTGGAAGTCTTCCTCCTCCAATTCGGTCCCTGAAGAATTATCGCTGCCTTCTGTGGGCAGGAGATCAGCCCCAAGCAATGAGCACCGCATTGTCTGCTCCCACCACCACCTCCTCCTCCTCCTCCAAGGATCCGGGAAGGCTTTCAAACAGCACATTTTTGTCATCAGCCACCAAAAAAACAGGGAGGTTAGCTGCTTCTCGCCCCGGGTTGCCACTGCTTGAGGGCTGCACACGGAGGCAGCAGGCACAAAGCCGCGGGCGACGGCAGCTGCTTTCAAGTGCAGCCAAAGCTCAGTAGAAAATGGGGAATGAGACCCACTGATTAGACTGACAGTTAACTCAAAGCCTGTCTGCGGCCCCACTTTGCCAGGATGTTTTTGTGCCTCTTCTTGAGCGAAGCTCATGGCCAGGGTAAGAGTTTATATCAGACCTGGGCACAATTCAACCTGATTTTGAGGACGACAAGCCCAGCAGCCCGTGTTGGGGTGCATTTCCCCCTGTCACCTCCGTTCTCCCACTTTTCCAGCCCTCTTCCACCTCAGCAGGACGTCCCACCTCTGCTGAACCACTTCACTCCACACAAGAGTCTATTGTTAAATATCTGTCCCATTTGACCCAGGGCTAACACAGCTTTTGCTGATCCTTAGCACCTGTAAAGACTGAGAGGTGTCAGTACCTTCATGAAGCAAGAAAAATAACTTCATCCCCATCACCATTCCCTCAGCAGAGAAACTGAGTCATGGGCAGGGAAAAGGACGTTCCTAAATTCACCCAGAAAGGGCAGGGGTAGTGCTGGCAGATCATTATTTAACCTAAAGACACTTGGGACCTTAAGACGTTTATCTCTTCATTTAATATGAGGGCTTGCAATAGTTTCCCAGCTCCAGACACTTGGTTTGAGAAATGCATTTGGATTCACACCTCCTGAGCTTGGATCCTCTCCTTTTGGAGGCATTTCTTATCAGTAACAACAGCAAGGAGACCAGGGACATCTGCCTTGAGGTCCCAGCCATATCCAAACCTGTAACCTTAGCTGCTGTGACAGCCCCCATGGGATGCAGCATGGATATCTGCCCAACCATCCTCCTGCTGGCAGGGGTTAAGCCCCAAATGTCCCCTGCTTTAGGCTACTGGTTTCACAGCCATTGCTGTACCTACAGCCCAGACAAACCTGCCGTGCCCATTTAAAAGGTCTCACAGCTCCCTGACCCACTTGGGAAAAAGGAACTATTCACACATGGTTTTGGGTGAAAACACCTTAAAAGAAAGCCCTCTCCATGCATTATATATCATCTCCATCTGGAATGTGGCACATGCACATCAGTGCCCACCAGACCCATCTGTATCTCAGTAGGATCCAACAGGTGCATTAGCAAATTCACATCCCTCTTCTTTCCATTCAAAGTCAGGGCTTTTACAAACGATTTTCTTCTAATTGGCTTTCAATACAATGTCATCCAAAACCCATTGGGTACCTTGGGAAAAGGAGTCTGAAAATCTGAGCTCTTGCTGAATTTGCACATTGCCCCGGGGGACTGACCCTGCTCATGTCTCGAACAGCTGGTTAACACCAGAAAGATGAGAAAATCCTTCCCTGCCAAAACAGGGTTTAAATGGCAGTGTTTCTCCTCATCCCCATGGCATCAGGGATGGTGATTGTGGGGCAGGGGGGACATGAAAAGCTCTACAATTAAGTGATTGAGCTGAAGAAATACGTTTTTTGGACCTATCTGAAAGGTATACTTTTCAATTTCTCTCTGGCAAATCATTTGAACAAAATAAGTCCATTTTGTTTACCTGGGAACTTTTTTCTGTTTAAAATAAATACTTCTGTGTTTTAAGTCGAAGTGAAGCAAGTGAAATATTGTTTCAAAGGGAGATGTTAAACTGTTTGGAGAGAAGAAAAAAAAATAGTTAAATAGAAGCTTTTCTTTTCAAAATGGTCTGTTCTGGTTATTCGGAGCCAAACAATGAACCAAGATTGATATGAAACCTCAGCATGTTGCAGGTGACCTGAAAGTATATCTTTCGGCATAAAAAGTTCCAGGTGAAAATGTTTCCCTGGCTCCAGCAAAGATTGTTTCAGGAGCAGAATTAGGATTCAAAGCTTGGGCCACACAGTTTAATCCACTCCCCCCAAACCCAGCCAAATCCTCTTTGAGCACGACCAGGGTGGAGGAGAAGGGGGGGCAGAGGCATCTGCAAGGGAAACACAAGAGCAGCCTTAGAAGGCTCTGGCATCCACTTAACTTGAAAATGAGAAAGAAAGCAATGAAAGACCAGGACAATTAGATCCTGAGTTGCACAGACCTTTCCAAAAATGAAAGACAGCAAGGGGAATTAATGGGCATAAATGCAACCCAGTAATTAATTGATAAATGGCATTAGAGAGTTTTCTAAAGAGGAAGAGTCCAACGTGACTTATCTTCCCGGAGGCAGAAGACAATTTCGCCCTCCTTTCACCTTGTAGATAAGGACAGAGAGCAGGAATCTTTGCTTTCAGAGGCTTCAGAGGAATCTGGAAGTTGAAGACAAAAGAGAAAGGAAGGAGCCCCATGTGATGGGAGGGAGGAACACAGCGGGCTGTTGTTATTGACTGAGCTCCCAAAGCCGGAGAAGAGGGGTATGCAACTATTCACCACCAAATAATTCCTCTTGCAAGGGTGGGGGACCACTTTTGTTGGCTCACCCAAGGCCAAGTTCTGCTGCGGGATCTCCGTCTCCTTGCCTTGCTGTCCCCACATCACCTGTAAGGTCACATCTGTGCTTCACCCCAGCCACGATGCCCAGCCATCCCCCTCCCAGCTAACCCGAAGCACCCACTTATCCCGAGACACCCTGCAAGCAGCTACGCCACCGCCGTTCCCCAGAAATGCACCAACGGTATTTTCAAGGCTGAATAAGCCTGAAAATTGAGACATTTCCTCCTCCCCTGCTAGACACATTATTAACAATATATTGAATCCCTAGGCAGGATTAGCTGATGGATGGAAACACACAGATCTCAGTACCTAAGTGTAGGTGTCTGTGCTCATACAGTCACAGGCAATGGAGACCAAAGACCTTCTCCAGTTGCCTGAACGTAGGCATCTTGAGATGCTGAAGGGTGTGGAAGACATCTGCAGAGCCTCCTGGAGCAGCACACAGAGGACACATCAGTGATGCCGTACGTGTAAAACCCAGATGAGTGGTCCCAGGAGAGACCAGGAGGCCAGCAGGGAGCAGACAAGGGCCACGTTACCCTGAGCTGGTGTTGGAACCAGGGTCCAGCTTCGTGATTTGCACAGAGTCCCTTGATTCTCACACAGCAGTGGCTCTGCCCTGGTTCATAAACCACCCACCCAGACTGGTCCTGGAGCACATCCATGTGCTGCCCGGTACCACTCCAGGTACGGGGATCTCAGCAGAGCACCAGGGAGAGGACCCAAAGACCAGGAATTTCAGAGTGACCGTGACAAACCCTGTCATTTTCCCTGACCTCTTAGGAGGTAGACACAAGCATGAGAGGAGCTGTGAGCCTGCAGGGTCCGTTCTGCTGGAGCTGCCTGGTTGCCCCTGCCCCTAACTGGGGCCTTCCCCTGCTCCTCCTGCGGCTGTATTTGTGCAGGGTTCCCCTCTGAAACCATTCAGAATTCACCTCTGAACCATGCACGAGGCTTTTCTCTGCTTGGAAAGAAAGGTGGCACAGTGCATGCTCAGGTCTTGTTCCTATGTGGACAACAGGGTTCAGCTAAGACGTATTTCTGCTCCTGGGGACGCAGACCTTGGCTCCCCCAACCCAGGAACCATCTCTGATCCCACTGGTGATGGTGATGGATTAAGGCCTACAACTGGGAAGCCCTGCAGTATTTATCTGACACCCTAACCCTTCCCGGAGCAGTTCTTCATCTCTCAGTCCCGCTGGGAGGCAGGCAGAGAGAGCAGCACAGCAGCTATTCGCTCCTGTCGGGAAAATAGGTGCAATCTCCGGCCAAGGTGCCGAGCCAATTCAGCGAAAACCTGCACAATCGCCCTGAGCCGAATCAATAGCCCCCCGGCTTCATCGCTGGAACAGGTCACCAGCTTATCAAGGGAGAGCCAAAATAATTCACGGGGTGCTTGCGGTTTCTCCGTCCTTGCAGACGTGTCATTGAGATTCCATTAAAACAAAGCCTGCCATTAAAGGTGCACGGACGCGCGCGCGGGGAGCGAAGGAAGGCAGAGGAAAGAAGGAGGGAGCTGGGTGTCCTTTGGGGTCATGCAATCTAGCAGAGAAGCCATTAATGCCACGAGACGACAGCAAGGCAAAACAAGGCAGCACGTTAAGCGCCCGGCGCTGCCGAGCCCATCAGCTGCCCCCCTCGTTCTGATGGTGTGTCGGCGCAGCGTATAATCATCGAAATTGGTATTCTGCTGCAAATCATCCCTCTCCTGCTTTCACGCCGGGCTGAGTTTTTCTGGTCATTAGGGATCAAGGAGAAAGGACAGAGTCCACCTAGCATCAGTGCTTGCACAAAGCCTGCTCGGCCCTCCTCTTTGCAAGCAGGGCCCTAGATGCAAGAACTCCCCTTGTAGCTGTAAGGAGGGGAAGGGTGATCTTATTTTGGAGGTGGATGGGGCACAGCTAGCAGTGGGCTAGATGTTCAAGGTATTGGGGTTCAGTCAAAGCAGATCTGTGATGGTAAAAATGTGAATCACCACCAGCAGAGCTGGAACAGCCCCATTTTAGCATGTGGCACTGAGGTTAGAGCTGACCTAGAGGGGCTGACTAAGTGCAGTCAGCCCCTGAATTTTCCTGGTAATAAAAAAGTTTCTGAGCCCTTCGGAGCTCAGTGGAGGTCCTTTCCAACTAGCCCCTCTGGGATTTTTGGGAGTGGATGAGATTCTTCTTCTGCAAACCCAGAGAGGGCCTTGTCCCACCCTGAGGTCAG
This sequence comes from Anser cygnoides, assembly GCF_040182565.1. Taxonomy (NCBI): domain Eukaryota; kingdom Metazoa; phylum Chordata; class Aves; order Anseriformes; family Anatidae; genus Anser; species Anser cygnoides. The sequence goes on along the minus strand of NC_089876.1, from coordinate 2,087,805 downwards.
CAGCCCCCCAGGATCCCCATCAGGGGCAGCTTTCACCCTGGGGTGGTTTTCAGCAACCCCGGGGCCGTTCCTGGGCTCTCAGGGAGAGGCCAACATCGCAGTCACTGCCTGGAACCCCTCCAAGGAGCTATCTGCACGTTATCAAGGTCCAGGTGGCAGTGTCTGGACTGAATGTGATGCTGCTGAGACCATTCCATGGCCAAGGGGCCAGCAGGTCACAAAGCTCTTCTTACCCCAGCTTTTGTCTGAATGACGGTGGAGACGCAGCACAGGGCTGGTGGGCGCCCAAAAGGGCAGTAACGCCACATTTAGTTGCGTTCTCCCATCCTCAAGGCCAACCACAGGATATTCCCAGTGCACTGCAGGACATCGGAAAGGGACAGCATCATCTGGATGCTGGGGATGGCCTGGTGTCAGCTCTGCAAGCCCCACGGAGGGTCCTGACCTCCTGCTGAAAATACAGCAGGGCTCGATTTGGCTGTGTTCAAGGGCCTGTTCTCTAACAAGACACATGAGAAAAGCTATTTCCCATACCAGAAAACAATGTGTTTTCTGAAGTTTAATGGAGAATTTTCTCCAGCCAATTGTTTTGTGTGGTTTTTTGTTGTTGTTTTTTTTTTTTTTAAACTGTTGTGCATGTCACTCAATGCCAAGTATTTCAAAGTGTGTCATCGCTGATTTCCTTTTGTCATTAGCTGCCAGGTTTGGGGGGGGGGGTTCAGAGCTGAGCCAGATGAAGATTGGAGGCAAAGCTGACTTGATTAAGACTGTGTTTTGAAACCTTTCTGCATCTTGTTTAAATTGATTTTCTTCTGCTTCTGCTCTAAAGGAGAAGAAATAAAAATAATAATAAAAAAAAATAAAAAAGAGCTCCATCAAAGAGAACTGAGTTATTTTCACTGCTGGTATAAAACCGAAAAACATGCAAAGACCAAGCTGCATGACTGCTGCTAATGAAGTGCCCAACTGCAGAGCTCCACAGAGGCAGGCCACGGGAACGGACACTAAAACCTCGACTCGGTCCTGAGATGCTTGCCAGACAAAAGCCTCACATGCGCAAAACCCTCCTAGGAAAACCTCTGCTGAGAAGACAGCACGGTGAAAAAATCATGCCAAGAATGGTTTGAAACTGAAAGAACGACTAAAGTCGGTCTTGCAGTCATGGAAAGGGCAGGCAGGGGGACCAAGCCCAACAAAATGAAGGAGAAGGAAAATGGTTGAAAAAACCTAGCTGTTGCTTTTATGCCAAGGGGAAAATCAAGCTGTTTATCCAAGCCATGGCTCAGTTTGGATTCACTAAGCACAGCCAGCAGAGCAGCTCGTCAGGCTGGACCCTGTCCCTTGGGCACCTCTAGGATTATTTGGTGTTTGGGTGCTGCTTTAGCCCAGCAGAAGCCAGGGGCCTCGTGTTGCAGTTTCCCTGGATAACGCCTGTACCTGGGGTCCTGCATGGGTTCCTGGCGCACAGCCACAGCTTAGGTCCTGCCCCAACGCTCACATTTTGGGGTTGAAGGCTTTAGGATAGCAGGAGCAGTTTTAATGGGGTCACCATGGGGGAGCAGCTGCCGGGTGCTGGAGACCCTCTGTGCCATCCATGGGGCTACACGGCCACAGCATTTGCAGCAGGACGACTGGTGTTAGCAGGATTTTGCTGTGAAACCAGAGGGTAAATTCACACCTTTCTAGAAAATCAGTCTGAAGGCTGCATGGAGTCGATCCAGTTGGGAATGGGAAGGTGGCTGCTCATAAATGAAAGGGGTCTTGCAAGGGTGGGAGCACTTTCTTGTTCCTCATACAGCAGTGATTGCAGGAATAGCTGGCTTTTCACGGAGAAAGTGGGTGTTGGTGCCTAACTCCTCATCTAGACATTTAAAGGTACCTCTAGGGCAGTCTTTTTGCATCAGTGTTATCCAAGACGTCCTAAAGCCTTCTGTCTTTACTCCTTCTCTACCAACCACAGCCAGAAGCAGGGTGAGCAAGAAAGGAGCATCCTTGGTTGCGGAGAGCCACGGAGATGGTTCCTTTCCAGCTCAGTCCCAAAAGCTGTGTCCGTACCAGTGAAATGAATTCTGGATTGAACTCACACTGCTGAGTTGTTGGTGCCTTCTGGCACAAATTTGGCCTCATCATGGTCCCATAAAATTCATGCATGGGTCATCCCATCAGCCCAGCAGAGAGTTTGCTGATGGCCACTTGGTTTTGCAGGTAGGGGAATTTAACGACACGATGAAGACTGCTGTGTCATTTAATGACACGATGAAGACACTGGCCTCGGGACCTTGGGGAATGAAAGAAGCAGCAGAAATAGCAATAAGGAGCCCTCTGTCCCCGGACAAGTGTCCCACCAGCTCTCCCTGTTCACCACCCAGTGCTCTGTGGCTGTGGGATGGCCATAAGCCCATCCATCCTCCTGGGCACCGTCAGCATGATTCAGCCCCTGGTCGGTCATTGCTGTCCTCTGCAAGCATCTCGGAGCATGTCATCTCTGGTCACGTTGTGAAGCGGGCTGTGAAAGCACCCTGAGGTGCATTTCTCAAGGCAGCAATGTGGGGAGCTTTCGTTAACCAGCTCCTTTGTTTATGGACCTCATCTGGTGGCAGGAGCAGGACACCCGGCTCTTGTGCGGTGGGTTTGAGGCCACGTGGTGTTGTTTTCCCCTCCAACTCCACAACCTCCAAATTCTTAATTTTATTTCTTTGAAACACTTTGGTCATCTCAGCTGAGCATCTGGGACTAAAGAAAGCTCCTTGAGTACATTTTCTGGTATCCAGGTACAGCACCCCCTCGCTCACCTAAATTCTTCAAACCCCAGGGGACGGCAGGAGCAGTTTCTTTGCATCCAGATGCCACATCACTGGGAAGCCACAGGACAGGGTTCCTCCTCAGCTCCAAGCGCTGCCTAAACATGCACCGATTTCTTCATTTATTTCCCTGAGAAATGATTTAAAACAGAAAGGAAAGTTGGCACGGGGGAGCCGCATCCTGCTTTGACGCTGCTGACACAGAAGTGCTCCATCTCCGAGCTGGCTTTGTACTTCTTAGTGCCGGGACTTGAAAGACGCTTCTTTAAAAAAATCCTTGGAAATTAGAGTGATACGGCATCAGCTTTAGGCAACACTTCAGTGACAGCACTCAACAGGACCCCAGCCTTCAGCGTGTGTGTGTGTAACGTTATAAATTTATTTCCCCCTGCATATATAGAAATGTTGACGCAGGGAATTAAAATCAAGCTGTGCTTCGTACTTTCATTTTTAATGGGACCATTCTTGGCTCCAAGGAGAGATCTATCAGCCCCACGAACGGCAGGAGCGGGCGGGGAGAGCGATCGCCTTCTGCCAAAGACAAAAAAAGTAAAAGGAAAGAAAAGGTGCTGGAAAATGATGAATGGTTCAACGTCCTTGGCTGCAGGAGCCTCTTCATTAACCGCCTCACTGCCTTTTTTCTTCACTTTTTCCTTTTTTTTTTTTTTTTTTTTTTTTTAGGGGGGGGGTGGGGGATGTTTTTCCCAAATCAAGGGAAAACAAAAGGCTCTTGCAGCTCTGTGAGTTGCCTGCTGGTGGCTGCCTGGTCCCAGCTCGGTCCCTGTCCCCCCTCACCTCTCCCCTCCAGGACGCAGCATTGCATGAGAAAAACAAAAGGAAAATGTTTTCACGTTGGCGATGTCACTGTGCTGTGCCCCAGGGGATGGGGACAGGGACGGGGCACACCCAGAGGTACCTACGAGCGTGGTGCATGCTGAAATTCAGGCTCCAGGGAGCCAAGGACACTTCTTGTCCCACGGTGGCTTCTCAGTGCACTCCAGAAAAGTCGCCCAGTTTCTGCAGCTCGCAGGAAACCTTTCAGACACGGGGACTCCCTGCTGCTCCCCTGCTGCTTTGACCTTCTCCCATGTCCACCTGCATCCCTTGGAGAGCCCAAGAAGGCCAGAAGCCCATGGAGCTGCTGTGGGTCCAGATCTGGTCTCCTCTTGGTGTGGGTCCCATACCACAGGGCAAACGGGGAAGCCAAGGCGTGGGTGGGACAGCAGAAGGCGGCTGCTTTTCACCAGACCAAGGGGAATTGAGGAATGGGGAGATGCCAAGACTTGCTCCAGGGCAAGGAGCCCGTGTCAGCTTCACCACAAGCACGGTGGGTGACAGCGAGCCCCGAAGTGGGCAGGGGGGCACAGTGCTGAGTCCCTCTGCGACCTGAGCTCGGTTCGGCTCTGCAGGGAAAGCAGCACGTCCCACTGAGCCTGCAGCTATCCTGCAGTGAGGCATCCACGGAGCCATGGTGCTCACCTCCCAGCAAGCCACAACCATCCCGCCTCAAAGACGGGACCTAAAGCAGCCCTGGTGTCCTGGCCGGGTCTGCCTGGAGTTGTCACAGGGGATAAGAAGCCAGCTGTAGCCCCCTGAGCTGTTTTCCTACAATGTCACATCTCCTCGGTCACCCCCGGGAGCAGTACGGGGCCAGAGGAGCCCCATCGGCTCAGCAGGACCTGTCCCCAGGCTCAGGCTGCGCCTGTCGTGCCACCTGGATCTTTAGTTCGAAGGAGGACACGGCGTTAGATGGAAGCCTGGGAGATGTTTAAACACCCCCACGCACACTCCTACACCCCCTAACCAGCCCCGCTAGGAGTGAAAGCATCCAGAAAGCCCAGAGGCCCCTACTAATTTCGTAGCAGGCTGGATCACGAGCTCTCGGTTTCACTGTTTGCAAAGTGCTTGACGTGCAGGGACCCCAGGAGCCTTGACGAGAATGTTAATGGAGAGGAGATGCAGCAGGAGAAGAGCAGCAGTGCAGAGAAGGATGGAGACACCCCTGGGGATGGCCCACCCAAGGTATTTCAGATCAGCTTCTCCCCCGTTTCATTTGCACAGGACCTGGAGCATCTCAGTAAAGGAGGGAGAGGGAGAGCCAAAAATCAGATGGAAACTGGGGAAAACATTTGCATCACCGGGAAGAAGGTGCAGAAAGATGCTCCCCAGGCTCTCCGTCACTGGCAGGCTGAAGAATGTAAGGGCAGCTATACCAGGTCAGAGCAAAGAGCTCCCTGGAGGTGGTGGGTTTCAGCACACGTTTCCAAAACCACAGCCCCAGGTTCTTCCCGACCGGCGGGGAAAGAGTGAGGCTCAGCCTCCCAGCAAGGGCAGCGGTTTGTGGACACCCCCAAGAGATATCCAGTCCAGTGCAGGATGGATTGGCAGCCCACCAAAAGACGCTAAAGCAGGTTGTTCTCTGCGGTGCTGGGCTCCACCTCGAAGTGCACACAGGGACAGACATCACATATTAGTTGGATAATCCAGCAGCAAACCTGGGATGAGCCTCCAGCCCCCCAAGGTGATACAGGTCTGATCCCCTGCCCCAGACTGAGCCCTCCAGAGCTTAGAGAGGCCAAAAGACATTTATGGAGCAGATGGGACCGTGGTGCTGGTCTCATCGCCTCTGTTTTCAATGAAATGGCTGAGCCAGGACCACCGTTGTGGGACCCTTCCCCTTCCCAGGCAGATGAAGAGCTTCATCAGGAAGTGGCACAGAGAAGGGCTGTGGTTTTTCAGCTCTCGTTTTGCTGTCGCTTTCTGAATGTACCCAAACTTGTAGCGAAAATTAAGGGGAAAGCCCCCATTTGGATGGACTTCGGGCTCAGCAAGCCACCAGAGGCCCAGCACATGCTTTCAATGGGATCGCAGAGGATGGCTGGGGAGGGAAGATGCAAGGAGAAAAGCTGCTCTCCAGGCTCTGGTCCCTGGAACATCCCGCAGAGCCCCAGGGGAAGGCTGAGCACGGATTTCTGGTCATCTGCTGCCATCTGGTGTCGGCTCAGCACCCCAACCCCCCCTGCAGGAGCGACTCCCACCAGGACTCAAGCCACAAAGTGCCCACCCCGAAGTAAGGTGGGTTTTGACAGCAGCATTGGCATCCCTCACTTCGCATTAACCTAAATGCTCGAGTCTTCCCTCTCCAGCACTTCTGTAGGGTCTCCTTCCAGTCTGACCATGCCAGAAGTTCTTGGGATTTCACAGAAAAGAACGGGACCCTGGGCAGGTTTAGGGACCTGGTCATTTAACCTCTGGAGGAGGGCTGAGAATGACCCCAGGAGGTCCCTTTCAGACTAAACAACCCTGTGATGTTGTGACTTGTTATCGGTTACGGGAGCTGCTGGAGCCTACAGCCTGCCTGGGTATCTACCCACCAAGAAAGATGTGGAGGTACTGGAGATGCCTCAGGGCAGAGCTATGAGCAAGAGCAAATACTTCAAAAATAAAAATAAAAATAAAAATAATAAAAATAATAAAAATACAATAAAAACAATAAAATAAAATAAAATAAAATAAAATAAAATAAAATAAAATAAAATAAATAAAATGAAATAAAATAATGAAATAAAATAAAATAATTTAAAAATAAAATAAAACAATAAAATAAATAAATAATGAAATAAAATAATTTTAAAATAAAACAATAAAATAAAAATAAAATAATAAAATAACATAAATAAATAAAATAAATTTAAATAAAATAAAAATAATATAAAATAAATAAATAATGAAATAAAATAAAATAATTTTAAAATAAAACAATAAAATAAAAATAAAATAATAAAATAACATAAATAAATTTAAATAAATTTAAATAAATAAAATAAAATAAAATAAAATAAAATAAAATAAAATAAAATAAAATAAAATAAAATAAAATAAAATAAAATAAAATAAAATAAAAATTAAATAAAATAATAAAAAACACAAACATGAGCATGGACAGCTTAGGCTAAAGTGGACTTAACCACAGCCTGCAATTAGCAGCCCGTTTTGTAGTATTGGGGTTAATGAAACACCGGAAGGGTTTCCTGAGGGTTGCCCCTGAGCCTACACCCCAAGTAACCTTGACATTGGTCAGCCACATCTCGGAAAGCCTTGTCCTGGGTCTGACGGGATCTAAGCCCGGGTAGCTGATGTGTCGCACACGGCTGGACCCCCTGATCCCGGGTTTAAGGACGGACAGAGGGGCTCCAGGGGTGCCCGTTTGTGCCGGCTGGGGGCAGACCCCGAGCTCGGGGAAGGTCTGAGGCAGAAACCAGGCGGAGGAGCCGGGGCGCTGTACAAAGGCATCGTTCTCGTTTCACACCCTGACAGCCGCGCGTCAAGTCACGGGGAAGCGGCACGGAGCAGTCCTGTGCGGGTCAACAGCACCTTTCGTATGAGGATTGTAAAGCCCTGTCGAGACACCAGTTTGCTAAACCTCACAACACCCCTGTGAGGTAGGTATATTACCCCCCCATTTTACCGACGGGGGGAACTGAGGCACAGAGAAATGCAACGGCTCGGCCGAGGCCTTTGGGCAAGCGACATGGGCAGGAGGCCTTCCTGCTCTCGTTCCTGGCTCGTGGCTCCGTCCCCGTGGGGACAGCAGTGATAGCAGCTCACAAAGCCACTTCTGGGCCTGCAACGTTTTTGAAGGGCTCCTGAGCCCCTCGAAAGCACCATGGTAGCCAGCAGCCACCAGCGCCGCAGGCATGAAAACCGTTTCTCCTTCCAGGTACGGCCCCGGGATCGTCACTGGGTTTTCCTGGAGGGGGCCTGGAGGAGCCGGAGAACGTGGAGCCTTCGTGGCCATGCCCCAGCACTGTATGGCACGGTCCGAACTGGAAACCACTCTTCTCTGATGGCAAAAGTCTCCCCGGAGACAATGCCCAGCATTGAACTCTGGTGGCAGCGGGTGGCAGGGGATGTCACCAGGCCCGGAGGAGAAGGAAGAGGTAGCTAGGAAGATATTACACAGCTTTTGCTGCCACCGTCGTCAGCATCTTGCTTCGGTGTTGGATGGACCTCAGGGCACCCCGACCAGCCCATGTGCAATGTCAGGAAGAATTAAAGCTGGGGGGGAACCTGGCAAGGAGGCGATCCCCAGAGCTGTGGTGGAGGTCCCACCAGCCCACCGCAACCCTTAGTTGTATCACGGTGCCAATTTTCCCCTCTCCTCCCCCTGCCACCACAGTTTGTGTGCTGAGTACTTGTTCTGTCTTATAAAAATAGTCCTCTGGTATCAAAAAAAAAACAAACAAAAAAAAAAACAAATAAAACAAGAGAGGAATAAAAGTCCCCTGTCACCAGCAGCAGTGCAAATCAGGAGAGCCAGCTCAGGGAGGATGGGCTTAAGGTGTCCTTGGTTTGTCACTTCTTCGAGTGGAAGGAGGTGGATTGGACTTTGATGGCTGGGACAGGCCTAGAGCAAGAAAAAAAAGGGAAAGGAGACGACTCATTAGGGTGCAGAGAGACCACGCATCCGCCACCCCCATCACAGCCAGCCTTCCTCAGCTCAGGAACGCAGAGCTGCTGCTGTCTGCGAGATCAGAGGGACCTGCAACTGCCACGGTCACCCCACATCCTCCCTCACAAATATCATCCCAGCCTGGGTCACTGGGTGCTCTCTTTTGGTGTATACTTAAAACACTGACAGGAGACAGAGTCCACCAAAGCACGTGGTGGCACCAGGCGGTAACCAGTGGTGAGAACTGGGCGCCCACCTGTGTGGGAGAGATATCCTCCAGGGGCTGCTGCTCTCCCATTCCTGAGAACAACCGGAGTGGTTTGTTCACTACCAGAGACATCCCCGAACCAGCCATCCCAGTATGAACCCTCATCAGCTCATTAAATTTGTCCCCTCACCCAACCAGGAAGGAGAGTGTTTCCCTCCCTTACATATTGGTGGTGACCAGTACTGAATCAGGACCAGGACGTGGGTACATCCAGCTCCCCAGCACATCTGGTCCTCACAGTCAACACTTTCTGACACCATTTAAGAATAGTACGGCCGGGGACTGCTCCCAGTGGGCAGCAAGGCCAGAGCCACCTTATCTGGGGACGGAGCCAGGTCTGGTTGCAGGGATGTGCCAAATTTTTCTTGTTTCAGACCAGAGAATGGGCAGAAGGGACAAATTGCAGGGACTGAGTTACACCAAGAAATTTTGGGGCATACTCAGCCTCCTTGTGGTGGCAACTACAAAGGCATAGGAATCTAAAATAGCTTAAGAAAGGCAGAGCAGTAATTAGACCATCTGGGGATGAGGGTCAGCTTCAGTTCAGCGTGGTGCCTTCCCTCCATGGTTGGATAAGGCCCACAAGCCTGGCTAGCAGGAGGGGAGGCAAAAACATCCACTGACCCATTTTCCTGAGAATTTAGCATGAGCTGAAAGAATTTCTTTAGCTATGATACCATAAAGGACCGAGACTGAATCTCCCAGCTCCAAACTGGGAGGTGTCTGTGACTCACCTTTGAGGTGGCATCGGCCTGTAGGGAGGAAAGATGAAAGAGAGCATCACTGTCCGTCCCTGTACTCCCCTGTCTCCCAGCAGCAAACCAGCAGCCCCCTCTGTGCTTGAGGACGAGGAGCCACACGCACTCATATATCACAGAATGGGTTGGGTTGGAAGGGACCTTAAAGATCATCTAATTCCAACCCCCCTGACATGGGCAGGGACATCTCAGGTTGCTCAAAGCCCCATCCAACCTGGCCTTGAACACTTCCAGGGATGGGGCACCCACTAAAGGCTGGCATCTCCCTTAATTAATCCAAACCCTACAAAAACCCAACGGCGTAAGGACCCAAAATCCCAACCTTGGTCACCATTGGCCACCATTGGCCAGACCCTGCAGGTTCGGGCCAGGCATAGAGCCGCACACCCTAGGTCATACTACAGATGAGGGCACAAGGAGAAGCCCATAGCACACCACGCTGACATTTGGGGTGTCCCACGGGACCCCTGCTGTGGCTGCCTGCAGGACCCCAGCTGTGGAGGGAGGTAGCTCAGCTCCTCTTCTCTCAACTTACTTGAACGGCCTCGTAGGGTGGCTCGTGGTGCTTGTACCCGATGCCTTGAAGTTGGTAGGAGGGACCATGACCAGCAGGGTCTGTCCGTGTGCAGGAGGCAGCTCTTTGGCCAGAAGAGGACTTCCAGGCAGCGGCCGACGAGGCGGCTGGTGCTTTGGGCCGACCTGGGATCACAGAGAAGACCCTTAGAGGAGCCTACACTGGCATCCTACAACCCTCCAAAGCACAAGGGGAGAGACAAGATCCTTAGAGGAGCTTCCAGTGGCATCCTACAACCCGCTCTGTCTTGCTGTAGAGCTGAGAGGCTTCAAGGCATACAACAACAGTACCCAAACTACCCTAAAATATTCCCATCATCTGCTGAGCTTTCTTCACCATTGCAACAGATTTGTTTCTTAGGGTGGCATGACAGCTCCTTAATAGCTCCCAACCCAACAAAGCCCCAGGCAGCCAAAAATGAGGAATTTCTATGAATACAACAGGAAACTCAGCCACACTCACCAGCGGGGTCCTCACGGGGCTGCAGGGAAGAGGTTTCTTCGGAGGAGGCAGTTTAGCTTGGGAGACGACCGTTTTGGTGGGGATCATGGGCGATTTGCTGGCTGGCAGAGGTGGCCTGGCAGGCTTGGGGTCCCTCGGGCGCGGGGGGATGGAGTGAGGCGGGGGACGAAGCGGGTGGACGATGTTGACGGGCTGGGGGCCGGGATGGTGAGCGCTGGGTTTGGGAGGGAACGCAGCACGCGATGCCTGCGGGGATGAGAAAAGGTCATGGAGGAAACCCTCAGGTGCATTTTTCTGGGTGCTGAAAAGCAGATGCTCCCGCAAGGTCTGGGTGCTAGGGAGTCACAGCACTCCCTGTCTATACCCTATACAAATATATTACCTATATATACCCTATTTGCCCTATATCCTATATAAATACCCTTGACAAGAATAGAGTTTTTATTCCACTCTCTGGCACAAACCTTTCACCATCCCACACAAAAGCTGAGCACATTTGCTCCTCGCTAACCACAAGAGAGCACGCAGGGAGAAGAAAGGTACTCAGGAGACCTGGAGCGGGGCCAGATCTGGGGAATTAATCTCAGGTTTCTACCAGAACGAATTAGAGATGAGAGATATCAACCATTCTGCCCTGCTTTCACGTCCTGTGGCCAGGCTCAAAACCACCATCACGCTTTCTTTGTAAATTCTGCCTCAGGCTTACCCACCCCAAGGACACTAGAGATGCAAAAGCCACCAGCAGGACTGCAAAGCCCCTGCCAGAGACTCCTAGCAGTCACCGAAGTTTTTTTAGGTAGGCAGAGCTCAAAAGACTCACTTTTAGCAGGGATGCTTACTACTGCCCTAGGGCTCACCCCAAAATAACATGCAAAACCAGCATGGAGCTGGCCCTGTTACTAGAGGGAGATGTGGTCAGCCACAAGTAACAGGACCGGGGAGGAAAAGAAATGGAAGTTGAGTCATTACTTACTTTGTTAGTGTAGCTGGAGGTGGAAATGTCCCGCAAGGTGAAAGCAGCTTTGGAGTGGCCACTGGTTGCCTTCCGACCAAAGGCTTTGTTCCTGCCCGGGATCAAAAAAGTAAATCACAGAGGGCAAAATAAAGCAACCATCCTTGCAACAGCTGCCTCCCAAAATGCTACACGTCAGCGAGGTCCTGTCTCCACAAACAGACAGGGAAATATCTTGCAGGTCTGGGCGAGCAGGGACAAAAGTCAGTCCTGAAATAATAAGGGGATGGTGGCATTTCTGAAGTCACTAGCAATATAAAAGAAGGTGCTTGTCTGGCTCTGGGTTTTTTATCTCAAATGCTTGCAGGAACTCTAGGGTAGGGGGGTGTGCCTAGGCTGGGAGAGGAAATAATGAATATTTAAATTCTGTGCTCATTTAGAGCCCTTCCAGCTCTTGCAGCCTGCTAGGAGCAGATGGCAAGGAGGCTGCTCGGTACCAGGCCACCTTCATCATCGCTATCTAGGGCCACCCTGTCCAAGGGATCATTCCTGCCTCTGCTCAGGAGAGATCTGAAAGCCTCGGGTTGTCCCCAGGAGGAGCTCTTTGTATTGCAAAGCAGGTTTCATACCACTCTGAAGCAGGTCCTGTGCTCCCCCTGCTCCCCCACAACTGTTCCTACCAGGCTGGCTGCTGCCAGGGGCAAGAAAATAAGGTTTCAGGGCCCCACTGGGTCCTCAAGAGAGAGATGTTAGGACGTATCACCCACCGGTACGTCTCCTGGCCCCTCCTCCTCATCTCCTTGATCCATTTATTCAGGAGCGAGTTCTCCCGCCGGTACCAGAAGTAGATGCCCATCACCAGGGCCGGGAGGATGAGCAGGAAGATGAGCAGAAGAGTTATTAAGATGGCTTCATGATCTGTTAGGGAAAGCACAAGGATGAGAACGGGGCTGGGACGGCTGGCAGCCTCCAGGTTTGCTTTGGCTGGGGCTAAATCCAGAGCATGGCTCTGCTCGATGCAAACACTGAACCCTTCTGCCCACTCCCAGCCACCCAGGCTCGAGACACCATTGCTGCATCACCACACCTCCAGAAAATGGAGCAGTACATCTGCTGGCCTCTGATAAAACTGGAAGGCCACCAAGCAGCCACGGAGCCTGCCTGAACAATCCCAAGGCAGCACACATTTGGGAACTGAGCCGTCGCCAGCTTCATCGCCCCGTCTCCCCGTCACGTGGCATCGCCCCAGCCCCAGCAGCACCATGAGGTGCCAGGACCAGATGATTTGAAGGTCTCTTCCAACCTTAATGGCTCTTTGATTTTATATCTCTAGGACTCACTGTCGTGCTGCACGGGGCCGCTGTCCACGCTGCCGCCCAAGCCCGGCTTCTCGCAGTAGGGGGGAGCCCAGCCAGCGTTGCAGTGGCAGTTCTTGTTGCTGTTGCAGACCTACAGGGAGAGAAGGAGGGCTGGAGACCACCAGGGACACATGGAAATGATGGTCCAACGGGGGTGAGATCAGATGGCAGGAGTCTGGGCTGAAGGAGCTTAGCCCCTGTTAATATTCCCCCCTGGGACATCACTTGGATCGTGGCTATGTTGGACTCAAATCTGCGATTGCAATGTACAGAGATGTTTTCTTGCTGGCATGTTTTTATCCCTGCTCTTTGCAGAAACCTTGCAGACAGGCATCTTACAGCTTCAGTTTTCGCACCAATGGCCTTAATACTTTGTGTTAGGGCTAGAAGTTTGCTAAACATCTTCCCCTTGGGGTATGTCCCACTAACCCACAGCGTTTCTGAAGCCGAGACTCCAAGCCTTAACAATGCTGAGCGCTGGGTGTCGTACCTATCACCTTTTTCTGCATAACCCAGCAGCGCTGTTTGTTGTCTCCTTATCTGACAAAGCCATGGCTTAGGGAGTCTTCATCTGCAGGGATCAAATCTTTGTAGCCTTTAAGCATTGGACAATAGTGGCTTTTGCTATTCGCTGAACCACTTCCCTGCATTTCTGCAGTCCCAGTTGTGTTTCTGTCCATTGCTTTGTTCTCAGAGGGAACAGGCACCTGCTCTGAGCTCTGAACGCTCTCCAGTTCAAGCCGGACCCTGATCCAAATTTTGCAGATGGTCGTTACATCAAGAATGCTCTTCTTCCTCTAACTTGGACACAGATAAGCAAAGACCTCAGCTCAGTCTCACCTGCAGCTAGCGTGAATGTGAGCATTACGAAAAGCAGACGCCCCGCTGTGTTGCAAGGCTCATCCCTGGGGGACATAGCTTGGTTTTGCTTAAGGATCTGAGCTCATCTCGGCAGCCTGCTGTAGGTCTTAGAAACTCACCCCATGGCCATTGCATTGGGAAACACACTTCTCCAGCTCAAAAAGGGAGGCATTCTGGCACCGGCGGTCTTTGCAAACCTAAAAGAGAGACGAGAAGAAAAGGTTAGGAAGGGCCTGAGAGACAGGACAGCGATGTTTGGCTTCACAGATAGGATTCTGGAAGGGCACTGAACGTTGGAAAAAGCAAGTTGGATAAGTCACGTTGTCCCAGGTCAATGCATTTCACCCCGGTTTTCAGCACAGCCCAGAAATCCTCTGCCCTCTTCTGTCCCGTACTGCTCAGCGGGGACCATCCACCTGCCACCCACCTCCCTCCCCTGACACCCACCTTCTGGAGAAGGCATTTCCCATCCACCCCAAAAAGCAGGTTTTCAAAAACGTCCATCCTTTCTCATGAAAACATCAGCATTTTGGCTTCCAACCCAACCTGGGAAGAAAATTTCGCTAGGAAAATGCCAAACAGCAGAGGCTGTATCTGCCCGGCCAGCCCGGTCTGGCACGCATCCCTGATCCCAGCCCATCCCCAGCTGAACTGACCCTCTGAGAAGCACTTGAAGATGCAGGGGCTGTGAAGGAGACACGCTCAGTTAGCAGCATCTATTTGTATCTATCCAAATAGATACCTCCATTCCTAACAGCTTTCCTGGGGGAAAATGTTTGTTCATAGGAGGAAGCCTCTGCCATCAAGTCCTGGGGCAGGCAGCCCCTGCTGTGGTTGCTCTACTTTTCATTAATGGGTAAATTAAGATGGAAACCAAACTGAGGAGGGCTTGGTTGCCTATGCACAAGCATCAGGCAATGCCTACAAATGCCACAGCTAAGATGTCATCAGGGAAATGTCTGGAAATGTTGGGGAAATCAGGTACAGTGTCCTGGCTACCACGTGGAGAGCATCCACAATGGGACAAGAGCCAAGGAGCTGATCCCCTTTAGGAGACCCCAGCCCTAGGAAGAGGTACTCACCATCCCATCCCCACATTTCGTCCCCGTCATCACCAGCCCGGGGTCAGAGAGGTCTTCCTCGTCGTCCTTAGTGGTGTACACGTAGGTGCCCCGGCACTTCACCTCCCGCCCGTTGAAGCGGATGGTGGTGTCGATGGAGACGGTGTTGGTCCCCTGGGGCTTCTTCGCCGAGCTCTGGCACTGGATCTTGCCGCACATGGCATCCCTAGGAGCAGGGCACAGCCGAGATGAAGGCAGGAGGAGTGGGGACCGGCTGCCCTATCCTTGCTGCCCCATTGCCCTCCTGCCTGCTAGCTCACCTCCCTCCGAATTCATGGTCATGGGAGAGGCTCAGCAGGCTCAGAAAGGGCTTAGATAAATCATGGACAGCAGAGATGGTGGGGAGAGAGATGGACAGAGAGGTGCTGGAGGGAACAGGCAGTTCCCCTCTAAGATCACTGCTCTAACAGGGGATGCTGGAGCGCACACACTCCTTAAATGACCTCTCCTGCAGATGCTGCCCTTGGTTTTCCCCTCAGGCTGGGCAGGAAGGTGGCACACGGTGCGACGACCTCCCAGCAGAGATGGGGACCAAGCCCAGCAAGGACCTGGTGGCTTCTGAGGCCCAAACCAGAGACATTGGAGGTGATGTTGGAGGTGGGGATGCAGCCCTGCCAGCCCCACTTCGGGGTGGGCGATGGGACCTGCGGGTGATGGATGGGGCACCCACCTCTTGTCACACTTGACGTAGCGCCCTTGGCTGTCCTTGCCGCAGTTGCCGTAGGTGTTGCCAGCCATGTTCACGTCCTGGAAACAGGCGTCCGGGCTGGCCAGGCACCTGTGGTAGGGGGAAGGTCTTGTAGGCAGCAGGATGGGGAAAGCAGCCAGCAGGGAGAAACCCCAGGACTGGGACCAGCTGGATGTTTGCGGAGAAAACGCACTGGGGAATTCTCCTAGAGAGACTGCTGGGGGTGCTGGGTGAGGGACAGCACAGGAGGGATGAACCCCCCTTTGTGCTGGGGTCCTGCAGAGGATGGTGGCCCTGGGGGGGTATTTTGTCCCCTCTGTGCCTGCTGCAGCTCTCCTGGCCTGGGGGTGGCAGCGCCACTGTGCAAACGGGGACAGGGAGCTGGGAGCTGCCTGGGCTGGGAGTTGGGGGGTGTGGGTGTAAATGGGGTGTCTGGGGTGGGCACCGCAGTGTGCACAGGGTCAGGGTGCAGTTGTATGTGGCATGGGGCCATATGCAGCATGGGGACCGTGCACAGGGTATGTCTATATGAGCTATAAGCAGCCTGAGGGCTGTATGCAGCCTGTGGCCACATGGAGCGAGCGAAATCCCAAAGCATCTGGCCACGAGCAGTGTGGAGGCGACGCACACCCTGCCAGACGCAGCACCTATGGGCCATACGGTCTGTAGTGGGGGCCGTACGCAGCATATAGGCTAAAACTAAAGCACAGGGGGCCATACACAGCACCACACGCAGCACTGAAGCTGGAGGCAGTCCTGAAGCTCTAGCACGGGCTGCACTGCACCGTGGAGGTGACTTTGCAGCGTACGGAGATGTGCAGCATGGGGACCAAACCCAGCATGAGGGCTGTATGAAATGTATGGGCTGAATGCAGTGTGGGGACCACCTGCAATGGCCTGATGGGCTGTGCACAGCACAGGAGCAGGCACCTACGAGTGTGCATGCACAGCACCCCCAACCCCACATGTCTGCTGGATGCTGCCCCCAACCCTAATGGAGACAGCAAACACCCTCTGCTCGCTACACTCCAGCCCCAAAGGAGGGCAGGGGGCTTGGGCACCCCTCGTACAGATACAGCGCTGACCCCCCAGCGGGGCTCCTGCTCCATCAAGGGGCCATGAGGATGCCCGTGGAGGTAGGACTGGGGCTCACCTGGCCCCCAGAGCTGGACACACTGCTGGTGGTGGGTCATGCACATGCCGTTGTTGCAGTACGCCTCGCCGTAGGCGCAGGACGAGCCGTCCAGCAGGTACACGTTGGCCGGGCAGTAGGGTGAGGCACCCGTGCAGTATTCGGGGAGGTCACAGGATCCCGCTGCTTCCCTGCAGGTCGTCCCAGCCACCTTCAGCTGCCGCGGGAGGAGAGAGAAACATCAGCACCCACAAGAAGTAAATAGGACTAACTGGGACAGACGCTGCCTCCTGGCACAGCGTGGGGCCAGAAACCATCTGTAATGTCCCCTCTGGGACTGCGAGGGGCTATCAAGGTACAAAGACAGATTTTGTGGCTGGAACCCAGCCACAAAGCAGCCATCAGAGACTCCCCTGAGGACAGGAGTTTATGCACATTTAGGCACAACCCTCCCCGTTTGGCACCAGGAGAGTTGATCCTGGGGACACGCAGAGCATGGGTCCCACGGGGGCCACATCTCACTGCGTGGTCCGGCGAGGGGGGGGATCAAGGAGGTGATGAAACGAGGGGGTTACCCTGCAGTTCTGGCAGCAGTCACCGTGGGCACACTGGGCCCCCATCTTCAGCGTGCAGTTGTGCGCGTTGCAGCAGGGGTTGGTGCACTCCTGCGCGGGGAGACGGAGACAGCATCACCACGGGCAGCGAGTCCACCCCTTCCCTCCCCCATCGCTGCTCTCAGCCCCTTCTCCACCCCTCACAGCACCACCCCTGGGACGCAGCCCCTTTGGGACCAGCAAACCCAACCCCCTTGGGAAGACCCCTCTCCGTGCCATGCGGAGAAAAGCGGTGCGGCACCCGTCCCCGTACCTCCACCTCCCCGCAGTCACAGTCCTCTCCATCCTCCAGAAAGCCATTGCCACACTTGCGGCCCACCACCAGGTCCTTGGTGTCGGGCAGGTTGAAGAGACACATGCCGCCTCCCTTCTGGAAGTAGTTCTCCAGCTGCCTCTTGCTGCAGGAGCTGAAGACGCGCGGGAAGGGGTGGCTGCGCAGGGGACAGATGGGGAGGGGTGGGAACCGGGGCGGTCGGGGCCAGGAGAAGGTGGAAAACCACAGTCAGAGCTGGGAAATAAGGACACGGGCGAACTGGCACAAACCCTTCCAGGAGCAGCAGCAGCAGCACCACCGCCAGCCAGGTGCACCAACACCTCCATCTCCCACCCCAACCCGCACCGCTGAGCGCCCCAAAAGCAGAGCACCGGACACTGACAGCCCAGGACCCAAATGTTTGGACAGCTGGACGCAAATATTTTCCAGAGTGGGTTGGACTGGGCAAGCAGAGATGCTCGATGCTGCCCCTGGAGCAATGGATCTCCAGCAAGAAACCTCCTAGAGATAGGAGGCCCTGGGTCCTCTGCACGGGGCACACCACGGATCCCCCGACCCTAACCACAAGGTGGGTCTCTGCGTGCAGTGCCCATGTGCCCAGGAAAAAATAAAATAAAAAAAAAAAGAGAAAAAAAAAAGGAATGAAAAGGAATCATTTGCAACGCCTGAGCAGCAAAAATAAATAGAATAAAACCAGAAGCTACTACTTGTATGGTCAGTTCTCTAACACCCAGCTGGCCCTTCCCTTAAGGAGCTGGACAGGAACCGGTGGTTTCCTACAGAAGCTCTGAGAACGGCTCTTCCAGAATTTTGCACATGTTTTGAGGGTGTTTTTTTTTGGGGTGATGCCCTGAGAAGGAGGAAGCAGAGGAGCACAGCTCCAGCTCTCTCTTTCGGTGCTGTTTTCATTTCCTCATATTGCTGAAAAACAATTTCTTTCCTATGAGCAAATCTCATTTCTGACATGAACCGTGGCCTTTTCTGAAGAGATTCTGAAGTCTGGGGAATATCTCTAGAGCTGCAGGAAAAAAACAATAAGTCCCTGCAAGTTACGGTAGGGCGAGCAAGTAAATATACCCATAAACTGGTACATGAACATGCAAATAGGGACAGGCAAAGATGTACTTCCTGCACGTGTGGGGGAAAAAATATTTCAGAAAAAAAAAAAAAAAAAGAAGTAAAAAACGTGAAAGGGAGATGCGGTCAGGTTGTCCATCTGCAAATGTCATCCGCAGCTTGCTGGGGGGCTCGTGGCCGTGTCCTGTCCCCGTCCCTGTCCCCGTGTCCCTGTCCCCATCCCTGCCACCTCTTACCCGGTGGCCGCTGCCATGACGCAGCCGCCCTGCTCCGGGGTGGCCTCCACGCAGCAGTCCTGGCTGTCGTGGCTCATGCCGAAGTTGTGGCCGATCTCGTGGGCCATGGTGGCGGCGGCTCCGATGGGGTGCTCCGAGTGGTCCTGCGCGGGGACAGGGGCTGTGTCGGTTTGTAGGGGTGGCCCGCAAGGTCCCTGCGAGGGACCACGGCAGCCCTGGGCCTGCAGCTGGGTGCCACGCAAGGAGGGTCCATAGAAGAGGTGGGGTTCGGTCTCCTGAAAGCCCCCCGAGGGAAAGATTTTGGGCCGGAGCCGACTGTTGAAAAGCTGGGGCCTTGGAGGGCACATCCCAAAAGACAGAAACCTCATGCACCACGCTGCCGGCCTTAACCAGGGACCACAGGCTCACCAGGGCCACCGTCACCCCATAGGGAGAGGCATGAGAGGTCTATGGGGTGGGAGATGACCCTGCAAAACCAGAACAAGCAGGGGGTACTCGAGGTGAGGAGCCAAAGCAACACAGGAGAACCCAAGGCTGCTGCCCACTGCAGTTGGGGCAGGAGGGCTTGGCCAACATCTGAGAGGGGGGAACGGGCCACCAGCATCGTTGGTTGCCCTCAGGCTGCATCCCAGGACCAACCCCGCTCCTCCAACCCCAAAAAGATGGGGAGGGGATGGGGTCCCCAAGGCAGGAGGAGCAGGAGGTCACCCCGTGCCCCCTTACCATGCTGACGCCCCCGGAGTTGTCCGCGCTGCACATCCCCTCCAGCGGGGCCATGCCGATGGTCGTCCCCCTGAATGTCTTCCCGCTGCTCGGACGCCCACCGGAAAGGAGAGCGGAAGGGTAATTAGTTCCTCCAGGCAGAGCAATTAGCAATTAGCCCTTTCGGAGGGCTCGGGCCGGGCCGGGAGGGCGCTCACGTCAGCAGCTGGGCGTTGTCGTGCTTCTTGCGTGCCCTCAGCGCCTTCTTCCACTGCAGGAAGGACCAGAGCGTGGCGTTGGCGTCGCTGGTCACGGCGCACTGGTCCCGCTCCGTCCACACCTCCAGGCCGATCAGGGCCACCTTGATGTTCAGCGACCTGTAAAACTGCAGGGGGACGGGGCTGGAGGGGACCAGCTCTCACCACGTGTCTCCCATCGCCGTCACCTCCCTGCTTTCCATCCGCTGGGCGACTCGGGGACACGCTTGTCCCAAACCCAGCTGCAAACACGAGCTCCGCCAGCAACAGCGTGGGCACAGGAGCAAGTTGGGGTGGCACGATCCCACCCACCAGCTACCAAAATTGACCAGCTTGGAGAACCACGGCACCAACCCTGCCCCAGCTCAAGGATGCCAGCTGAGATCCTGGCTCTGATGCTGCAGCGGGGCGACCCTCCCTCAGCTGCCACCATCACGGCATGTCCCACCATGGGGACAACGCATTTTCCACCGTGTGCTCACGACTGCCACCTAAATTCCCAGCACCAGTGACACGGGGACAGTCCCTGAGGGTCTCCGACGGGCTGGCCCCGAGCCCAGGTGCCTCCCACGCGCTGGGAACGGCAGAGGTGGTGACAAGGGACCGGCGTTACCTTGTCCACGTAGTTTGCGATCTCCACGATTCGCTGCTTGGTGAGGCCCAGGTTGAGGTTCTGGTTCCTGAACTGCGAAGAGGTGGTGATGGAGGAAGGTCAGCAGAGCAAGAGCAGGGAACAGAGAGCGTTCCTGGCTCTTCTGCAGGGGACCACATTTTGGCCCCCCGTGGCACTCACCAGCGTGTTGTCAGCAACGATGAAGAGCTCCATGTACTTCATGGTCCTCCAGGCATCTCTCTTCGCCTGTAAATCAGACAGCAAGGCTTGGAGGAGCAAAGGGGTGGGCAGCCCGGGGGCCTCGTGCGCTCCCCAGACACCGCAGAGCCGCCCAGGACGGACAGCTGGGAGGGGAAACTGAGGCCAATTTGGGCTGTTACAGCGCAACCTCCCTGTGTCCCCCCATATCCCATCCCACCCAACGCAACACCAGCCCCAACCCACGTCCTAGACTCCCTCTGGGGGTCTCCTCCCCAGGCTGAGACCCCGTGAGCCGCCCGCCCAGGGCAGCAGCAGACATTTAGGGAGGGCGCAGGCAGCCCCAGCGGTGCACGAAGGACCCGGGGCTGGCTTTACCCGGCGCTCCGCCGGCCTGAAGAGCCGGGCGATGGCACCCACGGTGCTCCCGAAGTCGTCGCCGTGGGCGCAGGTGCCCCCCGCGATGGGCAGGTGCTCCGCTCGGAGGATGACGTGCTGGCCCGGCTCGGGGGTCCCCAGGGGGTGCAGGTAGTAGCTGTCGTTGCTGCTCACCACGATCAGGCCCCTGGATATGGAGAGCAGCAGAATGGGGGCAGGGGGATGGAAAATCAGCCCCGCAGAGCACCGAGCTGGGCTCGCGGGAGCATCCGTGATGCTCGGAGGGGTCATCAGAGCGGGGTCTCCGCAGAGAAGGAGGTGGCAGCACATCCATCGCCCCTCTGGCAGCCCCAAAACCCCGCTGCAGGCTCCGTACCGTATTCCCGAGCAGGTGCTGAGGACGACCCAGGAGCTCCTGTAGCCCCGCACGTGCCCGTGGTAGTAGCAGTGGTCCTGGGAGAGAGGCAACGGAGACCTCAGTTAGAAACCACCACGCAGAGCCGACCGGCCATAAATCCCACGTATTCATCCCAAAACAAGCTGCCTGCTTTGAATTTCACAACTGGGACAGCAGCATCCTTGTGGACATGGGGATGGATGGAGCCAGGATGCCGACAGCTCTGTTTCCAGCCTGGGACATGGACGGTCCCCCCACGTGGGGGACACATCGCTGGAAGGGGACACTGGGGACAGCGGGCGCTGCCCGTGCCTGTGTCCCAAGAGCTCCAGGAGCCGTGTGCTGTCCCAATCCTCCTGCACCGGGGATGCTGCCAGCCAGAACACTGTGCCCCATCCCCATAGGGATTTGGCTTCAGCCCAAGCAGTTTCCCAGAGCAGGCTGGCCACGTGGATGTCCCTGAACACTGCCATGAGGACAGGGGACCTGCACGGGGACAGGGACAGGGACATTTTGGGTGGCTTTGCTGCTGCTTGAGCTCTCTGCGTGACTTGAAAGAGGCACAGAGGGTGCAGGTCCGGAGCATTTGGGGATGCTCGGGGCTCTTCATGGGGAAGCTGAGGCTCTGGGACACCCCAAAACCATCGTCCCCCTTCTTCCGAGATGAGTGACACCCATCCCTGGTACCCACCGTGTGGTTGGGAGCCACCGTCACCGGCCGCCCGTCCGTGGTGTAGTGTGTCTCGGTGTAACCCGGTGCAAGCAGCCTGCGGGGAGAGAGGAGTGATGAGGAACCCCGCGATGCTCCGGGGATGTGCCGGCCCTTTTGGGGCCCACGGCCAGCAAGGACACAGCCTGGCACAGGGGGACCAAGGGGACGGGGAGGTCCCACCGCTGCCCAGCCCCAGGAGATGTGCAGGGGGACGAATCACAGCCTCTGGCCCCTTTCTGAAGTCCCCAGGTTCAGCAAGGATGGGGCTGCCCATCCTGCTCGGGGTCCTGGGCATGGAGGGAGCCCGGCTGCCCACCCCCACTGTCAGGGGGCTTGCCACCCTGAAGATGAGCAGCTGGGGGGGGTGACGGCTTCCCCACAAGGACCAAGCCCCCCGTGGGACTTCAACAGAGCCCCTTGGCCCTGCTAAGTCTCCCTTCGCCCCCCCACACCACTGAAGCAGCAGCATCCAAAGTCCCCACCAAGCTAAATTCCCCAAGGGGCAATGCCCAGCCTGGGAAAGACGGGGTCAGCCCCATAATTGGGGTCCAGCCCCAGAGCATGTCAGGTTTGGGGTCTCCAACACAGCCTCGGGCACATCACTCATGGCACGACGAGGGTGCTGCTCCCGACGCGCCACCGCGCCAGCACCTCGCCAAAACCAAAAATGCTGGTGAAAAAAAAACCTCAGGCTGCTGCCGCAGGGCCCTGCCTTCGCCCCGCTCCCCGCGGCCGCCAGCCGTCTCTCACCCCGGCCCCGCGCTGACAAATTGCTTCCTGCCGCCAGGCGAGAAGAGCCAGAGCTCAGCCCGCGTCCCACGCGCCTGCGCACGGGAAGACCGATGGCAGAGAAGCAAAACCTGGCCCAGACGCCGGGGTGATGGGCACCCTGCCGCCCGCAGGAGGACCACGAGGGGCTGGGTTCACCTGCTGACCCTTTGGGGCTGGGTTTCCTGGTCCCTTCCCCGTGGTTTTGCTCTTGCAGGAGGAGAAAACGCAGCCAGCAGCCAGCCCCAGAGCGGCATCGGGCCCCCCCCTTCCCTGTCTCTTGGATTCTTTTTTGTATCCGCTCTGGTTCCAAAAATGCTGCTGCGGGCACGCTCCTGGCACCCACGTCCCCGCGAGCAGGCGCCTGGCACCAGTAGCTCCAGTCTAGCAGGGGAACCAGACGGGAACTCGGACTGGGTCCTGGAACGGGTGCAACGGGGACAGGGACGGGGACAGGGACGGGTCAGCTGAGGACGCTGGAGATGCGAAAGCCTCCGTGAGGTGTCTGCGGACAGGGGGAGCCGGGAGGGTTGAGCAGACCCCCAGCAGGAGCACAGCAAGTCCCAGCATGGGTATTATCCCCCAGGATGTCCTCTGCAAGGTGGGAGCCCTGGGGAAGGGAAGGCAGGGAGATGCGGCTCCTCCTCCTGCTCAAGGGAAGGTCTTGTTGAAAGAGATCGCGAGGGATGGGTTTGGAGGCCGACCACCTCTCCCAGCACCGCAGGAAAAAAGATTTGGGGACTAGCAAAGCCTGGCTGGCCCACGGGCTGGCAGGGCTGAGGCAGCCCAGTTGGTTGGCAGAAGACAGCAAACTTGGTGCCACCTCCATCTGATGGGGCTCAGCTCTCCCTGCTCTCTTCCAGAGCTAGAATTAGGGTCGTGAAAATAAATAAAAGCATTTCTGGGCCCGCTGCAGCAGCTAGGAACCAGGCTAGGCATTGCAAGCTAGTTTGCAACCCCAGCTGGCAAAAAGCAGAAGCAGAAGCCGGACACCTCGCAGCCACCGAGCACCAGGAGAGACCTGAAAACACAACAGCACAAACGACACGAGGTCCCCAGGGACCGCCCTGAGGTTCTCCGTGCTTGGCTGATCGGAGGCAGGAGCAGCAGAAGAGCAGCAGGGCTTCCCAAACGCCCTCGATGCCAGCAGCCACCGAGCTACCACCAAAGCCCCCGCAGCCCCCCCCCGGCAGGGCTGTAGGACCGTCTCCATCCTTCGCCCACCCTGCGCCCTGCACCGTGGCACTGCCCAGCCCATTTCTGCCATGACACGGGTGTGAGTCACAGGAAAAAAGCATTTCAGCCCCAACCCAGCATCCTGCAGCGCCGCGTTGGCCGTGGCCGGCAGGAAACCACCGTGACCTGTCCCTTCCCATGAAGCAGAAAAGCCACGGGTAATCCCAAACCGGGTGGTCCCACGGCAGGGATGCCCACCACCCCTTCCCCACAGCCCCGGCACTTACTCGTTCCTCTCCAGCACCAGGACGAGCTCTCTGCCCTCGGCCATCACGGCCACCTCTGCCCGCGCCGGCGCCGGCTCCTGCAGGGAAAGCGAAGGAGGGACGGGGTTAGGAAGGGGTTAGGTGCTGCCAGGAGGGTGTGCACCTGCCTGTGTTATTGTAGGACCTACTGCAAAATGGAGCGGGGAGCAGCAGGACTGGGGTGGGCATCAGCGGGGACGCAGGGATGAGTGGTCCTCGAGCTGGGACCCAGGGGTGCTGGCAGCTGCACCGCCGTGGTGCCAAGGAGATGAATAGGAACAGCCCGGGGAACGGGGACCCGCGGCCCTACAGACACCCGGGGGCAGCGGGAGGAAGCGTCTGACTCAGCTTCCCCAGGATGCCGGAGGTTTTACTCAATCCCTCACTTTGAGGCGCAGGTGAAGGATGGCATCAAGATGCGCCTCCCCAAATCACAGACATCCCCTAAAAGCATCCAAACCCAGCACCCCCAGGGTCTGTCCCCGACCCCTGGGTCCCTCCCGACCCGTGCGGGTCCCTCCCGACCCATGCCAGTCCCTCCTGCTCCCCAAGCAGGGCCGCTGCTGAGGTTTTCCCAGCTCGGGAGACAAATGGGCGAGGACGGAGCTGTCCCGGCAGTGTCTGGGCTGCTCGCAGCATCACGGGTTTGTCACCAGGAATGCGAAGGGGTGGGGGTGAAGTTGGGTGATTCCCAAACTGGGATGAACCGGAGCCCAAAAGCTCCTGCTGGCCTGTCCCTAAATCCAGCGGTGCATCGCTCCTCATGCACCCCATTCCCCAGGCACCAGGGGGACACCGGGACACCTCCAGCCCTGCAGCCCTGGGGATGCTCTTAGGGGACAGCACCGAGCATTTCGGGGTGCAGGGATGTGGTTTTTTTCCCTGCAGGCCCACCCCAAGCTGAGCACCCCGAATAAGCAGCTCCCATCAGGTGCTCCTGTCCCCAAACAGGGCTGTGCCCATGTCACCAAATTGAGCGAGGACGACGAGGGGCTGGTCGCCCCATCCCATCCCACGGCAGCACGGGGACGCGTAGACGGATCCACGACGGCCAAGCCCCAACCCCGACGCCTCGCACGGCGTCTTCCCAGCTCCAAAAAAGGAGACCAGACGCAGGGCTTTGAGGAAAAAAAAAAGGCACAAAACCAGCGAGGAGCGGCGAGGCCAGGCCTGGTGGGCGAGGGGCCCTGCGCGGCGCGGGAGGAGGAGGAGGAGGAGGAGGAAGCCGGGGCCGAAGGCTCCTCTCTCCGCTCCGCCGCTGGTGGGAACGGGCTGTATTTTTAGAACATGATCTTATACAAACATCGCTCCCTGGCCAAACATGGTCTGTACATTTTTCTTGCAATTTCCCTGCTTTCCCCCCCGCCTCCCCGGCCCTCCCGTATTTCAAGCTCCCACCCCGATCCCTTTCCCCGCACCCATCTCTTCCTCCTCCTCCTCCTCCTCCTCCTCCTCCCCAGGCCCTGCTCCTTCCTCCCCGGTTTGAATTCCCCAGCAATTACTCCCAGCATCGACTTCGGGGCCCTGCTGGCAAAATGCTCGCTCCCAGACAGTCTTAAAGGGACACGAGGGCGAGCAGGCTCGCACCGATGCTCGCAGCCCCCCCGTGCACACTTTGTTGCGCCACCGAAGGCTGGAAAATAAATTGCTCCTAATGGGGTCGGTGCTCGGACCCTACACGGGGCTGCATCCCAAGGTCTTCCCCTCCCCGTGCCTCAGTTTCCCCCGGGGTTGGGGATTACGTGGGGAGGCAGCAGGAGCTGAATCTGGGGGGCCCAAAACCCTGCAGAAATAAACGGCAGGATGGAAAGGATGGAAGAGGAGCGAGCGCGCAACTCCCACGGCAGGCAGGAGCCTGATAACCCAGCTCTGAGGCCAGGAATGGTTATGATGTTAATTGCATTAATTAAGCGTTGATAATTTTGCCCTGAGCATAAGTGACAGAAGTTGGGTCCCTGAGACCTGCTGGCTGTGGCTGGCAAGGGGCAGGATCAGCGCCGTCCTGGGCTGCAGCACCATCCTGGCTCCAGCACCATCCTGGCTCCAGTATCGTCCCAATCTCCATCACCATCCCAGCTCCGTCCTGACCCAAACGCCGCTGCCTTTCTCCACCAGCCCCAAAGGACGCCCCGGACCCTCCAGGGGCTGCAGGAGCCGTGGCAGCCGTGGCCCCTCTCCAGCACATCGCAGCAAAGCCGGTCCCAGCGGGGGCTGCGCAGAGCAGCCGGGATGAATCTGCCCTGGCGAGGAGCCCGCGGGGCAGAGCTCGGCTCCGGTTTTCCTTTCCAATCTGCTGATCAGAACAAACCGCAGTCGTGTTTGGAGAGGGGCTGAGGCCAAGGAGATTGCATTGTTGTTCAAGGGGAAAGAAGATCTTTGTCTCCCCGGGGCTCCTGGACGCGTCCTCGGCCGGGCGCCCTCCTCCAGCGCTGCTGGAAACATCAGACCTCAGCCCGGCCGCCAGCTCGGGCAGGTCCCACGAGCCCCGAGGTCCCATGCAAGCCTGGACATAAGGAGGGGGGAAGGAAGATGGGTTTCCCACCCCGCCACAGGGGATGGACGCTCCCGGCTGCTCCGCAGAGGATGCGGTGATGGCTTTTGCAGCTGAGCTCCCAGCTGGAGCATCGTGGCCCAGCCAGGCCCTCCCCGGGCTCAGGAGGGGCCGGAGCCGAGCAGCAGAGTTTGGGTTCCAGGAGCTTCCCATCATCCAAACCTGTGTGGGAGCACAGGGACCGCACCGCCTTGTCCTCAGCTAAATGCACACCAGCATCGAGATCTGAGAACCCCAGGACGAGCCTCGGGCTCCGGCCGCTCACTGGAAAAGCACCCTTGAGTCAAACAGTTCTGGGGAACCAGGAGAATCCATGCCCTGGATGCAGAGGCAGGATTTTGGTCGTTTCAAAGCAAATTTGGCTCAGAAGCCACGTCCTGGCTCGGTCTGTGCCCTGCCACACGCTGGGAAAGGGAAGGGCTTCCCTGCAGGAAGCAGATTGCAGGAGCCGTGCCGCGGAGCCGGGTGACAGCACCTGCAGCGGGGCAGGGTTCGGGTTCGGGTGCTCCCTGCTCCTCCCTTCCTGCTCCTGCCCGGCCCTGGCAATGCTTCCTGGGGACGGTCCTGAGCCGCTGGGATGCTGAACAGCGTGGAAAAGGGGACAGACAGATCCCACCCGCAGGACAGGGGGACGCTGGCTGCTCCAGGGACCCAGCGGTGGGTGGGAGGATGCTCCATAACACGTCCTTCTGCAGGTCTTCCTATCCAGGGTGCCAGGAGAGAGATGGAGGAAGGTCAGAGGGGTCTGCCTGGATGCAGCTCAGCCCTCGTGGTTTCACCCCCAGCTCGGCTACAGCAGCAAAAACCTGCTGATGGGGGTGACCCCGAGATCTCAATGAGGCTTGGGACGCCAGGACACCCCGCTCCTGCAGGCAGCTAAATCCACACGTGGCAAAAAGCAACAGCAGAGGGGAAGAAATCAGGCAGGGAGCGACCCAGGCAGCGCAACATGCCGTCCTGCTGGCCAGTGAGACAGTGGGGACAGGGGACAGCTGGTGGCAGAGGAGCAGGATCCCACCCCAAGCCGGCGACGAGGGAGCTGTTTGCAATCAGGGTCCCCACGACCTCCTCCCTGGCCTCTCCGAAATCGCTTCCATGTGTGCCGGGAGCCGTGAGCCCGCGGGGATTTCAGCCCCAACAATAGGAGGCTGGGTCCAGCGCCGTGCCAGCCCGCACACGACGGGGCCACCAGGGCCACCGGCAGCTCCCCGCTCACCACCGGTTCCTCCGAGAGGAGCATCGATGCCACAAGGAGACACCACGGTGTCCGAAGGGTGCTTCCCGGGATGGCACGGGGACGTGGCACATGTCACCCCGCTAATCCTGCCCACTCCAAGCCGTCATTTCCCACTTGAGCAGCGGATGCGGTTAATGGCAGAGCAACAGAGGGACCGAGCCCGGCGTCCCAACACCTTGGGGACAACTTTGAAGGGTGTGCACAGCCCGGGTGCGCTCACACCTCCGGGCTTTCCCACCCACATCCACCCAACGCAACTCATCCCAGCCCACGATCCTGGCCATAAAATCCCTCCTCGCTCCTGCACGCTACCCTCAGCATCTCCTCCTCCTCCTCTTCCTCCCCGCGGCCTCAGGCCAGGCAGGAGCGTGCCGCGGACAAACAGCCCCTTTGTGCGCCAGGAAGCCGTGGCCGCGATCATTTCCAGCGTCTTTGCTGGAGGGCAGGAGACACGGGGTGGGGAACGGAGGGGGCTGGATTAAATTTATCCTATAAATAAGCACTCGGCAACAGGCTGGGGGGCAAAGGGTTGGATGGGAGTGAACCCTTCGCGACGCTTCGGGTCTCGATGTGGAAGCAGGAGCCCGCTCGCCCTTTGTCTGCTTCCCGCAGTTCTCCCCCCCCCTCTCCTCGCCGCCCCTCTGAACAGCAGCCTCCTTGTTTCGGCCGTCTGGAGCCGGCGGAGGCACAGCGGATGCCAGGAAGCTCCAGGACCTGCCCAGCCACCCCTTTGCCTTTCGGTGGCCGTCCCAACCCCGACGGCCACCGGGACGCGCCTGCACCCTGCTGCCCGATGCGATTTTGGGCAGCGGGGATGCTAGGAAGGGTATAGATAAACTGCCCGCCTCCTGGGTGCCCTCCGTCCAGCCTAAATATAACCCCACGGCTGGGGCTGCTGTGGAGCGGGGAGGGAGGGGATGTTTCCGCAGGGTGACCGCAAGGTCCCCGAGGCGCCGGGGCCGGGCACACCGCAGGCTATTTCAGCTCCAGGAGAAAGACGATTCCGGGCAGCTGCTGCCGGTGCTGCCGAATCCCCCCAGAGAAGGCATTGGCCCGGAGGTCTCACGTGGAGGCATCTCAGGTGGCTTCACCGCCGCGCCCCCAGGCCACTTCCCGGCACCGAACCTCGTCAGCAACGAGGCCACGTGGCCCCAAACCACGGCGGTTTCCTGCAGTGACCCCCGCGGGTGCTCGCTGTGCTGGGAAGGGATTAAATCCTTCCCGACGCGGAGCAGGGCCCCGTACGGCCAGCTGCTGGGTGAGGATCACCACAAGCACCTCCTAACAGGGATTTAGGCATGGTGGGGACAGAGGAGATGGCACGGAGGCCAGCAGTGAGCCCTAGGAAGAGATGTCCTCTCCTCCACACAGCTCTCGGCCATCAAAGGCACCAGAGCCGTGCCATTTTCAGGGCCAGGCCCGGAGGCCGCGGGCCCAGCGCGGAGCCCCGGCGGCTCCCCCTGCCCCTCAGGCAGCACTGCTGGGCCGGGCGGGTGCCGGAGCCCTGGCACAGGCTGCCCAGAGCTTGGGGGGCTCCTCCTGGGGGAGCTTCAGCAGCCGCCGGGACGTGGGGCTGGGCACCCTGCTGGGGCAGGGGGGGACCCTTGGGGACAGGGTTCCTGCCTGCCCCCACACCCTGGGATCCATCCTCCCCGTATTTAAGACCACACTTAACTAATTCACCATTAATCCCTCCGATTTCCCTGCCCGTCACCAGAAGAACCCCCAGGAGAACCACCATGCCCCTGGGCCCTAGCAACTCGGTGTCCCCACACCACGAAGCCCCAGCCCCACAGGACCCGATCCTGCTCCGACAGCACGGTGCTGGGGACAGGAGCCGTCTCGGTCCTCACCTGCTCGTCCAGGCTGACAGCTCGCCGGGTGCGGCCCCCCAGGAGCCAGTGCGGGGTCACCCGCTCCCCATGGGACGCCGGGCCTGGGGGAGAGAAGAGCTGGTGAGCGCGTGAATGGAGCGAGGGATCCCACGGCAAGAGAAGAGGGGCTGCGGGGACAGCCAGGGACGCCTCTTTGGGGTTTCTGGGGCTTGGGCATCGGCACAAGGCTGCAGCATCACCCCGTCCCCACGCCAGCACCCGCACCGATGCCCCAGCCTGGCTCCTGGAGCATCCCCGCTCTCCCAGCCCCAAACTGGTGCCTCCCCCCCGGCTCCCAAAATCCCACAAATGGATTTTTCTTTTTTAACATCTCCTTGTGCTTTTACTCCACTGATCCGGATGAGGAGATTTGGTTCGGTCACCCAGAAATCGAGCCATTGTCTTCTGCTCAATCCCACAGCTGCTGAAGGAGCTGCAGCAGAGCACGGGTTTGCCCGAACCACCCCAGCTCCCCTGGGCAGAGCAGCACGAGCCATTCCTTGGCTCGACTGGAGCCAGGCAGGCTTTCTAAGATTTATTTTTTTCATAAACAATGTGGCTGTATTTGATTGCACCAGAACGAGCAGCTACTGATGGCTTAAGCCTGGAAAACAACAAGGGAGAAAAAAAAAATATCTGCTGCTGAAGACACTGCTGAGAGGGGATGAGGTCTGGCAAAAATGTCAAGCACCAGGCCACCTTGCCAAGCCAAATGTTGTCAGTGAAAGCTTGGATCTTGTAACCTTCCCCAGCCAAGGGCAAAGTTATTTACTAAGGGAGTGGAATAACAGGGCCCGTGGCTTTATAATTTTCTACGCTTGTTTTGGTTCCCCCTGCAACTATCTGGGGAGATTTGGATTGAAGAAAGATGATGTTATTGGAGAAAAAAAATAGAAAGAGGGGGGAAAGAAAAGATGAAGTTGTAGGTTGGGAACTGCAGAGCGAGCACTTAAAGCTGCCCAGCCTGGCTGGACTTGCCTGGAGATATCACACAGTGGCATTTAATCGGCTCTCATTATGTATATAGCATTTAATCAGATTCCAGGAATAACTACAGATAAGGTGGTGGCACATTCCCAGCTCCCTTCTCCTCACCTCCTCCAAAAAGGATAACGGGGCCTCCAACCCCGTGGCCGTGCAAATGGGGAAACTGAGGCACGGTGCGAGTCTGCTGCTTCCCCGTTACGATGAAAGAGGAAAAAATAAAAATAAACAACCACTTTTCCTCGGGGCGAAGAGGAGGGAGCCCCCGGTGATGGGGCCGGGAGGCCAAATTCAGGTTTTTTTGGCTGCTTGGGAAAATATCCGAAAAAAGTCCCGACGCCGGCAAGGGGCTGCGGCAGGGCCCGTCCTGCTCCCACGCTGTCGGGGGAGCATCCGTGCGGCGAGGGGCGGCCGTGCTGCGGGGTTTGGGGCTGGGCCACGTCGTAAAGCCCCTCGGTTATTAACTTCAGCCGCTCGCTGTTTTGACTAGGGCTTTTGCCGGGAATAGCAGAGCCCCAGAGCCTGAGATAGGGCCTTAGAACTCTAAATTCAAAGAAAGCCAAACGAAGAACAGAGGGGGGGGGGAGTTCCCACCCCCTGCTATTTTATTTTTTTTTTCCTGGAAAACACGCTCATTCCCGGGCCTTTTGGGAACACCACGTCGGGAGCATGGGTGCTCGGGATGCTTTCGGTGCACAGCCTGGGCTGCAGCCGAACGGTGCCGTCCGCTGCTCGGAGCGGGGATTTGCCCAAAGTTTACCAAAACAGGGATTTCTGGCTCCCACCGCCCGCCCCGCTCCTCTCCCGGCAGCACGGCTCGCTCGGAGCTGCTGGAAAACTTGTTTGCTGCAGGACTACAGAATCCAGCAAAGCTCGACCGAGAAAAATAATCGTAAAAATCGGGTGTTGAGGAAAGCCCCTGCTTCCTGGGGGGGCGGGTGGAAGAAAATAGGGATGGAGAATGGAGGCAACAGGAGGCTGAACCCAAACCGGCAAAGACAGGCTTTCAGCAAGCACCCGTTTAAAAAATGATAGAAAGCTTCGGGGGAAAATAACGGATTTGCTCACAACAGCGGAAAAGGCCGAGTTTTACCCCAAAACACGCCTCAGCGGCACAAGCCGGGTTCTGCTTCAAGTCGCAGCCATCCGGAGCTGGGAGAATTACGGGGACCCAAGGGGTCCCCAGTTTGGGACGGGGAGGAGGGGGTGTCCCGGGGGGGCTGCGTTGTCGTCTCCCCTCCTCTCGCGGGGGCCGCGGCTGCTCGCAGCCCTCCGCTCCCAACCAGACCATATAGAGGCATCGGCACGGCCCGGGCGGCGCTGGGAGGGGGCCGGGGGGACCCGCAGAAAGGGGGTCTCCAGGGGGGGGACCCCCACATACATACAAAAGCAAGGCTACGGGGTCAAGGGGAGGAATCGCAGCCCACAGCCACCCCCGTGGGCTGCCCCGTGGCAGCCCCAACCGTGCCACCCCATGCACGCCCACCGCCGCCGGACCCCATGCAAAGTGGGGTACCCCCATCCTCACCCCGCTAACCCCCAAATTGGGGTGCGCTGCTCCCTCCCCACCACCCACCACCCCCCCCGTCCCCATCCCCTTACCTCGTGGCCCAGCAGCACCCCCCTGCCCAGGGAAAAGCAGCAGCCCCAGGAGGAAGACGTGGTCCCCCCAAAGGATGGCGAAGCCCCGGCGCCTAGGGGGCTTGCGGGGGGCCAGCCTCGCCATGCCCGCGCTGCCGGGGGCTGTCACTGCCTCTGCTCTCCGCCGCTGGCCCTGCCTTCCCTCTTATGCTCTCGGGTCCCCTCCCCTCCGTCCTGCTTCCCCCTGCCAGCCCCATTCACTCTCCCCGGCCTGTCCCGCTCGGCTGTGGCCGGAGCCCCCTTTCCCAGACACCCGGCTGCATCCTGGGGCCGAGCGGCGAGATGGGGGCGGCTGCAGGGAGGGGGCTGGCATTGTTCGCCTTTATTTATTGCTGTGGTTCTTGGCCGAGCCGGGCTGACTAATGAAAACCAGACGGGCTGCGAAGGCTGATCCCAAACTCTATCCCCCCCCCCGCTGCACGGGACGTCCCACCGGAGCCACGGCGGCAGCCCCCCAGTGCTCCCCCAGGAGAAGCCTCGAGGAAGGGGGGAAAACCGAAGCAAAGAACCCCGAGCAGGCCGGCGGTGCCTCCACCCGTGGCGAGGCGGAGGGGAGGCCCCTCGATACGCTTCTGGCCGTTGGTTTTGCTTCTTGCACCGAGAGGGGATGCCGGCACCGGGACCGGGTGCTGCTCGCTTCCCTTCCTGCCCCGAAACCGCAACGCTCCTCCGTCACCCCCACCCATTTCAGTTCCTCCCCTGGGGAACCAGGCCAAGGATTCATTAGAGTTAACACCCTAATAATAATGCTGATTAAGCCTAATAAACTTTGCTAAAGCGCTGACTCCCTGTGCAAAACAGGGACAGCTGCAAGGCACGCTCACCCGAAATACTGCGGGGCCCCTGGGCTTGATTGCCAGAGGTGACAGCGCAGGGGAGGAGGGGACAGGGAACAGGGACAGGGAACTTTTCTGGGGTTTCCCAGCACAAACAGCAAGTCGAAATAGCGCAGCCCCGTCCGAGCCCTCCTGGCACTCCAGCCCCTGCTGAGGTCCTGTCCACAGGCGCCCAGCAGATGCAGGCAGCTGGACGCTGCCCGGGAGCCTGCCCCGGCTCAGCAGCACCTCCCCAGCTCCCCAAAAGCCCAATGCCAGCATTTTTCAGGTGGGTGCCCTTTGGCAACGCCTCGCTCTGTCCACCCGCTGCCCCAGGCAGCTCCTGCCCTGCCTGGGTTGAGCTCTGCGAAGCACCAGGGAAGGCTCCCTGGAGGCTGAACACCTCCTGCTGCAGCTCACCCAGGTGCTGTGCAGATCCCAGCCCCTCTGAGGGAGGACGGGAGGGATGGCAAGCGCAGCAGAAAACAAAAACACGCCGAAAAATAAACCTGTGCAAGTGCCCTGAGAACCAGAGGCACTGCCCTGCCATCTCCCATGCCCGCAGCTCGCTGGCAGCCCGGCAGAGCAGCTGTACATCAGCAGCCTGGCAGGCGACCAGGAGATTTTCCAAGGCTTTCAGCCACCAGAAAGGCATCAGGGGCGCAGGCGGGAGGGCAGAGGCAGCGTGGAGCTGTAGATGTCTTTCTAAGAAAGGGCAGCCGGTGGCCAGGGCTGGCGGAGGGGACGGAGCCGGGACCACAGGCCGAAGGAAGCACTCGGCGTGAGGCTGGAGCATGGCAGACGAGGCCCCGGTTGCTGCTGGCAGATACGACGGGCATTGGCACGTCCAGAGTGACTCGCTGCTGAGGCATCTGCCCCCAAAATGCTGTGAGGGATGTGACTTCACCATTACCACGTTGGCATTTCTCCTCATTCCGCCGTTCACTCAGCAGAAGCACCTCCGCTTGCCACCAGGCCGAGAGCCTCGGCCCATGGCCCTGCGCAGGCTTTGGGATCACAGGGGCTGGTGGCCACCCCCAAGGGCTTGTAAAGAGATTTTTTGTGCAGAACCGGCCTCCTTCCCCCTGCCTCCAGCCCCGACCACTCGATATCTGCTGCCAAAAGCCTGCAGAAGCAGGGGCACCCGCCCAGGCCGCAGCTGGGTCACGCAGCCCAGCAGCTGAGGCCAAGGGGGGGATTTTGGTATCCCAGCCCCAGCCAAGAGCAGCACGTGTTGTGTGGGGGCAGGGGACCCCTCACAGCCGTGGCATTGGAGGCAGACAACAGCCCTCGCTATCTATTTTCAGCACGTTCCTGCCCTCCTCGGCTCTCATTATTTATAGGGTTCAGAGGAGGCAGCCAGCCCGGCGAGGTGCATGGGCACGGAGCTGCTCAGGAACACCCCAGGCACCCTCCTTTGGTGTTCCCCCGCTGCTCGGTCAGCACAAATGCCTCGCTGTTAGCATGACACGGATCCTTCTGCACAGGGCCAGGACAGCTGCACTGTAGCACAGCAGCTCTACATAAAGTGGCTCTACACTATGCCTTGATAGATAGGCCAAAAAAAAAAAAAAAAGGGTTCCATGTACCCAATTGTACCCAATAATGTCCCATTAATAAGACTGTAGGGGTTCCCTATACCCAATTTCACATAGCGTCCTGTTAATAAGACTGTAGGATACCACAGAAACTTGCCTCCTCGTGCGCAGGCATGCAGGCCACGAAGCATACCTGGCATGCTGTGTCCTCCAGCTCCATCCCGCGGGGCTCAGAGCCTCGGAGACTTCCCAGGGGAAAGGCTGGGACATATCGAATCGAACCTGGGCACAGGACCCAGCACAGACCTTAGCAAACTAGCCGGAGTCTCTCTCTTCTTTAATGTTTGCATCAAGTTTGAAGTAGCTTCTGCTGTAGCTAGACCACGACAGGGTTGCAGCAGATGCGCACACGCATGAAGTCAGCCTGTGTAAGAAGAAAACCCTCTTCCCTAACAAGAGCCCTCACAACTGTCCTCATCACTGTGGAATTTGAGTGCCTTCCAGAAGGGTATTAATCAACGGGGCTTTCATTTGTCATGCGGAGGTCATTCACCGTCCCACAGGGTCTAATTTGGCCCAGAGAGTTCAGTTTATCTGCTGATGTAGGGAGAAAAATATTAATAAAAGCTTGACTTTCAAGCTTTGCTTGTGTGAAAGCATCGCGTCTATCCCATTTGCAGCAGCTCAGCTGAATTCGTTCCTCAAGCCTGGGCCGAGCACACCCCAGGACTTCGCGGTAGGGTCTGGGCTGTCTGCAAGCACAGCCATCCAGCTGGCGAGCCAGTAAATGCTGCATGAAGGAAGCAATTATATTAAAGTCTTCTTTACGGGATTATAGTTTGATCTGGACTATTGTACAGCCAGCCAGGAAGCACTATTCCTTCTTAATTAGAATCTCATTTCAGGAAAAGTGAATTATAAAGCCAGACGCTTTAACAGGCAGGCGGAAGCAGTTAGCTTACCTGCTTGCACGGGGCAAACCTCTCTTCGGCGTCTTCCTCTTCCAGGTCCTCCCGTTGCATTGTCCTGCAGCCCGTGGCACAACCACTACTGAATTTACCCCCGGCTGCAGGCAGCAGAAGCCCCTCTGGGAAGCCAGGAGCCTCCCTCCAGGAGCTGGGCACTCCAGACCCGGCCATAGCCAGGCAGGCGAACGGTAACACAACCACGTTCGGTGCAGGACTTCCCGAAGAAGTCACACACTTCAACTTTCCTTTGCCATGGGAACCGATCGTAAGGGTGATGTAAATCCTTCCGTTTATCAGTGAGGAGAGAGAACGTGTCCCTAAGAGAATCAGCTCAAGTTCCTCACCCATTCCCTTGAAGCTGCCTGACGAGGCAGACATCTAACCTGAAAGTGGTTCTCTGCAGGAAGGACTCCAAAGCACCCACCAAAAAACAGAGGATTTAACATAAATATAAATAACTGTAATATATATATATAAATAACTGTAATGTATATATATAAATATAAATATTGTAACGATGGTATTTAGAGCACAAAAGGTAGAACTAGTGGAAATGATCACACAAGAGGAAATGGAAAGCATTTCAGAAGCACGAATGGGCCTCTTACTTGAAAAAGGCACCTTTCAAAGCACAAGGTTGCTTTCTACAGCCCTCACTCCACTGCTTCCTTGCCCCAACCACCTCAAGTTCAGCTTGCTGAGAGTACATCAACAGGCAGTGCAAAGCCAAACGCCAGCCATTATGTTAACTCGGTGACAAACAAGGTAGAATTGGATGATAACTGAATTAGATCAAAGTTGCTTTCGGTTTCTGGATTTAGCTCAAAAGACCGCTTTTTCTTCCATCTTTGAGACGGCAGCTCTGACAGCAGGCCTTTCGGTGAGACTCAGACATGTGTTTGGCACCTACACAATAACCGTTGTGTGGGGTGGGCACGGCAAACACTGATCAAAGAACATTTCTGGTTAACTAAGAACAAAAGCTTACACCTCTAGCATCCTAAAAAAAATTAATAAAAAAATACAGTTCCACCCTCTTTAAACTCCACCAGATTTGCAGAACTTACCCTAAAAGTCTCTGTCTGGTTGTGGATTAAGACGAGATGAATCAGGGCAAGACAAGCATAATTTCCTGAGTTTCTGGAAAGAAGCTGTCCCATTTTCGAACCCATGACTCCAAACGTCAACAGTCTCTTTCCAGAGAACTGTAAACACTAGATGCTTTTCACCCAGCGTGAGCTTTATCTGACCCGAGGACAAGGAATTGTAAAGTGGAATGGATGTGAGTCATCTTTGCTAGCATCCATCATGAAGAAACCATGAGAAGGATGGATGACCACACCGTTCAAGGACGTGACCGGGCAGGAGACCTGCCGCTGCTCCTGTAAACCTGGCCACTGACCTCATTTTTGTAAGTTCTGAGAAACTGCAGCTCCTGCCGGTGTCATCTGGAATGCCAGGTGCTTACCCCAGGGGGGAGGAAGAGACATTCAGTGCTCCTCTAAAACACCTTCCTCCCCACACTGCATGCAAAGTGCACGTTTGCTTTACAGTATTTCGGAAAGAGCCACAAACTTCAGAGTTCAGAAACTCTTTGTGCAGCCCAAGACCAGCATAAGACATCCAAGAACAATTTTCAGACCACGCTTTCTGATACACTGAAGTATGCCTGGACAGAAAATTTTAACAGAAGCAACCGCATCTCCCCGAGCAATAGAAAAATGCTCCGACATTATTACCAAATGAGGAATTACAGCTATTTCTTGCTAAAGCTCTCATGCTGCAACTCTAATGACTCACAGAACGGCAGCAACTGCTCAGAGTATTTTGGCAGTTACTGAACACCTTTAAGCAAGGTTAAAAAAAAAATAAAATTGCAGCAGCTCGTTGTTTAGGAAGGTTTTACAGCATGTAGCTCTCTACTTAGGAGGATGGGTGCTCCAACTGCTTGCAATGGACTACCTCCACCTCTCTTTGGTTTGCAATGTACTCGATTATTGACCTCTATGCTTCTGTGAGGGAGCAATGAACAGGCAGAGTAGGGCCATTAAAAAGCTACCATCAGCTGTGTTATCTGAATGCAGGAAGACTTCCAAGTATATCCTGAAGCATCAGTACGGCCCTTAAGCTTTCTCGGGAGTGTTTTTTTCTTCTCATCAGCTGAAAGTTTAAAAGCATTTTTCAGAGGCCAAGTGGCTTTAAATGAGCTTTCAGTGAGGCAACATCTTGTCATGACTAACACAACTGAATTTCTTGTAGCAGGGGAAAAAGCCTATTCATATGTATATCAGGGAATCGCATGACAAACCTCAGTACTGGCAAGTTTGAGCATCTTCTGCTTCAACGAAGCTGCCTTCTAGCCCCAGAAGAGCAACCTGAAAGCAAAGCAGCCTGCACCCAAACTGATTCCAAAGGCAATGCAGTGGAAGCAGCAAATAGGTAAAAGCAAATTTGGAGAAGTGGAAGGCTGTAAGGATGTAAGCCGTTCTCACAGCTGGTCTATCACAGCCGCATGATACTGTATTGTTTTTAATCTGCAGTTTTCAACTTCAGATTTCTGAGACCAGACCAGGCAGATGTGGCCTTCTGACACATTGGATTATGTTTTTGATTTTTTTTTGCATTCTATTCTGATAAGCAGAGCACACCCAGATACATTCTCAGAGTATTTCCTTTCATAAAATAAAAATTTATAAATCAAATAAACGCATGTAACAGCTGCTTTTACGGCATGTGCCAACACTAGCACATGCCACAGCTTGAAAAATATTATTCTAAATCTTTGTCTATGTCTTTGCAGTATAGTATAGTTCTACTGACCTTCCAGGAAATTATTTCCTATCATTATAAGATTTGATTCATTACATCCTGATGTGAACTCCAGGGATTACTGGCAGAGCCAGATCACAGCCACCACTGTGACCGCTCAGCGAAGGGGTGAACCAAGAAGTTCTGTGACATTCCTAGTGAACACGACCGGTCAAAAAAGTCTCCGTTGTGCTTCACCCTCTGGAGGAATTTATTGTTACAGTTGTTCCTCGAACTAAATTGCTGTGAAGATTTTAAGTACAGAACGCTGTATGAAAAAAGAAAGCCACCGTTTGCACACTTAGGTTTCCTCAGGTGTCTTTTCCTGTGTATACACCATATCTACTCTGTGGTGAGCCAATGAAACTGAGACTTCAGGCTTCTATCACCAAGAACAATCTTTATTTTTCATCTTTTACCACTGTGTTGCTCATTAAGTGCATAACCAACCATCCTATGAATGTAAAAGCATCTAATGAAGTGAAGGGGACTCTCCCTGGCAAACCTTAAAAACTCTCAAAATAGTAAAAAATAAAAATAAAAAAAATAATAAAAATTCTTTGATTAGACTCTCCTGTTAACACAGAATGACAGCAAACCAATCAAAAAGTAAACGTAGTCATGACACCTTCAATCTCTGGTACTAATGATGTCCAGCTTAAACAGCTGTCACAGTTGCACTAAGCTCTTCACTGAGTCCTGTGGTGGGTAGAGTCCGTGGTGATGACAGCACAGTTTCTTTCCATCTTGTCCGTAAGGACAGTGAAGATATATTTCATGATTGCTACAAATTCACCTGATGTTATTTCATTTTTTTTTCCAGTACAAAACAATTACAAACAGGTTTTCTACAATGAAATAGAAAATTAAAAAAAATAATAAAAATCTCCGTTAAAAACTATTTAAAATGTATATAATACTCCTATTTCAATCATGTAGTTATAAATATATTATGGACCAAGTACTGCCAAAAAATATTTTGGAAGTCCATAACAGCACTACAAGCAACAGCCACTTACTTAAAAACCTGTCGTTCACTTCAAACCACTGATCCTTTAATATCTTAAAAAATATGGCAAGATCCTATTTGTACAAAAAGACATCATTGAATGCCACAATACATACATTGCATGATATTTACTGCATTATCTATTTCACTTCACAGTCTCCCTTACAGAGGAAGGTGCTGCAGAGTTTACTAAGCACAACACGCTTTCATTTGAAGAGGAGATCCTTATCAGTTCCAAGGTACCTTCCTCCCTAAGACACGGTTGGTGATTTTCTGAAAGATAAAAACAAAGCGGTAGAGACCAGTATTATCCCTCTAAAAATTAAAAACACCAAGCATGAGTACAGCTTATATATGTGACTCTAAGAAATGACCGTTCACACGTTTTAGGACAGCTACAGCAGCCTCGCTGTTTCACACGCGTCATTACAAAAAACACCAGGACATCCCTGTGCTGGCTGCTGTGGAAATGAGCAGAAGCAAGTATGAAGAGTCAGAGCACATCTTGACATTAGCTGATAGATAGTTTCCACAGTCTCTCTTCAGCTTTTGAAGGCAAACCTCTGGGCTTCACGCGAGCCTCTTGTTCCCTAGCTCACAGTGTTTATGAAAGGACACAGAAAAGAGGAGAACTAGAGAATTACAGGGAAGAGCGACAAGGATAGTGGAAGACACAGAAATTGCATTTTCTACAATAAACCACTGAAGAAATTAGGACTCTACACCGTGGCGGGAGGGATGAGCCGTATCTGAAGAGGAAGCAATGAGCAAGTGAACATCTACATGATTCTGAGAAAGCCTGAAGTAGGCGAAAAGGTGGTGTTAGTTACAAGCCTAAAAAAAAAAAAAAACACAAGTAGGCAAGTTCATGAAAGAAAAAAACATCAGTATATGAAGGATGCCTCGAAGTCCCTTGGACACAAATCACACAAGACTGTTAAAGCACCTCAGAGGAGCACTACTGGTGCTGGCTCCATTACACTGCTCTTCCCCAGGCACCTGCTAGCACGACCCACTCTTCCAACGGGCAATTCAGGCACTGAAACATCGCTCTGCTAGCTCAGACAGCACACTGCTGGTGTTCTGAAGCATGGCACACATTTGTGTGGCTTTACACAAGCGTGAGATGAAGAGCTCATGTCTTACAAACGGAATGATAAGGGCATTCCCTGACGTGACCTTTTGCGTTACCCAGAGGTATGCAACATGCAGCTCAGATCTTTATACACATATATATATTTATAGAGTACACAGCATGTGTATGAATTATATACACATGATATACAGTGTATAGACTATTCACACTAACACAGTATGCATTCTGCATACATCTCTATATATACATACAAAACGCAAAGCTGCTGACACGAATCTCAGTGTGGAATGTCCCCAGGAACTTCGTGAAGCCTCAGGTCTCGAAAGCCTTACCCACACAACCTCTGAGCCTGCCCTTCAGCTCACAGGCCAGCTTGCAACTTAATAAGCAAACGCAGCGAGCGATGAGATGCTATCTCCCCTCTTTGCTCCACTTCCTGGAAGTGGCTACAAAACAGACTAAGAAGAAAACCATGATGCTGTCAAGAGAGAAAATGTAGCCAAGGGGATGAAAAACAAACATAAGAGAATCTTGTAAAGCAGCAGCAAAGTGCAATTCGGTTTTACACCTCTAGAAATGAGCGCTGTTTCCTTTGAGGTAGCGACACCTTGTGGCCCCTGTCTTGCATAGGCTCTAAAAGAAGTGTCGCATCCACACGCAAAAAACTTCAGTACTCCTGAAAGCTAATGCTTAATAAATAAATAAATAAATAAATAAATAAAAAATAAAAGCTACATGGAAGTATGTAGCTCAATAACTTTGCTATCCCCTTTACGGAGGTTTCTCTCATGCTTCATGTTTACAAAAATGACACACTACGTGCAGCGAACAGAAGAGCATCAGTAACAGAACAAATTTGTACCTGCTGAACTCAAAAAAAATTCAATTTCACGT
Organism: Anser cygnoides; assembly: GCF_040182565.1. Taxonomy (NCBI): domain Eukaryota; kingdom Metazoa; phylum Chordata; class Aves; order Anseriformes; family Anatidae; genus Anser; species Anser cygnoides. The sequence goes on along the minus strand of NC_089876.1, from coordinate 2,046,256 downwards.
GAGTAGGGTTGGAAGAGTTCCTTATGATTTATGCTGCCATCAGATCAGAAATCTGTCTCAAACGTAGTCTTCAAAATTAAAGGGCTTGCACCATTCCGTTATCTAACTAGTGTAATTTTATGCTCTGTTTGAAAGTAAAAATAGAGAAGGGACAGAACATCGGCCCAGACCCATGTGTATGTTGTGATAAAAATAACTTTTCAGATAGCAAAGTTAAGAACTTAACAATTCCAAAAGTTCAGGCGGCAGGCACAGCCCTCTCAGCTGCCTTCTAGCGCATGAATTCTGATGTTTGCTGTTATACGAGGATCCCCTCCTAGCTTAGTAATAACAAAACTTATTTCACTCCCTTTCCTTCTCACCGCATTGCCACGGCAGCATATGAACAACTCAGAACAAGCACTGCCAGCCCTTGCTTCTCGGGTGTCCTGTGTGAGTATTTTTACTTGTGCTTTACAAAAGGAAAAGTGGATTTTGGTTAAGATGTGTTTGTTAATTTGGGACCCTGTTTTGAGCCCCATAAACTCCGTTTCACCCCACCCCCCATAACCTGTGCACTAATTTAAGTTCATCATCATCATCTGCTCCCTACAGCTAACGAGAAGAGAGATGCTGCCTCCAGGGAGCAGTGTGCCCCGCATAATAGTTGTTCACACTGGAAACACACAGCTGTGTTTTCTCCTTGGGATGCATTTTTAAGAAGCTGGTGTGCATTTTTCCTTCTGAAGACCTGACAAATTATATCAACATGCACTTATACCTAACATATCCCTAAATACTGCTGCAAGGGTTTCATTCACAAGTGATACTGGCAAACACTTGTCCACGGTCATGTATATAAGGACGAGTGTGTGTGCACGTTTAATTCACTGCTTCCCTACGCAGACATTAAACACCCTTAACCAGTGAGCCTTCAATGCACAGCAGAAACAGCCTGCACGTGGTACTGGCAGCTAACCACATCCTCAGAGCCATCTGCACTACAGTCAGTGAGGTGTACACCTAGTTTTGCTTCTTACATTCAAGAAAGTGTCCCAGAGCCATATTACATCATGGTTGATATGTAATACACTTAGGGTGTAAGTACTCTTTGTTATGATAACAAATAATAATGGTGCTAGGAGAGGAGAGTGCTCAAATTCTCATTTACTGAGCAAAAACTAGAGCAGCAGGTAAGACATCCCCCTCCTTCCCAGCTGTTTCACTGGTGCTCCTCTTCCAGCTATTAATATTTAGTGCTAACCTACTGAGCCGCACCCTCACCTGGGGTGGCTGTGGCACGAGTACATCCTTCCCCCACCAAGATGTCCAGTGCTAGCCTGTCAAAATCCAAAGAGAGGACAACAAAGATTCATTAGGGACAAGTCATGCCCCTGAACACTGACCTGGAGTCAGAGAATATAGGTACCATGCCCAGCTCCGCCACTGACCCAAACGCAGCCTTGAGTAGGGCACTTGAGGGTCTAACCCCTCTCCCTTCCCAAGCTTTGTCTCTAGATGCATGTCAAACGATTTGGGATAGAACAACACCTCATACAAACCTAGCAGGTGGCAACAGGACTCCTCCAGGAGACTGCAATTAACATAAAAGTCAGGTTTATTCTAGAGCACTGATCTGCTGCATCATCAGCAGTTCACAAACTTGTCACTGTAAGAGATACTCAGGCCAGTTTGGATACCGTGAAGGATGATTTACATGATAAAACCCTAGATTACGTATGTTTTTAGTCTAGCTTTTGTACCAGCATAACAAAACAGTTTTCTCCTAATATTCTGTGTCATCTTTGGAGCCATTCCACAAAATCTGTGGCTCTTTTTTCCCTGACACACAATCGGATCTGCTTTAGAAACTGATGCTCTCAGCAACACATTAACAAAATTCTAAACAAACTATTCACTGTATTTACAGCTACTCACTACAGCTATTCTGCATCATCAAGGAAGACAAAAGATTACAGTATTTACTGCAATGAATCACCATCCTCTTGCAATCAAAACAACACTTGTACACAAAACTTTCAATATGATTCCCTCTTCTTCCAGCTGATTACACTGCTTCAAGTGAGTTACTGCCAACATTCATCAACTCGAAGACCTTACTGTACTGGCATCTGAGATTCTCAGACTAGTAGAAAAATATGTTGTGAATATACAGTGCAAAAGCATAACAGCAAATTCAAGTCATTCTAGTCATAAGTACCCACAACCAGATTAGGAAGGTATTCTGGATAATACACCGCATTACAAGCCCCTGCTTTTAAAATCCAATTACTGCTGTTCCTAACAAATAACTGTTATTCCAGCTCTGGTAGAACAACTCAGCCAGAAAAGAGTTGCAGTGCTAAAAACTGAAGTGTAAGCTTAAGATCCAGAAGAAAAAAAAATCAGTTTTCATTTTTAATGCATGTCCTTAAACCAGTGAGGCCTCTAATGAATTTTATTGCCTATTTCCTGAGTTCTGCAGAAGGCTGCATTTATTGGTACATGGGTTAGACAGCAAGAAGGTGAGTCAGGTTAGAACCTCAGTGTTGATAACAGACTGCTGTTTCCCATCTTTTAGCTTTTACTGTCTTAAGAGAAAGCGTTTGGATGGCTGAAACAGCTCAAAAAGGGATACAGTGGTCAGCCTGAGAGATGTGCATCACAGAAGGGACTGATTGGCCTCCTCTGTTTTATCACATCACTCATTGTATATAAATTGATATGCTTTGTTACACAGAAATACAAGATAATAAGATGTGTGCATATAGGAGGAGAGATAGACAGAAGACTCTTTTCCTTATTACTCATTGTGATTAACCCAGGAGAGTCTCTAGCACGCAGCTCTTCAATCTTTCTGTCATTAATAAAACCTAAGCTTGACACACATAAAGCACTTGTTAAAAAACTTGGACAGCCAGGGAGGAAGAGCGCTAGCAGCATTGCTGGCTAGGACAGAAGCAGCTCCCTGCATGGGTCTCTCCACTTCACGGCAGAACGGGTCAGGATTCAGCAGAGCCCTAGAGCGACCCAGCCAAAAGGGCCCCACAGATTCCTTCTCCTCCTCCACACAAAAATCCTGGAGTCCTCACCTCATCTTTGATCTGTTGCTGGTTGTACGGTGAGACCGCAGCACAGGAACTGTTCATAAAGTGCTGGTCAGTGTTTGTGGTTCAAAACTAGTCACACTCACGCTTGGGGATACCAGTTTATTCCACAGTTTGCCAGACAGAGCTGATCCTAGGCTGATCAGTGCCAGTGCATACTATCAGCCGAACAGGCATTTAATTGTGAAATCCACAGCCCTCAAATTTAATTACCACCAGGACTGCCAATTCTCCACTGGAGAAAAGTTAGAAATGACAACTCCAGGCTTTTTTTTAAACATGGCTATAAAGTTATCTGTGAATATTGTAAGTTAAAGCCATCTGCAGCAAGAGTACACAAGAGCTACAACAGCAGCCTTCAATTCTAGGAGCTTATTTATGGAGTATCTCCTTTGGATATGCTCCACAGCCCACCTTGTTCTGCTCTCAAGACTCTGCACATGGCCTTTTTTGTATGCTGCTTACATGGGACTATGCTTCCTTGTTGGTTTTTTTTCCTCCCCCACACAATATGTAGGTACTGGAAGGATTTCCAGGTTAGATGTTTGTGGGGTTTTTTGTTCCACATTTTTATAAGCTTGACTTCTTTGACCCTGATTATTCTAATCACCTAGCATCTGCAAAATAATACCACAGAATTAGCACTCAGTATTACTATAAAGCTTGTGACCTCACGGAAAAAAAAAAATCTAACACGTTCCAATATAAGCACTTGACCAGAACACCTACCGTTTTGTAAAGCTGTGCTTTCAGGCGGTACGAGTTGTATTCCAATTTCCGCTTCTCTTCCTCTCGCTTCTTCTGCACTTCTGGCAGCTGCTCGTAGATCCTTAATGTAAATACAAAAAGTCAAAAATAGTGACTTGGCAGGAAGGAATTTATCGATGTAAAAAAAATTCTCCTTTTTATCTTCACATTCTGTTAAAGGCTACTGGCCAACCACAATTGTATTTGGGGTTTTACTAGTGTCGCACATGGAAAATTTGGAATACGCAGCAGTTGCAATACCAGAAGTTCCCACAATCCATAATGCCGTTCTCTTACAAGCAGCACCTCCCAAAAGCAGTATTTGTAGCACTGAAACGACCATACAGCTGCTCTTATTACCCAGATGCAGAAGGTGGAGCTTCGATATCACCCGTGCAGAACGGCTTTGTTGCTTTGAAGGTGTGCTGCTTTGAAGGTGTGCTGCTTTGGAGTAACACGTTTACCCATTAACAGCAATATCCTTACGACAAGCATAACTTGAATTAAGCTGTTCAGGAATCTTTTCTGCCCAAATGCTGCCTTGCCTTGATCAATGCTTTGTCTTCTCCCCTGCTGAACTACTCCCATAGCAGAGCCAAACAGCAAGCGATGCTCTGAAATAAAAACGAAGGTGCCTAATGCTCACCCCAGTGTCAGCGCACTGTTCTAGACCGTTTTATATGGTGCCACCTAAAGAAGGGACCTAATTGCTAAGATGGCAGAACAGTGCTGACACTGCCTCCCCCAAATCTTCCTTTAAGATCATAGGGCTTTACTCAGTTCATGACAGTGGTTGCCAGGAACCATGCAGCTTCAAAAAGATTACAGTCTATGGGACATGAAAATGAACCTTGTTCAAAATTCCAGTCCCATTATATTTAAAGCAAGACAGATACTATAACTCCTTCCTTAACGTACTGACTTGATAATCAGCAATAGGAGGAGGAAAGGAAAAAAAAAAAATGTTACAATACCGCAAAGGTACAGTTTTAAGAGACTGCTTCATTCTTACGTCAACATGATAACAACTTTCCATAATTACTGTTCACTTTGAATATTTTAAATGCATCTATGCCTTCAACTCCTATTATCTGAAAGTGCTTCAACCCATTCCGTTTTGAAAACTGCAAATCAATACAGCCCACCAGCCGGGAGGGAGGAGAGGCGTCTTTCACAGTTGTCTTGGTCCTAACTCCAGCAGGAAAATAAGTTATTCTTCAAAACAGCAAAAGAAGTGATGGAGGCAAACGAGTCAACCTGCATTGATTTGCTATTTAGTCAGTAAGACTCAGGTGTTACTTCCATGTTTCAAAGGACAGAAGGACTAGAAATTAGCAGGAAAACAAACTAAAATGAAAGTGAAAGATGACTATGTAGGCAGAATCAACAAAGCAAGGAATCATATGTAAAATTTTGATAAGTATTGACTTTTATGTCCTAATTCCCCAGTATCAGCTATGGAGAGCCACACTCGTTTGTACAAGCATTACACAAGCGTGGGTATCAATCCATCACAGTTGAACTGATGAGCTTATGTTCTCTGAAGGCAAGGAAATACAAATCCAACACCAGGAAATTCTTTAACAGGCCACTTAATATTGCATCTATAGAGACAACTGTTATTAGATTTAAAAAATAATAAAGAAAATACAGGAACTGTTTCCATGACCTACCTCTTTGCGTATATTCCTATTCTCCTACTCTGTCTGCAGCTGCTCTTAAGGTCATCTTTCTAAAAATGTCACTACCCACAATGCTGCTACAGAAAAGAGGAAGTAAACCATATTTGGATGCTTATTTTCCATCTCTGATGCTTTGCTGACAGGCAGCAGAGGGTGCTAGGTCTATAGAAGTGCTACTGAAGCAGGGGGGTTGGGGTTTTGTTTTACTACCATCTCACCATTCACTAATGGCTTTACCATTCTAGGGCTCCCCTCAATGAAAGATCAAGGTTTACCACACACTGATTCGTCCCACCATAAAGATATTTAGAGCAAGAAATGGACAAATCAGAATTGTAGGTAAACTCACTGAAAATGGTTTTCATTAGCTCTAGCTAATTTACCACAAGAAATTCCACTTATACCCTCGCAGAGAAAAAGCAAAAGCTTCTGTACTCATTATAGGTGTGGATTTCAGAAGAATGGTAGAGAATAAATGACTTCTCAGATCCAGCTGAGAGTTGGAGTATGACAGCAGTAAGAACAAAAAAATGTCACCGAGTGCGACTGCCTGAATCAGTCTCCATAGAAATCCTGCTGACTTCGGTATTATGAAACCAGAGTTTCTGAAAAATACTTGAGTTCAGATATGCTGATTACACAGCCCAAGTGACCTGAATCCAAATCCTTCCATTTCCACTAAAACATGGAGGTACATTCCTGGGGGAGGCTGGCATATTTACCACTTCTGTCGCCTTTTAACTAATGCCCTAAAAATACTGTTAAATGCCAAAGGCTATTGAAATAACACACCCTTTTTGTCCCCTAGCACATATATCACAGGGTTTATTTTATATATTGTGTATTCCAGTGGATAGTTTGCAGAATCACTATGTGATTTAGGCTGGAAAAGACTCCTGGAGGTCACCTAGTCCAACCTCTTGCTAAAGCAGGACTAACTTCAAGGCTAGACCAGGTTGCTCAGGCCTCATCCTGGTAAACTTCGGACTGCTTCCAGTGATGGAGGTTGTACCATCTCTGTGGGTCCCAGGTCCAGCATTTCACGACCCTCTTTGTGAGAAACTCATTTCCTTGTCTCTCTCCTTAACCGTAACACATCACCACTGCCACGTGTCCCATCACCATACACCTTCAAGAGAAGTCTTTCTTCTGCCTTCTCTCAACTCCCCTTTTCTGGCAGGGGAACACCAGTGCCACATCCCCACCTCCAGCCTTCTCCTCCCCAGCCTCCACAGCTTCTCTTCACACACCACATGTTCCAGCCCTGTCTGTTTTGCTGGCCTCCACCAGACTCAGGCCACTTGGTTAATAACGCCCAGAACAGGTCACAGGATCCAGCTGCGGTCCCATGAGCACGAAGCAAAGGAAATATCTGCTTCTCACCTGTATGAAACCCACCGTGTGGCTAGCCTTCATCACTGCAGGAGCACAATGCTGATTGCTATCGATTTGCTGTTCACCAAGCATCAGGCCACAAAGCCTTTTTCTAAGGGGCCACTGCATGAGCAGCCTGTCCTCAGGGGCTGCCAATGCCCTGATGGGGTGGTTGTGCCCCCAGGAGACATTTGATAGTTCTTGTTGATGATCTTGGCCCTTTCCAGCCCGCAGACGTCTCCAGAACCTCCAGAGCTACTCTCAGGCATACCAACTGTTCCTCCCAAAAAACTGTCTGTTCCTCCCAAAAAACTGCTGAGGTGTGTTCCACCCCATTGCTACTGATGAAGATGCAATGAAACAGTTCTGGCCCTAAATACTGTCCATAACACAAATCTTTCCCTTCATGTAGCACCTGCATTTGGTGCAACAAAGCACTTACACGATCAGAGAGAGCTTCGTGAGTTACAAATTTATGTTTAAGTATTTCTGCTGTTTCTCAGGTGGTACCTTTCAACCACCTCCTCTTGTATCTCTATCATTTCAGAATCCAGATGCAATAAAACACCATTTTTTATTAAACCCTTGCATATTCTCTCTGTGGCACAAGTATTACAGATGTTTAATACAACATTAGTGTGTTGTGCATTTAGCTATAAGTTACTTGATTCAAACATAAGACAAAATCTATCACAAGGTGTTTTTTTTTTTCCAAGAGTAAAATCCTCACTATTCCTTTGTGGATAATTATTTCTTCCACACAGCTACCTCCACTTGGTGAAATGGTACCTCACTTCCTGCCCCAATTACCTAGTTTGCTAATGTTTAAAACTATACAGACACTCCATTAGCCTGCACCCTGCATTTCATCTCCTTTTGGGATCCAATATTTGGACAGTTTGCTGTAGTGTTTGGACTGCATATACTGCGGCAGAATACTCAATTTACAAAAAAAGTTTTTTCCAAAATGGTGTCATTTCCAGGATTTTATGAATAGGTGCTTTCTCATTCTGATAAAGTCCCTACATCTTGCACAGGAAAAGCCCAAAGCCCATTTTTTTCTTACAGATACAATTAATCCATCTTTCCTACTCATTTACTCAGGGCACTTATCTATCTGAAACAAAAGTTTCTCAGCCTTACCGTTTAGATCTTTGAACCATTTCACTCTTCGGAATTGTTCTTCTCTTTTCTTTAACCAGGTAACCTAAATAGAAAGTTTTAGGATAAGAGCACAGTGAACAAGTCTGCTTATCACGAAGCATTCTGTTGCATCAATCTTACTCCTTTTTTGGATTTTTACAGATAATATAAAAAATTGTAATACTTTTATTAAAAATACACACATCCTTAAGAACAACAGGTAAATTAATTCATTCCTATAGAACACAAGGAGCAGAACCACAAAAGGTACCTCTGTCAGACAGCATGTGACTTGCATTCCTGTAGCCTTTCCTTTTCTCCGGAGGATTAAATAGCTCTTCGCGTTCAGACTGCAGCACGCTCTGTATCCTCCTTTCCTCCATTACAAGCTTCAGGTGCTTCACCCGCTCGCCAGAGCGGGAGATGAAATCAGGGCGATGCACTGCAAGAGCCTCCTAAGATGGGACGACAAAACAAAATCTAAAGTGGTCAGACAGACTCCCTACAGCTGGAAGAGAATAATCGAAATATCTAATTCATTACCAAAGCATGGGAAAAAAATCCCAAAGCAATATTTGGTATAATGTACAAAATCACGTATCCCTAGTGCTTAGTAGATCCTCAGAGACCTTGTTTAACACACAATTTGTCAACAACAAGAAAACTAACTAGCTGGAAGGAAATAAAATACCCAAAAAAATGAGCAAAAAGGACATAAACCTCGTCTCAAAAAAGCATAGCAAAGTTCACACAAAGTTGAGCCTGTAGAAGATGCCATAACTTATTATGGTCTCCCTTGCTATAAATCAATGGGCACATCAACATTAGCACTTCGGTTTTGATCAAAAGTGGAATTTTCTTTTTTGTTCTCATTTTATTTTTTTTTTTAATATCTCCTGATATCCCTGTTTGCCACGCTTCAGTTTCCATCACAGAGAAGTCTCTAAGCACAGGAACAGATGCAACTGAACTTAAAGAAACTTCAGAAGTGCACCTGCATTAGCACTTGCCACTTTAGCTTTCACTTTTTATGGATGATCTTCTTCAAAAGTATTTCTGTATGCTGTTATCTGTATTTTCCCAGACATTTAGAGTGATCACATTCAATTTCTTCTGGAGTGGACATTATATATGCATGTGCATGAATATCAGCACTTCCAGTGTTTGCACTGTATGAATCAAAGCCCGCTTTAATCGCACACTATGTACATCACACCATTACTTCTGCATGGAAGCAAGTATGACTTGGCATTACTTCAGCTACATTCCCTCTAGTTCTTGAAGCCAAGTGATTTAAGCCCTAAAATATTAGCTCAGTTCAAATAGATGATCGTATTGCGCAAAGTCAGTTTACAATAACAAGCAAACATGACTGATGACTTCATTGTGTTTTGGTTATTTTTTTGTTTTGCCTTTTTAAGGAAGAACGGTCTAACTTGTTGATTTCCAGCAATCATAAAGATGAGTTTACAAAAAAAAAAAAGAACAAAGTGTTTCCACAAGATTCAGCATTACTCCTGACAAAATCCTACAGAGATCCCGGCAGCCTTACAGCAACAGCACAAGAGCGTGCCTTTACCTGTAGCGTAAGCTTCACGAGCGGCCGAAAGGACCTGGTCTCAGCATCTCTTTCTGGAACTGCTTGCTGAGTCACGTTGCTGTGCTGTTGCTCTTGCCAGTTCTTCTCTCGAAGAGGCTCCCTCCAGGGCTTAGTGTTGGTCAGTGGTTCAAACCAAGACGGACCAGGACAAGAATTGGAAAAGTTTTCTTTCCTAGATTCAGATTTCAAATCCTCCGCTTGGACAAACCATGAAATTCCTGTGGAGAAGACCACAGAAGACAGTAAAGATAAAGATACACAATGCCCTTTTTCCATCCCCATCTACGGCCCTTCATGCCCAAGACCTCATTAGCTAAATACAATCTGGGGCCTAACACTGCAATAAATACTCACTTCAGTTATTACACCAATTTCAGTGGGACTCTGTACCAGACACCTTTGGTTGTTTCTGAAGAAGTTTTTTGCCAAGTGTCAGTAAACCAGCAAGCCTCTATCAAACAGCACTTTTGGAAAGGCACAAAATGGCTTCATTTGTAAGTTTCTTTCTTTGTAGAAAGAATATGCCCATGGCAGGGGGTTGGAATTAAATGATTTTTAAGGCCCCTTCCTACCCAAACCATCCTATGAATAGTTACTTATCAGCAATTACACATTTTAAGGAGCCTCTGTATGTGCTAAACCTGATGGCTTTTTATAGACTTTTTTGAAGAACAAATGTTTTACATCTTCCAAATGTTAAATATGTATACAAGAATTAGATTACTCACAGTTTACATACATAATGGGATTTGAATACATCAGCTAGTATTCTGAGCAGATATTCTAAATAAAAATGGTATGAGAGAGAGTGATTTGTCCCTACAACAACAACGATGATGACTAAGGAAAATATTTTTAAACATTTAATCGTGACACTGTGAAGACTGTCAGTAAATTTTAAAAAAATAATCAAGAAACTACTCCATCAGCCCAAAAATGCAACTCCAGCTGAAAGAGGGAAACAAGTCTAGCTCTTCTGGTACCAAATTCTTCCCTTAAATACTCTGGGGAAAAAAAATAAAATAATAATAAAAAATTGTTCTTTGAAGCCTTAGTATATGAAGCAGTAAGTACAACTTAACAGGGTCAAGTTACTCAGAACTTAGCAGAACCTTTTATACCTTGAAAATGAAACCACTTATCTACAAGATTCCTACCTTATCCCCTGCCTTATTCATTGCCTCCTATTTGCTACCTTTATTGGAAAGGCAGCATCTAATGGCTTGATTGAAAATGCATCATAGAGCATTAGAAATCTCATTTGCCATAGTGAGTATTTTTGTTTAAAATTTACTGATTAAAAACAATGTAAGAACTGACTAGACTAGTGTCAGAGACTACCGTGTTCCAGTTAATCCTCCTCGTACGTTTTGCTGGTCGCTGTTGAGATGCACAGCTTTCTGCAGAGCAGAAAAGTGTATTTTGGACTGACCTTGTGGTAAATGCAGTCTGCTCCTTTTTGTCCTTTTCTCCATGAAAAAATTGCCTGGCTGTCCCTTCTGCTTACCCTTGCTTCCTGCTGCCTGATGATCTGTGACCATACCAGCTGACTCTCCAAAAATACCATCGACACGATGCCAGGGTTTCCGTGGCCGTTGATTTGGCTGGCTAGGCCTTGGTGTAGGAAAAGTCACACCAACATCTCGGGTGTTTTTCTTAGTTGCACTGTTCACAATCTCCAAGTCTCCTGTAGACCAAAACAATGCAGTAACATCTTATTCTAGAGCATCTGGAAGTACTTCAACATCAGCACCTACGACACGCACAGCTCAGGGGGTGACCCTCAATTTTTAATTTGGAGTTGAAGGGTCACTTATTTTACCCCATCTTCAAGAGGCAACATCTTTTATAATACCACTTCAAATTCAAAGCAAATCCACTGTTACTTGGGATTGTTACTATATGATAATTAAATAAAATTAAAGATGTGTACATCCAGTCCCCCAGGCAAAGCAGGGATATTTTTTATTTGCATATTATTTATACATTTGTATAAATACATAACATATATTGTGTGTATGTTATATATATATAAATAATATACAAATATAATATACAAATATATACGTGTATTGATTATATATTTGTATTAAAAGGGTGTGGGAGTAAACTTGAACCACCACTGCACATGAAAAAAGCAGTAATAAATAAATTATGTGTCTGATGACTGAAACAAAACCACTATTCAATTTTATGGTAGGAACTTGGCATTTAAATTAAAGTAATGGAGGAACTGGAAACTGCCACCGGAAAAAACTGAATGCAGAACTGCACCAGTCCAGGATGAGCTTGTGTTTTAAATAGAACATAACATCCAAAATATTACCAAGAGGAATGTGAAACACTGCAGTCACAGGCCTTCTGAAATAGTATGTGCCTACAAAATACATTCTGTGAGTAACAGATGTCTTACAGAGAAAACAAAATATAAAAAAATAGTCAGTCCACCTTTACGACTGAAATGAATCAGAAGTTTAGGTTAATAAAACTTACTAGTGAGTGAGAAAGTTGGCTACTACTCAAGCAAGACAAGAAAGGAAATGAAATGGGTCATTTTAATTAGACCAGAACATTCTTTTCTAAAAGCACATGAAGTGAATTTGAAGAATGCTGTACATACGTACCCATAACCAGGATTGTACAACAGACCCTGGAAAATGTTTTCAAAGAGATAAAAAGCAGAAGCAAAACACAAAAGACAAACTTGGAAGCCAGCAGCTCACCTGCTTGGACACCTTTGTTTAACATCCGTGTTCGTCGCTTGTTACTAAGAGCTGAGCTTGGCCCCCAAGAACTGCTGCTTGAAGAAGTTGAATCCAACGAAACACGGATTGCCTTCTGGAGGGGGAGAAAAAACAACAGAAATTCCTAAAAACCTAAGTGAAATGAAAAGGAAGAGGGATTTAAACAGCAAGTCATCCCTATTCGCAGTACCTTGACTCTAATGTTATTTAGATGTTTAAGAGGCTGCTCAGTGTCTCCTATTGCTGTGCCACACAACAGTCAGCCTTGGTTTTATAGCCTCATGCAGCAATGCACTTTGAGCACCCTGTTCTCGTAAGCAGAGTGCACGGTTTCTGTAAGATCAAATTCTGCACGGTGCTGAGCATCCTCCTGTTCATCTGTCCGAAGCTCAAGGGACAGCATAGCCTGTCGAGACAACTCGTCCAAAGCCCCTCTGCAGCACCAAGACCATTTGTTGGCTGTGCTTTCAGGAAAGATTGCAAAGCTCAAGGTATTTCTGCTTTGGGTAGATGGAGAAGATACATCTGAACCGAATCCTATATTCCTACCCTCTCAAACCAAAAGCCTTTAGAGGTGGCTGGTGTTGCTGGAGGGACAAACTGTCTTGAAAGAAAAGCATGTTGCTCTTTCAAGTGAATTCACAGCGAACTCCAGATCTGCAACGCTGGCACGAAAGAGCAAAATCTTCTCAAAGCGTGAGAAGTTCTCTCACCCTTGCGATCCTCACTACAAAAAGTTCTCCAGGTGGAGAAAATTCAACTCAGAATCAAGAAACATGAGGCCCATGGTGAGAGCACAGCTTAGGCGAAAGAAGGCTTTCACATCAACAGTCACTCAAACAGGAGCTCCAGCCACAAAGAGAGTAAGCAGCATGACTGCCATAGAATTTAGATTATTTTAATATGTTATAACTTAACAGACATTTAAAATGGAATATATTCTGAGGGTAATGCATCTAGTCCATAAGCTGTTTGGTTATAGAACGCACAAAAACGGTAGTGCTTTATTAACAGCAATTCAGTGGCAGTGCTTCCCTGGGCTTCAAAGCCAACAGCGCAGCACAGACCAGCCTCTGCAACTCTGCTCAATTTCATTTTTTAATTATGAAGCAGATTTTGTTTTGGTTTTTGCTTGATCATAGCAATTAGTGTTCTATTAGTAACTCATAACGCTAGCCACAATGGAAATGAACAAAGGCTTTTTATTACCTTTTTATTGATCCTCTGCTACCACCACTTCAATGCAAAACAATTTCATTTCAGCATTTAAAGCAGGCAATTTTTATTCTCGTGCACGCCGGGAAGAGCTGTTTTTTAGTTTCATAAAACTATTACAGCTCTGACACAGTGCGCTAGGCAGCTGTAGTAGGTCTGTATCTTCTTTCAGAGAACAGAAGCAAATTTGAATATGGGCTGCTCAGCAAAAGGGAAGATGGGATGAAGCAGGGAAAAAAACAAGATAACCCATTTACATGCACATGCAGAAATAAATACAAGCAGCGATTCGGTACTGAATATCGACATGCATATTCCTATTTGGACCAGAATACTCAGCGCAGTGCCTTCAAAGCCCTGCAGCAGTTAAATAGCACAACCTTTAGTTTTGTACCTGCTACCAGATGGCAGCTCTAAGAGTGCTTTAGAAATAACAAACTGGAATAGATGAAAACCTTCTGGGATGGGTTCAGCGTCTATAAATAAAAAAAGCTGCAATCAAGTTTTCTGGAAGCAGAGCTGACAATAGGCTCTCAAAAAAAAAAACTGAGCTACAAAGCGCAGCACTTGTCTGCAAGATTTGTACAGTAGTCTCCTTAGGAGTAGAGCTCCTGCTATAAATAAACAACAGTTTCTGAACCACAGATATTTGCAACTAAAAAAAAAAAAGATCTTGATTTCTGTTCTGCCAAGTATCACGGAAATTACCAACATTTGGATTTTACCATGAAGTTAAGTTCTGCCATTAATTTTCTCTCATCCTTACTTGAGGCAGGTCAATCATCTCTTTGTATGTTGGTTATATATTCACACACACAGAGCACATCATGAGATAAAAGTTACCACTTTCTAAGAGCCATATGGATTCAATGCAACACCAAGCACTGAGAACAGTGAGTCTTTATTCTCATGTAAGTATTACCGGATTCTGTTATCTATCTCATAGGTGGTTTTCAAAGTCAAGTAGACTACAGGTTGTTTTTGAGGTCTAAATAGACATTGAAGGATTAGCCTTACAAACAGAATATGGAATAAAATCATCATGCCTCATCCCTGGCAGTGCCCAAGGCCAGGCTGGATGGGGCTTTGAGCAAGCTGGTCTGGTGGGAGGGGTCCCCGTCTATGGCAGGGGGGCTGGAATTAGATGATCTTTATGGTCCCTCCCAACCCAACCTATTCTCTGATTCTACGAACTTCCCAACGCTACAACCATGGCACAGCATGTTGGATCCTAATTTGATATTTAGACAGTCAGTGTGCTGATTAACAGTGTTAATGTTACAAAGTTTGACTGTTTTATTTCGCAATATTAATAAAAATATTTTAAAACAATTCTTAGCCTTGGAAGTCTTTCTTCCCAGACTTGCATTCAGTAACTTGACAGACAAATTTAGTTGGTTGTATTAAGAAAAACTAACTTGTTTCTCTAAAACCCATTATTAACAATAACACTATCACTTTCTTCCACCAAAAAAGAAGAAATATTTCCTACTTGTTCCTGTACTTTTCAGCA
The DNA here is from genome assembly GCF_040182565.1 of Anser cygnoides. Lineage (NCBI taxonomy): Eukaryota > Metazoa > Chordata > Aves > Anseriformes > Anatidae > Anser > Anser cygnoides. Next base: position 2,031,152 of record NC_089876.1, on the reverse strand, counting down.
TTAATGTATATTACAGAACTCCAGAACTCTTATTTCTTTCTATAATCATCAAATCCGTACCATGGCTGCCTTTCAGGAAATTAATTTTCATTTCTCCTGCAGGAGGCCACGTACAAATTCAGCTGAAGTCATCAGAACGATTCTCTCAGCTTCATAACAGCTTTACTCCAGAGTTTTTGTCTAGAACTCTCAGGCCAAATGCTTTCTTTTAATGTGCCTAAACTGCCAAATACAGAAACTTACAACCAGCCAACACTCGGATGTTGATTAAATTCCAACATTTAAAATAGACAAACAATAATAAAATTCATATAAATCCTTTGATCCTTTTTATTAAACAGTATTTATTGTTGCCCAGATATACTTAGGTAGCAGTATTCAGTCAAAAGCTGCAACCTGAACTTTCTACCAGGACTGCAAAAAGCACAGAACCTGCACGGAACTAGAAATAAGACAGAGCAGCATCTTGTTTCCCAAGACTACCTCCCAGGCAAATAAAGGAAGAGGAAAAAAGACACAGAAGAACAGAAAGAAAGGAAGCAGGATTGATGTTTTAAGGTATTCTGAGCTCCTCCTTATTCCTGGAGAGGCAAAAGAGACTGTGTCTTGCTTTTGAGCTATCAAAGATAGAAGCCTACCACTGTGTGTTTTAAGTGATTCTCCAAGTAACAACAGAGACTTTATTGCTGTACAGTAGTTTAAGAGTGCCTGTAAAAATTAGCTAAAATTATCTTTTGGTCTAACTGATCACATACCTGGGTCTCTTTCCGCTTCCTGTGTTTCTCAGCAGTAACCTTGGGATATTCTACGCCCACTGCTTTGCTGCTTCCCTTGTCCCACTTTTCAGAGCGACTCTTCTGCTGGTTGATGGTGCAATAAAGCTGGGAAAGTCTTGGTGACACCCGCACTCTTTCATGCCCAAAAGCCCTGATGAGCCTGGCGGTGTCGATGGTGGAAATGGAACTGCTCACCTCTGTCTGAGTAACAGTTTCCAGCTCTGTTTGGGTTACCCCATCTGATTCAGAGATGGTAGAACTTATTGTGGTGCAATGATCTTTACTAAGCCTGCTCTCTGAGGAAGTGTCACTAGGAGTTTCCAAGTACTGCTGGTGCTCCAAAATTTTATTCATGTGGCAGATCATTTTCTCTTCTGACCTACTTTTTCTAAGCTCAACAAAGCTATTTTCATCATGGTTGATAAATGCCCTTTCTTCAACACATGCTGCATGAGGCTCCGAGGTACTTTCAGACGTGTTCTTTTCTGGCAGCCTTACTTTCTTCTGCTCTCTTATCTTGTATTTTCTTTCAAAAACATTCTTACCTGATTTTGCTGGTATTAGCGTATGCTTAATCGGATTCTGAAGGACCCTGGCCAATCGATCGAGGCGCTCAACGAGGGAGAGCTCACCGTTACCCCTAAAATCATGGTGCTGGTACCTCTTCTGGCGCTCCAGAAACTTAACCCAGAGGTCATCCAAGCTACCGGTGGAGTGGGTTCTCTGTCTCAGCGGCAGGTCTTTCTCCACATTCTCACGAAGACAAGTTGTTTGGCTACAGGTTAAAGGATAACTTCTAGCTGCCTTTTGTTCTGCGTCTCTTCTGCCGCGCTGAAGCAGCTCCTTTCCAGACATTTCACTCTCCGGAGACATACCAACGTTTAGATCCTCGTTCTTGCTGTAATCTGCTTCTGCAGCGAGCGGGAAGAACTCGTTTTCACCATCGCTCTTATGACGGGCAGAGAAAACACGTTTATGGCGATGTGCGTTCTTCCGGTTCTGGAAGACAGCACTTGAGGCAGGTCTAGCACGTCCAACACCAGAACCGTCCTCCGAGAGCTCGCTGTTCGACTGGAAGGAGCTCTCACGCATGGACATGGGATGATGAAGGTAGAACTGGGCAGACTTGAAGACCGAGTGAGTGGTTTTCACAGACTTTAAACAATCCGCGTGTTCTGCAACAGAAGAAAATCCTTTTGTTGTTGTTGTTCATTTACAAGGAAGCAAATAAAAACCAGCAAATCTGAAACAGGGTGATTTTCATCTCAACTCTCCCATTCCCAAAACGCAGCTCACTTAGGAATGAAGTTTTAGCATTATTAAAAGTACGTAAGTAGTATTTTCTATCATTTGCAACCCGGAACCCAAGAGAATACTGGATTCAACTGAATCTGAAGGAGGAATCTAGATATGCTGCATGTAATCACAGAGATCAAAGTTTGGACAAATTTATATTATTGGAAACCTTACATTTATGGAAACTCATGACAGGAAGCCACAGCTCATTTTGCCTTTCAGACAAACGCCCAGGGAGTACAAATGTCCCCCTAGGGCTATGCCTGAATATTACCTCTTAACTCAGAAAAGCACTATATACAAGACAACCAATACCCCCTCCTGTATAGCTCCTGGAAACATTTCTGATAGTATATCAAGACCTAGCTCTGCTTTTTATTCAAGCTCAAATAACACATTTTAGCTCAAAGCAGCAGTGAAATCCCCCAAGAATATGCTACAACTTGAAATTACAGAGCACTATATGCAGGAATACAACTATTCACTCATTTGTAACAGACACACATTAAGTATGCATGCAGCACATTCTAGCAGAAAAATACTCCAAAGACAACTTTAAAGCCATTTTAATAAACTGGAAAAACCATAAAAAATAAAAAGTAAAAATGTTTCATATTACGTTCTTTGTACAACAGACTGAGTTATACAATCATATAGTCAAGGATCCATAAAGGAAGAAAGCAGGAACTACAGATCCTAGTGCCAGAAGGATTTCTCAAGTCCTCAAATACTCAAATTAGTTTTCCCTGGCTTTTCAACATTCTCCCCCAAAATGTTTTGTTGTTTTAAGCTATCTTCTCATTTCTCTCCTTCTGCAATTGTAACAAAGAACTGTTTTTTTTGTTTCTTTTTTTTTTAAAAAAGAAAAATTTGCTGCTGTTTCAGCAAAAGGGGTATTAAGTCCCACAACCAAGCCCTTCCCCACCCAAAGGAGGAAAAGCCTACCTGCCTCATCATGAATCACAGGCTAGGGTTTTATAAAACCTCAGTTCCACATGGGAAATAGTGATGCAAGACAAGCACAGAAAGAGTTACGATAAAATTATGTCATTTTATCCTGTTAACACAGGCTTCATAAATTTTACTTTTATTCAGTCACTTGTTTCCTTGCATATCTTCCCTTCCCTGTCTCATCACAGAAACATTTCAGTGTCATGTTAAGATCAGGAACAGCACACCCAGTCTCACTAGCTCTGAAATGAGAGGAATTTGTGTTTGCATACAAGGTCAATGTTTATGTACCTATGTAGGAACATTCCTCCACATCCTCCTGACTAATGAGATTAGGCTTGGGAATACTATGCAGAATTTTTGTTACTTCTGTATTTTACAAAAAAAAGGTTACCGACAAAACGGAAGGAATGCAAACAGACAAAAAATAAAGCTGTTTATATAGAGAAACTTTTTTTAAAAAAATAAATAACTTGCAGAATTTTAAGCTCTAGACAAGCTCTGTGGGTAGAGGTAATCTTTTATTAGGCCTGCTAAAAATACAGTTGAAAGAGTCAGAAGATTTTAAACATGCAAGTTCTCTTTCAGAAAGCTTGCTTATTAAGCTTTCAACTGTACTGTTTTAACAAAAGATTATTTCTACTTAGTTCTTTTCCTGCCTGTGTCTTTAGGCCATCATTCCTACAGAAAAATACCTTTAGTTAATTTTATATTAACAGTTGTGCTCCCGTTTCATTTTTACCCAGGCTATTCAGACAGACAGCATAAATGGTTCTCTGCTCCAGCGCAGCATTTTGTTTCTTATTGCAGGTTCTTGTTTGGAAAGCTACTTCTATACATGCAGTCTTTCTTCAATTCTAACACTGTGACCCAAGATTCATCTTCTGTTTTGAGTTACCCCCAGCAAAAAAAAAAAAAAAGCTTTTTTTTTATATTAAAAAAAAGTTATTCCTCTTTTCTGTATCCTTGCATTTTAAAAGTGTTCAGAGAATTATTTCTTCTGTTCAAATAAATAGGTTAAGAGAATGTTGTCGTTGTTGCACTAATTCAACTATTGATCCTATGCAGGTTTATCAAAAAAGCAAATACAAAATAATGACATTAAGCGTCTTACAGAAATATTTTAAATTATCTTCTGGAAATATCAATAATGTAATCTCCATTCTGAAGAAAAAAGCTTCACTTCAAAAGAAAATCCCTTCTAAATGGAAGAACTGAAGTCATCAGCAGGAATCGCTATCGATACATCAGCGCAGCTCTACGGGGTGACCTTATCCCAGGCATACTGAGCTCTCTGCTTAAAACAACAAAAATAATCATACTGAAGTATGATTGTTCTATTTAATGGAATGCATTTCAAAAACATATTCCATTAAGCACCTTCATATGGTGAGTTTACATGGTATTAGGAAAAATAAATGGGCTCCCTAGAATACTGTACGGGACTCTGCCTGTAAGAGCAGGAACCCTGTCATTCGGCATCCATTATGCGGTTCACATGGTTCTGGTCCCACCCAATATTAGTATCCATAGTTACATTACCTTCTTGCAATTTGCTCATTCTGTTTGACTTAGCACATGTACTCTGTGATAAACACCTGCCCTGATGAATTCAGAGCTGTATCTAGGAGAGATGGCAACCACAGCACCGTTTTCTGTTTAGAGTTACTTCTGCCCAGGAACAAGATGCAATTCCCGAACTGAACAAAAATCCTCATCCTTCCTCATACGTGAGGAAGTTTATCAGACACTCAAAATGGCAGCATGAGGTTTTGTACAAAAGGAGTGTCCATCAGGACTAATTTTAGCTACTATCATGAGATACAGTGCAAAACCGTTAGTTAGCTCAGCGTCGTTTCGTTTTGTTGGCATTCCAACAATGCAAGATTGCCTTAAAGTCGGCTGCTGTAGTATAAACCCTGACCTTCATCCCTCAGGAACTCCTCCATTAACCTTCTTGGATGGTGAGGAAGAAGGACATCAGTCAAATCAAATAGAAACTCAGTTAAATACCAGCATTACAGAGATACTTCACATGACATCACAAGATATCAGTGTATCTGTGGGAAGGAACAAAGCTCCTGCCCAATATACTGAGCCATCCCATGTGCTTTTACTTCTATTATTTTCTACATTTGCATCCTTCCCATACTTAAGAGAAAGCTTTGCACTTCACAAACTTAACAGAGTGCCTTAAAAAAGAAAAATAATCTTAAAAAAGGCCCTAATAAGAACTGTAGCTACTGGAATCCTAGCAAATAGAAATGTCCATGTTTCGCAGTATTAGGTTAAAGGCTGGACCAGAGGAGCTTAGATGTCTTTTCCAACCTAAATGATTCTACGATTCTAAGTATTTGGGCAGTCAGGGAGAAGCAGAGAGATGGAGAACAGAAAAAAGAGTCAGATTTAGCATCTTCAGGCAGAGTATAAGCAGTAGCATAAGACCAAACACCATGGATCCTAAAACCTAGTTCTTTTGATGTGATTTCATTCACATGTGTTAAAATACATGTATGTGTGTATATATATATATATATATATGTATATATATACATATATATTTTTTTTTAAAAAAAAAAAGAACACCACCATGATAACTACCTGGGGCAGCCTCTAGGGGTATCATTTGTTCCTCAGCCCAGGCTAGCTTGGGCTTCGCCCTCTTACTGTACATTCCTTCTTTATGCTTGATAGCCGTACTGTCTGGAGGATTATCATCTCTGAAACCAAGCACATTTTCTGGAAGCCTTGAGGGATGAGCATCACTTGATCCTGCAGAAAGAAAGGGCAGTAATTATGAGTAAAAGGTGGAAACACGAAGAATAGATACAGAAATTTCACAACAAAGATGTCTGAAAGAAAGCCTATTATCCAAGTATCAGTACCAGTACATTCAGAAACCAGCAATCATGATCCCTAGAGAGCAGATCTAATGACTAATAGGCAGCAGGCACTGCAGGATTGTTTTCCACAAACTTTGGTGACAACGTTCTTCCGTGAGATGCAGATAAACTTACCTTTTCTACTAATGAGCAGAAAAGAACACAAGAAAATTAGCATTAGACAAGTCTGCTAGGAAGCCAGACACAGGACTTCAGACTCCCTCCGATTCAAATTAAATTCCACACGTTTTCACTGACTGATGTAAATGCCTATTTTCTGAGCTCAGAATAGCCATGGAGAACAGCTAGAAGACAAGACCAGGTCTGTATAACCTCTAAACAGGAATTCAAGACAACAGCAGCATAGTTCTTGGTATTGTATCTCTGTGTCCTAATGTTAGAAACCTAAAACGGCCCCTAACTGATTTATTGTCCTTGTCAACACCACCTGGCTACATTCAGCAGACTTACCCAGTTTCCTTCAGCTACAACTCGGGAGCTAAGAATCCCAGCAGCCCGTTTAAAAACTACTGTTTGGTTGGGTTGTTGTTGTTGTTAGTTTGTTGAGGGGGATTGTTTGTTTGTTTATTTGTTTTTAACTCCGCTCTGCATTTTCTAGAACCTTGCACTGTCTCGTATGCATGCTGAATTTTTGTATCTAGCATATTTTTAGAAAACAAGACTTGCCTCGCATTTGTTTCTCTCATTCTGACCATACTACAAGAGGCAGACTGGAAGGAGGTAATGAGCAGGGACACAAATAATTGCAAGCACAGCTTGGGGCTACAGTGACTAACCTGTGCACTTACTGTCGCCGCCGTACCAACCTACTCCCCTGGGGCACATCTGATAGGAACTGGACATCTTTATAATATTAATTTTGTCTACAAATAACTTTGGATGTCAAAAAGCTCTGGTTGAAAACAACATGAAAGTAAGACCTACAAAGCTTAAGTGATGTGTTCTTTACACATAGAAGAGAACTTAAAAAAAACAAGATGATTATTAATCCTAGATCATCCTTTTCTCTACTAAACAAGAAGTGTTTCTTACTGAGAGATAGGTGGATGGGGTGGTAAGAGGTTAGTTTGTATTTTAAACCACAGTTACAAATTGCAATATTTATAGGAATTTTCTATACTGGAATCCTCGAAAATGGAGGAAGGACATTCAATACTGAAAAAGCTACTATCAGAAATGCTTGCGGTATTTCCTGGTATTTCAGAATGCACAAATCGCAAATTAAAAAAAAATATGAGAGAGAGAGAGAGAGAAAATACAGAAAGAAAGGAACTATAAGGAAGGAGAACTGGCAGAGATGTGAAAGAGCCCAAACTAAACAGTAACTCCCAGAGAAAAGTAAAGAATTATCAAGTTCCAAGACATTCAGCCTTGTTTCTTTGCCCTGCTAACAGAATGAGAACATCCTTTTCATCAGAGACTTTGAAACCGTAACCTTAAGTCAGGACTCATATATCTTTGTGTTATAAAGTGGCGTGAATGTGAACAAAGACATTTTTCTATTAAAATCAGCACACTTCCTCTAAACTAGGAGAAGAGTTCTGAGCTAAACTGAGATAATTCTGCATGCAAAATAGATATATTTTGACCCATAAACTACAACCATGATCTCACATTGGAACATCTAAGCCAAATAAGTACCTGAGTGAGAGCTCTTAATGCTAGTTTCTGATCCAACTGGAGAAATTTTGGATCCTGCTCTGAGATAAGGAACATAATACATCCCAGTACTTCCAGAAGGTTTATACGGCAGCAGTAACGGCTGATCTGCAGGGATGGAAAGCACAGCAATTAACAGAAGTCAGGATTTAATCCTTTAATGCAGCTGAAGATAAAAGTAACAGATCAGGATGCAAGGAGACAGAAGGTGGTCATTGCAGTAAATCTCGAGAAACAGCATATTCTTTAGGAAAATAAATTGCAATTATTAAGTATCTAATGAACACCTACCCATGGGTTAGAAGACTGACTGTCAATTAAATAGAAAAGATAGCTTACTTGCCAATGGTTTTCCTCAAAGATCAATATTAAATTATTAAATTTGTGACTAGGGTGACAAACGCTGGCTTAAAAAATAAAAATACAACTCATATATCCACAGAGCCTCCATTGACCCACGGTTAATGAAATCATTTACAATGAGCATCGATATCTGTCTCTTGAGTCAATAAACACAGTGTGCTGTTATAACAGAACACACACAAATGTCTGGACCAAAACGTTAGCTGACTTCTAATAGAGAAGAGAACAGCTGATCAAATAGCTGGCATATTTTGCACTCTGATGTAATGAAGTAATCTGTTCTCAACTACACCATTTTAAACACCTTGACAATAGAGATACAAAGTCCAGAGCACAGGAAAATAGTACAAAACCTACAGTTTTTGTAGTACAAAACATCAGTGTGGGAAACCACACTGCAACATCCATATTCCTCCGTCAAGCTTTAAAAAGCCCCACATACCCTCTTTTATTCTATGTATTTCATTCTAAAATAGTGATGGGCACATTTTTCTTAGTTTTCATCCAACCACTAATCTTTTTTAAGCTGTAAGCAGTGAACCAAATCAAGTTACCTAGAAACAAAACCCGAATTTTTTCTTGAACCAAGCCTGTCTCCAACAAATGTGGTTCCAGATAGACTTGAACTGAACCACAACTGTCTTGATACAGCTCCCTACCAACAAGACTGTAAATCCCAAGTGTAAGGGTTCGTTTCATATGAACTGTAAATATCAATATTAGAATTATCTCGAGAATGTTACTTCCACAAAAAAGCTGCGGTTTTGTTTTTACTACCCATAAATACCTCAAACTTGAACAGATGGAAGACTACACATAAGACACTGATTTGCTCACCACCCTGCCTCGGGAAAGAGGAAATTTTGTTAAGAGCTGAAGTTGTATTTTGGGGAAATTCACGTATTTTCTGGAGAGACGACTGATGGGTAGTATTTTCACTGTCTTGTGAATTAACATAAATTTCTGCTGAAAAGGTTGTTTTTTCAGGACTTTCTGTCGTTATCTGGGTGGTGGCATCAGAGGTGCTTTTCCCAGTTTCTGCAGGAACTATGGAGTTGCAGATATCCTTCAGATCACACCCCCCTGAACCCACGGCCTGCAGGCTCTCACTGCCTTGCGGAGGCAGCTCTTGGGCTGCTGTGCTTGGAACAGAGGAAAGCACCAGGCAGTGATCTGCTGAAGACACTGGCAGGGGGAAAGATGAACCCCTCTGATCTTCTGGAATAAGGGCAGCAGTTGGTAATTTAGAAACAGCTTCTAATAAAGCTTCTGGAGTTTTTAAAGGCACTGGTAGGGTATTAACTTCAGGTTTATCCCCCAGTCTCATCTCATTTGCAGTATTCAAGTCCCTGTGCAGCTCTGAGTTATTACATTTTGGGGAAAGAGTTATGTGGACACAAGACAGCACTTTCTTAATTGGCGATGAAGGAGACACAGACATGGTGGTGAAAACCTCATCTGGAGACGAATGGCGAGACGCACCGATTTGCTCTCCGGAAGCCTCTTTCTGAATGAGAGGCACTGCATCAGAAGGATGTTGCTCTTCTTCCAACAGCTTAACTTGGCCCTTCAGCAAATCAGTTTGTATGGCTGGATGGGAATCCTCTAAGCTCTCACACAACTGGATGCGGCCAGGCGGGCTGCTCTCCTCCTGCTGATCAGAGTTTACAGAACAGGGTTCAGAAAGCCCATTCGTACCTTGACTGAATCTTGCAGCAGAGTCTAGCCCCAGGATTCTGGCACTGTGCCTGCCCGATTCAGTCACATCTTGAGACAGAATGTCAGGATTTTTTGCACTAAGGGTCTGTCTCTCATCAGCACGGATGCTTACAGAATCCTGATCTGACAAACAGTCTGTTTCTTGATAAGCTCCAGCTCTGTCACTGCCAGCAGAGACACGATGAAACCTGGCTCTGTCAGCAGTAAATGCCATCTCATCAGACCGTGAGCCAGAGAGAACTGGACTTGAAGGAGGACAAGCCTTAGATCTTTCCCAATGTTGCTTGCCATGTCTCTGTTCCTCAGCGCTAGCAGAACCAACCTCCAAAGGCATTAACCCATCGAGACCATCTCCACTAAGACTGCCACTGAGTGCCATGGAAGTCAGAGGCGACGGAAAACGTTTTCGGGATGAAAAGGTGATAGAGGTAATTTGCTTCGACATCTCTTCGGAACACTTCGGAAAAGACAGCTTTTTCTGAGCTGGTAAATGGACTTCTGTTTGCACATCAGAAGCAGCTGCAGACCTCACCACACATCCGTCCCGTTCCTTCTGCAACGGTGAGTGAAGTCCAACGACGCCAGCAGAATGACTACTTGCAACTGGCTGATGTTGGCTGCAGATAGGCGTTTGAACAGCACTCGGAGATTTAAAGGGTGTATCCTTCAGAAGGCAATGATCAGGAGGATTAGCTCTGTATAAAGGCACGACTTGTTGTAAGCTCGACTCTAAAAGCTCCTTAGTCCTGGAGGCTTGTGTTTGGCTGTCAGCATGAAATCTTTTGTCACTCAAAGCTTTGAAGTAGTCCATGTCCTGTTCCTGATTACAGCCATAGCCAGAAGCAGCTTCCAAACCGCAACTCCGTGCACCCTGAAAAACACAGAAGAATTGATATAGGTTATGTGGACGGCTTTCTGTCCTCACCAACATCAGGATTTCAGAATTCAGAGAAAGAGCAGTGCTATCAGTAATCGAGAGTCTGTAATTACAAATGAGCACACGCTTTCTCTGGAACTCATTTTTTATGCAACTAATTAAAAATTTGTTTTATTTTAAGTGCTAGCAAATTAGCTAACAGTTTTATTCTTGTTTATCAGTGAGTGGAGTGATGTTGAGAAGTATTTGCAACTTAATTATCCTAAGAGCTAGAACCTTTTAGTTTTGTAAGCTATAAAGTTGTATTACAGATGTCGGCTCTGATGCTTGTTATGACATCAAAACTTTCTACCTTTTTATGAACTTTTTTCGTACACAGTTGAACACTTACCATAAACCTACTTCAAAATGTACTAGGAAAAATGACTACCCTTGGAATGCATATTTGTTCATTAAGTTCAAAGTGATTTAGACACACACATACACCACTATAGCCTTGTAATTTCAGTGCTATTTTAATCGTTAAAAAGATAACCAGTTAGATACACAATCACAGAAACACTTAGGTCAGAAGAGACCACCGGAGGTCTCCAGTCTGATCTGCTCAAAGCAGGGTAAATTCAACATCCCGACAGCTTGCTGAGGGACTTGTCTCATCAAATTTCATAGACCTCCAAGGACAGAGATTTTACACACAAGCTTAACTACCTGTGATCTTTTAAGTTTCTGATGAAAGGTGTCCCTTAATAGCTCCATGGAGAAACAAAACACAATGCAGAACCCCCCACTTTACCTTCCAATTACAAGTGCTCAAGCCTTAACCAAGTGCGTGATGTTAAATGCTGGCAACCTCCACGAAATCAGTTATAGCAGGCAGCTAAAAATATTTTCGTTTGGAGCAGAGTCCAAACAAACTCCACGCAAGCGAAGCACTGTGTTGTGACATTTTAAGGTTACAGGGATGCTCTGGAATCTGACATTTTGCTACGGCATAACTATCACAATATAAAGTAGAACTTTTATATTAAATGTTTTCCCTCGCACATGAGTTGCTTGATTCTAGCGTTCACGAAGCAGAACTAAAGTCAAAGAAACTCAATCAAAAGGCAAGAAGAAACGTTCTTTAAAAAGAGAGATGTTCTTTAAAAAGCATGAGAAAATATTTAATTAGAAAAGCTTTAATTTTCCATAATTGATATTTTTGTTTTCCTTTAAAAAAAGCATGCCAACTTCCCAGACAAGACCTACAATAAATCTTTTTATGGTCACCACCCACTGCTGACAGTAATTAAAATATGACTGAAAACAATCAGACCTTTCATTTACTCTTTAAGGCAAATTATAGCTTGTAAAAACTTCCCAATTTTCAGGCGCAGATCATTTTCATTCTCCCATCAAAACAGACACATTTGCCACAAATACTTTTTTTCCCCCATTCTTTTTGAAAGCTGCTGAAACTGCTGGATACTGCAAACAGCATAAGGAAATCCTAGCAGTAGGTAAGACACTAATCCAGCCAAAACCAAGGATGTCCACTGTCAGTTGTCCTTGTTCATAAATTTGGGGCTAAATTACGTTTACGTCTTTGTCTGACCATGAAAATTGTCCCACATCCATATCACACCCCTCTATCACAGCCACTACGTTTAGGACCCTACTATTTGGTTACCCACATTCAGGCATCTCTGTCATGTATTTTACACAGCAGTATAAAATTCTGAGTCTTAAGTTATTTGCTTACGGCCATTTAAGAAACAAACTAATAACTTTAACTTTCTTCTTGGTTTTCTTGCCCAATTTTACTAACCGTTTGCAGCCTATTCTCCTGCCTTCATTGCTCCATATTCTCCTGTACCTCAAGGTCCACTGCCACCAGCCAAACAGCTCCACCATCAACAATCAACAGCAAACTGCTGTAGTAAGTAAATAAAATTAAAGCAACACAGGCTATAGCCCAACAGCAGAATCAGTCAAAAAACCCGCACCCTACCCTTTACATACTCTCCTCCTCAGATGGTGTTGCCTTTCAGCACCTGTTAATGAGGCAGAAAACCTACACAGCAGTTAATGGGACAATTCCCAGGGCGTGCTCCTCAGTTACAGCCCCTGCTTTCTACGGAGCCTGTGCTGCCTTCTGGCATCTCAAAATGAAATCTGAGTTCTCTACACCTTTTGCAGACAAACCATTAAATATACCATACAGAGAGAGAATGCATAAAGGGTTCAACAAGTGGCTCTCGGTACTTGCCAAACAACACAAATAAACGTGTCTAAATATATCAGTGAAGTTTGAAAACGCTTTAAATCTCATTACAAAGCACAGACACTAGCAAGGAACATTCATCATCTGCAGGGGCTTACAGAGATAAACCAGATGGACAAATAAAATGTGATCCTCTCTCTGCGGCAGAGACCTGTGTTTTTAAGGCTTTTCTCATTACAGCAGAAGCTCCAAAATGCTGGCAGCTCATCTTTGCAGCAACTTACCTGACTGGTGTAAGAAGGCAGTTTGGAAGAAAAGAAATGCAAATACCTCATGATCACACTACAAGCAAGTGAATAAAACACCACACTCCCAGATGCATGCGGAAAACCTGTTCATCTAAGAGCACAAAGATAAATGCTTGCAAGTATAATTGAGAAAAACTTACGTTACCATTCACAGTATTATTTTTTTTTTCCTGTCAGTGTTGATCAAAACCTGCAACAGACTTTGCCCTGAAGCAAACTAAGGCAACTGCTCCCCTGATCTGCTAACTGCTCGGCTGCAGGGAGGGCACCTTCAGTAAGGGCAGTAACAAAACAAAGGAAACGCTGGTTTTTACAAGTAGCTGTTGCAATTCCAGAGTGACTTTTTATCCACAGAGATTCTTCTCACTTAATCAGGTTTGAACTAAACCTGGTATCATACTCTTATTCCCCCTCCTGACGCAAAATACCAACCCACGTTTCACACGCCATGCTAGACAGCAGCTCCCTCTTCCATTATTCCAGCCCATCTCTTTCTGACAGATTGGTTTAGCGTCAGGGGCAATCGTGGTTAGCTGGGAACAGCAAGACAAGACAAACAGTTTCATCAGCATCCAAAATTGACATCAAAATCCCTGGAGTGCAGTAGCGCATCTGAATGGCTAGGATTACTCTTCTTAGGATTACTCTTCCAAGGCTAGGATTACTCTTCCAAAGCAGTACTTTTCTGTGGCCTTACCTATTCCAAGGAAGTGCATTAGTTTATTTGAGTCCCTGCATTTCCTGTGGCTGGGAGGGACAATAAGAGGGTGTAGAAGTGTGTAAGGACACGGGGCACTTCTGTGCCAGGGCAGGGCTGCTCCTGAGCCCATCTCTTCCCTGAGCCATGTACCAGTTCAACCGCCTGAATGCAGCAACTCCTACTGAAAGCAAGCACAGCAGTTGCTATAAACTCATCTTCCCAAGCCTTTCACATGTTTTATTGTGCTTGTTATGTGTCATCTTTCCAAAAAAGATCTGTACGGCATATGATCCACAAGAGAATGCAGTGCAAATTTATAGCTACAACTCAGTGAACTTCCTGAAAAAGCAAGTAAGAACAAGGAGTGGAAAAATACAGTATATAGTGGAAGAATACAGAATGCAAAGGGAGAATACTCGTAGGTAAATCAAGTGATAGCTACTTCGCATCCCCACGAATATAGGTGGAGTAATAAGATCCTAAATTTAGATGGAAAGAAACCATGGGGTTAGTATGTTGAAATTCTCTTACATCCAACATCATTTCGAAACCCCTCAGCCCAAATGAGGGGGCACAGAAAGAAATGCACATATGCAAAAGGCACAGGAAGAAGGTTAAATTTGAAAGACAATACACCTGGCGCAGAACAGCACCTACAAGTCTTCAGATTTTCCCATCTGGCTACAGATATAGAAATTACCCAAAGTGACACTTAGGATAAGTGTCACGAGGTTTACCTCCACACAACGTAAAATTTAACATTTCCTAGGCACCTTCATATAACATTCAGTTAATAAATCCACAGACTGGGGCTCCTGTGATACTCTCCTAAAGAAGCCCAGTGCCCTGCACCTTCCCTTTCGTTGAAGGACCAGTTAAGACCCTTAGGAAGAGTCGACTGGAAATGGAGTCAGTATGAAGTTTAAGAAATAAGCTGTATAAGTCCCATGTTTGCCATCTATCCCTAAACAGCCCTGCCAAGATTTAGTGTTTATAAGCACATGAGTAAACTATTTCTCACCTTGTGTATAATGGAAGAGCTATAAAATGGACAGGAGGACGCCACCAATTAAGTGCACAGAAAACAGATGCACAGGGCAGGGTTTGTCAGTTTTACAGAAGAGAAAGCAAAGAAAACAATTCAGATTCTGAGTTACAGTCATGAGCGTTGCTTGCTATTAGAAATGCATCTTCAAAATTAAATGTCATTTTTATATAGAATGCTCCTTTCCGGGGGCAGTATTCAGCTGAGCACTTCAATACATGTTTGAAGCCTGTTCGTTTGCGTATGTCCCAATCACCTCCTTAAAACACTCGGCTTAACTAGAACTTGAGAAACCCTTACGCTTTTTCTTTTTTAGAGCATCTGTTATTTAACACATCACAAATGACAAACAGCAATCGATCAGACGCTATCCCAAACGTAGAACAGAACAATACTCAGATGATCCCTGAGAAGAACTCTCCCAAATTGTCCTGCTCTTTACTTGCATTTTCTTTTTAGTAGACAAGCTTCACATCTTTCCTGCTAGAAATAATAAAATATCACAGCGGTACATTTCTTGAGTTTTCACCTATAAAAAATGAGAGGCAGCATATAAACTTTCTAAAAAAGAATATTTGTCATAAGCCTGCATCAGAAGCACTAAATAAAAATGACGATCTGATGAAAGAATTGTTTGCGTGAGTGCTAGGAACAGTTTGCCATTCATAATCTTTAAAGTTTAGGAGAAGGAAAATATCTTTTCATAATCATTTTTCTGTTCTTTTTGAGTCAACACATTGCCAGCTTCGCTCTGTAAATTCAGGAGGTATTTTACAGAACGGTTTCCATTAAACTTATAGTAGATTATTTTGTCAGCAATAAAACTGGCTGCATTTTTTTCAGTGAAATAGTTTTATTTTCAACAATCTGGATTTTTCAGTGACATTGTTTTCCTTGGAGGGAAACAAACATTTATCTCAAGTATAACAAAAAAAGAAAAAAAAAAGCATCTACCTTCATTCTGCAAATTCAAAACTACTTTTGATCTCCAATTAAAGCTATTGTAGAGTAAAAATGCTTCCAAGATCAAAGCAGAAGGTGTTGTAGTTAAGCCAAAAGTAATTTCTTGGAGTCTTGACTTACAAAACAATGGTATTTTTTTTTCTTATTCTACATTGGGACAAAACAATTCATAGCCAACACTAAGTCTCATAAAGGTAGACCTATTTGGTTCCAAACTGTAACATGTCAGTATTAGGGACAAAGCTGCGACCTAGCAAGAATTAAAAGCTCAAGAAAATAGCTCCAGAGCCTCTAGTTTTTGATGAGCAGACTGAAGCAGACATTTGTGGGTTTATTTACTTATTTTTATTTTTAAGTGGGAAGAGTCTCTTGTCTGAAATTCCAAAAGTACATAAAATTGTTAAATTTATTTTCCTTTTTCTTTTTTCAGGCTCAAAGATTACATCAATACCTGAATAACTGAAGTTTGGTCTGATGCTTTTTTGAAGCTGATGTCTCTATTACCAACACTGCTCTTGACAAAGAAACTGTAAACGCAAATATGGGCTACACATGAATCATACTCTCCCCCTACCCTAAACTACTGCTTTTCCTGGCATGCAGTCAGTCTGCAGAAAAAAAAAAAGAAAAGAAAAAAAAGACTAACTAAAGCTAAAGACATTTGTCCCATCCTTGGAAGTGTTCAAGGCCAGGCTGGATGGGGCTTTGAGCAACCTGGTCTGGTGGGAGGTGTCCCTGCCCATGGCAGGAGGTTGGAACCGGGTGATCTTTAAGGTCCCTTCCAACCCAAACCCTTCTGTGATTCTATGGTTGTCTGGAACACCAGATTAAGGACAGGTAATGACTGCATTTTCACATGCAACGTTTCTATATTCTCAGAAACTGCCCCAATTATCTTCAGTTCTGCCTGATTATCTGGTCTCTCTTCCAGTAACTCAGTACATTCTATCCTTCACTGCATGAAAAGATCATCCATCCCCTACTCATCTTATACAAACACCTCCACGTTTTTCCAGTTTATTCTTTTGTTTAAAAATACCCTCTAAGAACAGTGGCCTACCTTGGGACACACAGACAGCCACTAAAAGCTTGACGTGAGACAGCATTATCTCATGTCCAGTCATCTTGTACAACATCCTTCCTCCACAAAAGGAGGAGTTTACAAGGCACTGTCAACAAGTGTAAATGTTCTGTGAAAAGCAGAACTCATTAAACCTAATGGGATCACGAGCAGTGTGCATTTCTCCCATCACATAATAGCTGACCGTGTCTCTCTGCTTCATACCTTACAATCATAGAACGGTTTGGGTTGGAAAGGACCTTAAAGATCATCACACCTTCCTTCAGAGCATCTTCAGTTATGTATTAGTACTACCCCTGAGATATCCAACTATCAGCTGGGAAAAAGAAAAAACAGGAAAAAAAACAGGATGTGCTACAGCTGGTCCAGACTAAGCCATGCCCAAAGAAGAAACAAGCTTATCCACTAACTTCATCTGCACCCCTCTCCCTGTCTATCCACCGGTCTTCAAAAACATCAGAAATATAATTCATCACTGTATGCTGGAAGGGAAGACAAAATTTCAGAGCAGCTGTTTCTCTTTCATACCTTGGCTAGTCCAGATTTCTTGGCACTCAGAAGCAGCTCCGCCTTTATCTCCTTTATTCTTTGTCGGTCCTCTTCATTCAAGTCTGACACAGATTCCTGAGATCGGCTGGCCAGCTTTAGCTTCACCCATGCTACACACAAGGGACATAATAAAGAAAGCTGATTACTTTTCTTTTTTGCTCATCATACATAGCAACAGTTTTATAATTTAAAGTCATAACTACGCTATGCATTTCTAACTACCCCAACAAAGGAAACAAAGATTAGTATCAAATACAGTGGTTTGAATATACGAAACACACTCCTGGACAGACGGACCAGGAATACGAGTCAAAATGGACCTTTTGAGCATTTGTTTGGAAAAATGGATCCAGAACCAACTGCCTGGTTCTGACATCTTTACAGCCTCAGGCTCAAGCCAACACTCTTACACAATCCCTTCCCAAGTACTTAAACTAGCACATTTCTAATAGCTATGTGGACAAAACCACAGTAACAATTTAGGCAAAAGAAGTATCCAAACTGGTAAACTACAATTCTATCCTATTCTTTCATCCTACATAAGGAGACAAAGACATTGAACATTAAGCCTTGTCCCATTAAAGCTTATCATAAGCAACATAACGTGGTATGTGATATCAGCAACATAATGTCATATGTGGCATGAACCTTTAAAACCAGTGGAAAAGGTCCTCCTGTGCCCATACCCCTTCATTTCAAAAGCACTTCAAAGCAATCCCGTAAACATATACCTAAATTAAAGGTTTGCCATTCTGATATAACACTTGCTAAAACACAACTGAGCTATTTCATTACCTCGTGCTTTCCTCTCCTCTTCATCCGCACCACTCAGAATTTGTGTCGCATGGATTGCGGGTGATCCACTTCTCAGCAGGCTTTTGACACGGGCTGCCAGCGAGTCTCCACTGCTACTGCCATCGCTCTCTTGCATTCCTCCTGCCTTGCTTCCAGCTACACTCGCTTTCGACAACATGCTCTGGAAGCCTCCTGGGACATCAGTGACTCTGCCTAGAGGCTCTGAAGGAGGATCCCTCAGCAGGCTTTTGACATGGGCAGCAAGTGAATCTCCACTGCTACTGCCATCGCTCTCTTGCATGCCTCCTGCCTTGTTTCCAGCTACACTCACTTTTGACAACATGCTCTGGAAGCTTCCTGCGATATCAGTGATGCTGTCTAGAGGCACTGAAGATGGATTCCTCAGAAGGTTTTTGACGCGGGCAGCAAGGGAATCTCCACTGCTACTGCCATCACTCTCTTGCATACCTCCCGCCTTGCTTCCAGCTACACTAGCTTTAGACAACAAGCTCTGGAAGCTTCCTGGAACATTGGCAGCACTGCCGTGAGGCTCAGATGAAGAAGGATTCCCCAACCCTGAAATTCTTTCAGTGCTGAGTTCACTACTTGCATTGCTTTGTGCAACAGCGACGAGACCAGGTTGATTTCTGTCTGTAGTTACACTGCTGCAGCCTTCTGGCTCCGACCTTCCTACAGATTTCCCCATCCTAAACTCTTTGGTCATCTCCTTTATCATCTCTTCACTGCTACGCAAATTGACATCAGAAGAACTTTCCCATCTTAAATTGCCTTTGTGAGAATCCAGAGGCTTTATTACCGATCCCTCTTCTTGCATACTTCTTTGGGTCATAGTCTCATCCTGTGACAGTATCTTCTGAAACCAAAGGACGCTGTCTTTCTCCAACCCAGAATCTTTTGGGGCCATCCTCCTTTTTAATCAGCACTGGGGAAGACTCACCAGTTTCTCTAGAAGAGGCAGCAGAAAAGACAGGGTCACACCAGCTGCCAGCTATAACCTCTGCCTCTGCCAAAAGCTTACATATTTCCTGCAATACACCAGATCCAATCTGAGAATCACTTTCCTGAGCCTTATTTCTCTCACTACCCACACTCGAAGTTTGTGATCCTCTCTCAACTTCTATTTCACCTTTAACTCCAGCCAAGGAACTGGCAGTCCGTCTCTGTGAGCTGCTACTCACATCTCTCAACTCATTTTTAACTAGCAGATCCTGAGCATGTTTTGCAATCAGCATGGGACTCTCTCTATCAGAATGGCAGTCAGGTGAAACAGTCTGCAGGTGCTGGTTTGGTTCAGCTACTCTGGAGACAGCTGAATGTTCTGCCTCCTGTTGTGTGGAAAGCGGAGCACTCATCTCCACTTGGCGGCATGACACGCTGCACGGACTCAAGGGTTTGTCTCCAAAAGATCTTGAGAAGTTGGGAGAGAGTTCACTAGGTGACAGAACATCGGAGCCAACAGCTGAATTCATTGGTATAGAAATGCTGACAGTGGAAGTGCCAGAGTTGAAACTTGTTTGTGTAACTTCAACTGCTGCCAGCAGTTCACCTACAAAGAAAGAGAAAATTCTTTAAGTTTGGGACTCTGGGAAACAGCCAAATCAGTAAAGACTACTTTTTTCTTATACTAGAGGGACTAATTCTTCCCTTCTTGTAGAGGAAGAAAATAATTACAAATACTGAAAGACGTTCAGGAAGTGTTTTTAGAATGAGACTTGGCCTACCGCTTCCATGAGAATTCTCTACTGGAAGAAATCCGTTAAACCATTTTGGATAAATATCAACAAAACTACAGAAATTGACTTAAACAACTTGCATTTAAATAAATGGTTATTGTACTTTTTAAATAATTGTTCTTAGATAAGTGACATAGTGGTGACACTACATCCAAATGAATACTTGGATTATAAAAGTATCCCTGCAAGAAACGAGTCCTATGGGACAGTATTTCCAAATTACAACAGATAAGCTTGTTTCCCACTAGTGGTTGGAAAAGTCCAAAAGCAGACAGGATGCACATTTGGCATTACATTTAGCATTTAGATAGGTAATGTCTAATTGCTTTACAGAAATGAACTTAAATGCAAATGGTGTTTTTAAATCCATGCTGGCAGGTACACACAACTGCGAAAAGCCAGCTCCCAAGTATGCCTACCAACAGGAATTTTACAATCATAGAACATCCCGATTTGGAAGGGACCCACAAGGATCATCGAGTCCATTTTGTTTGTTTCAAACACAATTTTGTTTCATGCCCCAACCACCGACATTTTCAAGTACACTTAGCCCAGACAACATTGCCCCTGTACCTACTGCCAAGTGTTTCAGTTGCCAAGTCTCCCATAATGTTTACAGAAGGAAAAAAGAGAAAACAAGCAAGCCCAACAGGCTTAAGAAAAAGATGCATTTAATCTCTTCTTGTCAGAAATGCAGGTCAGCACAAGACACTTGAAAGTCTCAGATATTCAAAGGGTTAGACAGGTACTTGTGAAGAGGCTGCAGATCCGCTCTTCCCCACTGAGTACAAGATGCAAATACCAAAAGAGAATGTGCTAAGGAAAATACAAACTTTAACATTTAAATGAGGTACTACGTGGGCATGGCGCTGAAGGACTTCTTAACCCTAACTGAACACATTGTTCTTCATATAGAAATGAGTCGACACTTATTAAGGTCGTTATCCATACATTTTTTATGTTGAGATAGACTGATTCATGAACTGATCAGGTCAGCTTTAAAGTGTGTACGACTTTTTGTCACACTGAACAAGCCAAGGAAGCCTTGTGAAGAAAAATAAACCAAGACTTACTACTCTCACAGAAATAAGAAGTTTTGTAACACTTCTTTAACCTTTAGATACAAAGCATTTGCTTCATAAGAAATCCTATGAAAAGAGAAATAAAGATACACGGACACCACACTGCCAAGAAGATGCCACATAGCCAGAATTTCTTGGTGAAAAGGTATGCTTCCAACGGTTTTAATGCTTATTTTTCCAGTTCAAATATCTCACATTTGATATCAAATCATACGAAGATCAAATTGTATGAATGATGAAGAGTATCACAGGAGAAGAAACATACTTGACACTGCCAGGCCACGAATAACCTCACGGGTATCTCTGAAGTTCTGTTCTCTAAGGTTTGCACATCACAAGGCCTTCCCCTCCCACATACCTTGGGGCTGCTGGGTCCTCGCCAGCGTGTCAGTGGAGTCCTTCAGTGTTCTGAGCTCTGAAGGGGAAAATTCAACTTCCCTGATGGGTCCTCGGGGTACAAACGGAGTCAGTATAGTTCCAGGTGACTGATCAATGCCAAGGTTGCGAAGGTATATCTGACAAAAGAAATAAGGGACACACGAGGCACTCTTACAGAATGCTAATGGATTCTGAAGTTGCACATTTTCCCTCCATCATCTTAGAGAACAGTAGAGCAGATCAGTTGGAAGAGGCTCACAGAGATCAAGTCCAACTGCCTGACCACTGCAGGGCTACCCAAAAGTTAAACCACATTAATGAGGGCAGCATCCAAACGCCTCTTGAACACTGACAGGCGCTGGGCATCAACCACCCCTCCAGGAAGCCTCTGCCAGTGTCTGACCACCCTCACAGTAAAGAATTTTTACCGAATATCCAGTCTGACCCTCCCCAGAGCAACTCCCATGCGTCCTGCTATTGGTTTCCAGCATCTCCTTATGTGCTTCCCCTCCTCAGGGAGTTGCAGAGAGTAACAAGGTCGCCTCTCAGCCTCCTTTGCTCCTCAGCCTCTCCCCACAGGACACGCATCCCAGACCTTTTACTAGCTTTGCTGCCCTCCTCTGGACACTTTCAAGGACCTTAACATCCTTTTTACGTTGTGGAGCCCAGAGCTGCACGCAACATTTGAGGTGAGGCTGCACCAACGCTGAATACAGCGGGAGAATCACCTCTTTTGACTGCCTGGCTACGCAGTGTTTGATGCACCCCAACGCGTGCTTTCCCCTCAGGTCCCTTCCTGCTGAGCTGCTCCCCAGCCGTTTGTATCCCACCTACATCCAGCACTGTTCCACCCCAGGTGCAGCACCCAGCGCTCACCTTCGCTGAATTTCGTGCCACCGATGAGTGCCCAGTGCTCTATCTAGATCCCTCTACAAGCCCTCAAATCCTTCCTGAGAGTCACCAGCACCTCCCAGTTTAGTAACATCAGCAAACTTGCTACGGGCACATTCAGCTCTTGCATCCAGATCATTGACACAAACGTTGAACAGAACTGGCCCTAAAATTAGTGGTGTTCCCTGGGGAACACCACAAGGGGCCGGCCAGCAGCCAGATGTAGCCCCATTCACCACAACCCTCCGAGCTCTACCCTCAAGCCTTTTCCTCGCCCAGCGTAGTGTGAACCACTTCATCTCACACTTGGACTATTTGTCCAGAAGGATGCCGTGACAGATAGTATCCCTGGCCTAAATAAAATCCGGAAAAATGACATCCACAAGGTGGGTGACCTTAGTGCAGAAGGGGATCAAATTAGACAAGACTTCCCCTTCACGAGCCCACACTGACTACAGCCAGTAACAGCTTTGTTCTTTAAACGCCCTTCAGTAGCACCTAGGACGATCTTCTCCATAACTGCTGTAGGAACTAAGGTTAAACTAAGGTCTGTAGTTTCCTGGGTCTTCTCTCATGCCCTTTTTGTAGATGTGTATAGCATTGGCCAGCTTCCAGTCAGCCAGGACCTCCCCGGACTCCCATGACCTTTGGTAAATTGCTGAGAGGGGTCCAGCTGTAACATCCTCTAATTCCTTCAGCAATTTGGCATGAATCCTGTCAGGCCCTATGCGCTTATGAATGTTGAGTTGATAAAACCAGTGCCTTACAATTCAGTGACCGATGACAGAGAGTCACTGATCCCCCGTCACGGTCCTCCAACTCATTGGACTGGGCAGCATGAGATCTGTTATTACTGCTAAACAGTGAGGCAAAAAAGGCATTAAATGCTTCCACCTTTTCCTCATCCTTACTTGCCAGGTGCCCATCTGCATCAAGTATTAGTCCAGTGTCTTCCTCAGACCTCCTCTTGCTCTTGACATACTTTAAAAAGCCTTTTTTTTGGTGTGATTACACCTTTTTCTTCCCAAATGGGTTCAGCACAGAAAGCTTAACATGATCAGACTTTGAAATTCAGGCTAGGCAGCAGGAAAGTTCCTCGCTCTTAAGGAAAAGTTCATTATGGGCCAGTCTTCAAGGCAAAGAGTTGTGAACCCTTTTGCCAGAGCTGGTTCAAAACAATCATGAAATAGTTCTGGTGATGCTGCTATAGGGAATAAACCCACACTGGACTAGGGACGATATTAAGTTCTTTGTACAACCAAGACTTAGTTTTACTAGTGCAGCTAAAGCAATAAATCACTCCATAGTAAAGACAGCATAAAATGTATGTCTTTTTTCCTTTTCCATATGGGAAAGTACAGAACAAATGCACACAAGCACTATCTGTAATTGGATGCTGCATATGTATATATATTCATATAACGTATTAAATAAAAAAATGCTATCCAAGTAAAATTTCTTCATTATCATTAAGCGTTAAAAGCAGTTTACAGAAGCAAAACTAAAATCCTACTTAAAAATCTAAAAAATGTGTGATACATATAGAGAGAAAAACATAACTAGGATGAAACCAACTCTCCGTGCAACACCCAGAGATTGTCAGTTCAGACACACACAGCATCATCCCCTGTATTAATATATTTTGAAAGCTGGAACAGTCTCTCAGAAGTAAGAGCCTATCAAAAGCCACCTACGGTCTCCTGAGAAAATTTCTTTCCTTTTACCAGAGTATCTATGTTTATAGATATTATATACAGCTTAAAAAAAAAAGAAGTTAGTTTCATTTCATCACTTATAGGGGGAAGTTATTTTCAACTTATGCTACAGCCTAAATTTGCCAACCATATGAAATAAATGAATTTATATAACTTGGCCAACTCTATCCCCTATGATACTATTATAAACCTACATTTTAATAACTTACGTGCGACCTGATCCCCTTTACCTTGTCAGTGATTTATGACAACAGAATCCTCAAAACTACAGCTGGAGAACATGCCTCATTATATTGATGAGTCTATGATTCTTTATATTCATTTAAAAAAATGGAGATAACAGACAACCTCTATATCTCATGAATTCCATTTAAAATATTCTCCCTGCAACATTTATATTTGTTTCAACATGTGTTTTCAGAGACATCTCAGAGAGGAGAGCTTCTAAAACATAGTTCCAAGGACCTAACGATTACAGGAATCATCTTGTGAGGGGAACAGCCACATACTCAGAAGATAATTACATGTTTATGATTAACACAAATCTGCATTTAATTTTCTCTAACACTCAGTGGCTATTAGTATAGTTAACATGGCTGCCACAATCTGCCCTTCATTCTCTCCAGCGATCCTAAAACGGAGAAGGGAGGAATGAAATCTGCATTAGCCAGATAGGATACAGTAAAGAAAAGGTATGCAGAGCCTTCGAACATCGTTCATGAGCAATATAAAGAATCAGGAATTTATGTCTTAGATACCTGAACAAAGTGAACAAGAAAGAAGAGTATTTGCCAAGAAGTTCTGTGTCGGTTTTGCTATTATTGCAGATCCGTGGGTGTGTGAAGTTCAGCTCTCTCTCCTGCAGCCTAACGTTTCCTTAGTCAGCACTTGAGTCTCAACCTCACGTTTGGATAATTATATCCCGATCATTTGAAAGAAGCTGGAAGATCAGAAATGACTTACCAATGCTCTGCAAAAAGAGCTGTAAGCAACTTATTTACAAGTCTTCGTATCAAACATTTCACTTACCACTAATGCTATGTCCTGTTCTTTTTCTTGTGCCCTTTATGCTCCAGCACAATCAGCCACTGATCTTTACATTCCTCTTGGGTATTGTTACTGCGATACTATCACCTGTACCCGGGGGAGCCTCTGCCATACCCAACCCTTACTTTTCCCATATAAATATTACCTGAAAGTTATTTCATCCACCTCTGTAGTTAAGACAAACTGAACCACTATCATGGATCAAGGTCACCAGTAGAACAGATCAGTCAGTATAAAACCATTTGTATGTAGACCCTACCAAAGCATTGGGAAAAACAATGGGACAACTCTAACGTCAGAGTTATTAGAATCACAAAAATGAAGTGTCCTTTAAGACTTATTAGGCATACACAAAATAAATCACCTAGTATTTCTACAATAACTATTGCATGACGGGTTCCCAACACAACTAGATGTCAGAAACTAACTATAAGCACGACAGCCTCTCGACTCAGACAACCAATCTTATAATACCTTCTGCACTTTTGTCCTACCTGCTCTAAAGTAGCTGAATATACTCATATCCCTTTATAATCCCTTGTAAAAAGTTACAAAATTTTATAAGAACATAACTTACTGGGATCCTTTCTTCAATATTAAACTCTTCTTTTTCCGGAGTTCCCAAACAAGCTGTTCCAAAGGGGATGAAGTTATCGTCTTCTGCACTGGTGAAGAAGTGTCCGGAAACTGCTGAAGAGCACCCTGCTGAGCCCGAGCCCCCCTGGCTACTTTCCCCAGAACTAGCAGGAAGATTCAAACTGTCTTGGGAAATATCCCCTAAATTGTCCGTGCTGACATGACCAGTAGGAATATCTACGTTATGGGGCAGTTGTTGATTTTCAAGACCATCACAATTCTTCTGGTCATCAGCTGGAGAGTTTCTATCCTCTCTAAGGAGCTGAGCAACTCTTTCACAGGAAACGAAACCATTTGGGTCTGAACTTTGTCCTGTACTGTCACTTTCAGCATCTTTATCAGTAGGTCCAGAAACCATCTCAGTTGTAAACTTGTGCATCATGGAGCCTCCTAGTCTATTTTCAGACACTCTTAGAACACTACTTTTTTCTTCTAAAGGTTGCATCGCCTCCGTTGATGTTGCTGGCTGAACAACGTCAGTCAGGGAGGTGTTTCTACCAGCGACATTTACTGAGTTGTCAGACTGAGATCTAGTAAGAGGGTGAACATGCTCCAAGTTTTTATTATAACAGTGCAAACTTTCCAGGGAATGTGTCTCCCCAGGAGAAGCAGCAAGATAACCTTTAGGGTTTCTACTACTATTCTGCGTTGACAAAATATTGTTCAAAGAACTGGTAATTGCACTGTAGGCTTTCTTTCTCGGAGAAATTCCACTTGGGTGAGATGAAGCCAGTGCATCAGATATCTTGTCTGACTGGCTCATATTCCAAGTCCCCACCTTCTCCATGAAGCTAAGTGATGGGAGCGACTGAATTCTTCCAGTGTGAGGATATTTCAGTTTCAAGGACTCAAAGTGTTTGTCATTTCCTTTCTGAGCACATTGCAGAGAATGTTCCTTCTCAACAGATGTAGGTGTACTGGTAGACAAGTTCCCAGAATTTTCTTCATTTAAGCACAAAGGAGAGGCCTGAATATCCGACTTGATCACTCGAGCACTGGGTTCTGCCTCAGTTTTGTTTACAAGTATCCCTGGAGTCGACTGATAGCTTGGACGAGCAAGGTGTCCAAAGAATGAGCCATCACCTATGAGGAAATTAAATGAAGGGGAAATGTCTCTAAGTTTATGTCCCCTTTCTATGGAAAAATCTGAAATAGTTAATTCACCCCTGCGCACTCCAGGTTCTGCTTCCACTAGGGCATTCTCACCACGTGAAGAAGGAGCTTCCGTGTCCGTCACGACGAGCTGTTTAGGTGTACAATCACTAGTGCCCGTCACAACAGGGACAAGCTCCTCTTTCTCAAGTCTCACTGCAGGAGATGCTTGTTTCTGCTGATGATCTAGGAAAGCTCCCTGGGGCTCATTAGTAACAGCCACGAATTTCACGCTTCCAAAGTCATTTAAATCTGCTCCATTCTCCTCAGACTCTCTGAGTATTTCAGAAGTCTTTGCAGAAAATTTATCCTGTCCATCTGAAGTTTTACAACTGTCTTTCCTCAAATCATCAGGCAACTTATTAGAGAAATCAAGCCCAGAAACATTCTTGTCTTTTTCCAACTTCTCTAGGTGTCTCAGGCATCCTTCTGACTCTGTCTCAGCCATTGTTACTTTCTCCACCTGCATCTCTCTTTCACATTTTTCTGAATTCTTAGTCAGTGTTATTTTACAAGAGGAGTTTTCAGATGAGAACTCATCGTGCCTCAATAACCCTTTTTCCTTCTCTGCAAGCTCAAAACCAGGAGCTTTCACATTGTTGTCACAAGAGAAATGTTCATCTTTTGCAGAAGTACTACAGGTCTGCTTTGCAAGGGAAGCTTCCATTTTGTTCAGTCTACTTTCCTGGATTAGCATCGTTTTAGAAGTGGAGCTTGCTAAACTGTCACCTGTTTGGGGGATCAGTGTCTTTCTATTAGCGTCGTTTTTACAGTCTTCATTTGCCTCCTTGTTCACAAGTAGATGTCCAGAAAAACAAGAGGCTTGCTGAGACAAACCACCACTAAAACTGGCATCACAAGGTTCCCCGTGTCTGAATGGAAGCGGATGCTGAGACAAACTAAAGCAGTCACTGGGTGCATCGGAGGGTACTTCAGCATCTGCCAAACACACAGCTTCTTCTATGTGCAAAGGCTTTGAATGCTCCTCTGAAGCACCAGAAACATCAGGGACTCCTCTATAAGAGACAAGAAAAGTAAGCACATTTCTCATGACACTATTTATTTCAACATTTTCTGCTTAAGTGTAAGAGGCCAAAGTATGACTTCATCCAAACAAGTAACTGGGATTTAGCAACATGCACATAAATACATCCCCTAAACAGAGCAAAATGCAAAGAAATGTAAAGAAAGTCCAAATAATATTGAAAAGCCCTCCTGCCCTATAAAGTCAAGGTTTGAAAGTTATTTTTTCTACTTGGTATGTTGGTATTTTTAGTCAGTTCGGGACTGAAAGGTTTTGCTTGTTTTTATTGTACTAACAGGACACTTTAGTTAAATGTAAAATAAGACAGAAGTCTAAAGAAAATAGAGGATTTGCTTACATTTTTTAAAAAATGCAAATGTATAAACGTATATAAATTGTATAACATAGAGGAAATACAAGAATCATCCACTTCAGTTTTTTTATATTAATTATTTAAAGGATATAAAATATAGTGTTTTTTAACATAAAAATTATCATTAAACCTCAACTAATATTACTAAATGCAAGTAGATCATCACCTCTGGTGGAACTGAGTTCTGATCCACGAAGTAAAGTCACCGTACGTTATATTAGGAAACAAATCTGTCCTGTCACACACCAGATACGTAGGGGGAAACAAACATCAATGACACTCTAAATATGTGTATTTACATGCACACTCTTTTCCTGTCTTTAATAAAGGGCAGAAAATTTCCTGACTTCTTTGCACAGGAGTTATTTGTCACACTTTCGTATGAAGGCTTTGACAAAGACTTTTTAAAGAAATACTTCTTGCAGTAACATATTCATATTTTTATATAAAAGTAAGTATTTTAAATGACAAGTGTTACACTAGCAAATAAAAGCATAGAGTCATATAGAATGGTTTGAGTTGGAAGGGACCTTAAAGACCATCTCGTTCCAACCCTTCTGCCATGGGCAGGGAGACCTTCCACTAGATCAGGTTACTTAAAGCCCCATCCAGCCTGGCCTTAAACGCTCACATAAAAAATGAAAAACACATAAAACACATAAAAAATGAAAAGTTCATATAAGACCTGTTGAGGTTTTCCCTTGTTCAAACCTTTTTGAAGGCAAAATAATGAGAAGAACTCTACTAAAGCCTTCTCTCTACTTAAAATAAATACATAAAACACAATAAATAAATAAATAAACAAACAAGCAAACAACGACACATCTTTGTCCTTTGTTTCTGTGACCACAAAATGATAATTATTTAATTATGAAAGATAGGACAATTTATGGTCACTCAGGAAAAAAGTTGTGTTCTGTCACAACACCAGGTAACTTTATCCTACCTTAAAGGAATAAAATCCATTTCTGATTGCTGGAGAAGCGTCTCATCTGAAAACCTCCGGCCTTGTGTTGAATACGTCAGCAGGGGAAGACAGGGAGAGAATTGACTGTCCTGAATATCTTTTAAAAACAACAACAACACAGCAATCAAAGTTTGCAAGGTAATCCCTATTTAACTGCCCTGCCAACTAACACAGCCTTCAAACTCAAAAACGTGCTAACTGCAGTCAAAATGATGTAACCCCATCGTTTACTCTACTGAAGCATATTCCCTTATGTTTAAGGGAAAAATTTTAATTTAGCTTTTTTTTTTTTTTGTATCAAACTCAAAGGTTTCCTCTCACCGATCTCAAAATGCTACATGACACTGACATCTCTAACTTACCTTCTTAAGCTTAAATTTCCTTTTGTGCACATCCCTATCCTTTTTCACTCATTAGCCAGCATCTCCCCTAGTGATTTCCTTGCAGCCTGTACACAGGACAGGCTTCTACCCAGACCACCATTTATTCCTTTAAAAGCGGAGAAGCTCCAGTAATGTCTTCTCCAGTTGCCATTTTTTCATAATTTCTGTTTGCAGCAAAGGCCATGTATACATTTTTCTTTCTTTAGGGTTTAAAGACGCAAGTAATAGTAAAATTTAGTTATCACAATTATACTAGCACCACTGTCTACTGCCATAGCAGTAAGTTTTAGGTTCTATCACATATTTCTTTGTTGTTTGAGGTACTTGGCATTTCCAACCTTTTTAATTCACTGCTTACAAAAACAAAAGGAAATGTTTCATAACACAAGAATACAAATAACTGTAAGCTTGCATTTGATAAATGTAAATGACAACATACACGTTTTGATAGAAGCAAAACAATTACTTCCACTTCAATGATAAGTAAACAGATTTTTTTAAGCAAAAAAGCAATTTGTCATCAACAGTCTGACTTTCAGAATCAGAGTTCACATTGACTTTAATTACGTTCATTAGTTTCCAACCATCACAGACCAGCTATACTCTGGATCACTTACAGAAGCGTAATCACATCAGATAAGATGACCATTACACAAAAAGAATAAAACTTTAACATTACATCAGCTTTATCCCAAGGCTTTCCGCAGCCTGTATTACATCACCTGATGAGTGGTATCTGACCAGAAGATGACCTTTGAGTCATTTTTAATTTAATACTTACAATTAATGTTTTTAATTACTTTAGAACATTACATAATAAGAGCATAATTAAAGGAGTAGAAATAATTTTATGTCACACAGCAAAGCTGGATCAAAATATGGATGCCCCCTACTCCCACCCCATCAGCAGCCATAATAATATCAATAATAACAGTAATAGATTGCTAGTTTCAGAAATTCCCTTTTATCTCAGCAGCTGTCTCAACCACATGGCAAGCCTAACGTCTCCTAGAAGAAGCCAAATTTGTACCTTAGCATCAGTTGTACAGATGGCACAAACATGCTACAGCAACTTAAGTGAGGAGTCTTTGTTTTTCTAGCACCCAGTACCTCTTCAAAGCTAAACTCTCTCCTCTACTTGATTAAATAAATGTATTGCACTAATCACCATTCCACTGTACTTTCATCTTAATTATTTGCAATACCAAACAGGAATGAAAAGATAAGCTGCCTGCTTTTTTGGACGTTTATAGGAACAGGAGCATATGTATCCTAAAGGTGGGGGCATGGTATGACTTGCTACTTCTGAGCAACTGGACAAGAGAAAGCATTTGGAAGAGGCTCCAACGCAGACTGGTAAGCACCTGTGCCAAACAGGATGAAAAAATGTTTTACGCTTCCATGCCCATTATAAAAGTAGGCAGAACAGCAAAAAGGAGAAAACAACACTGTCAACATCAGCATAGAGAGAGCAAGATCCAGCTAAGGAACAAGGCCAAGGATGTCTTTTTACTACAAATAGTGCCTCGGGGCTTCAACCAAGACTGTGGCCAAATGTACTGGGCTGTTTTGTATTTACGTGGTTGGAATCACAATTTGAATCATGACTTAAAATCACGGAACAGGAGACTGATTCATTTCACTGTAATCTCTAACATTGTTTACAGCTTACTTTTAAGAAAACAAAGAGGTTTGTTTCCAGTGGCTGATCCTGGTTTAGAACCAAATACATTCTGCACATTAGATTTCTTATTCCCAATCACTAACTGGAAACAGACAATATTTACAATGTATTTAATCAACCATTTATTATGTTTAGTATATATTTATTCAAATAATTGTTTTTAATTTTTTATTATACTTGAAAATACTGAGACAGTAGACTGACCACAGATAGCTTACATACAGAATTGTATTAAAAATGCAAAACCATTTATTTTAAGAAACATTAAGCAAGTTGGAATCCAAACTACCTTAGCTGTATTAGATGCATTTTTTCCTCCCAAATCTTGTTTTGCATTTAAAATATTAGTGAACAAAGGAAATAGTAACTGTAGTTATTGAATTAGACTTGTCATCTCCCATCATGATACACTTCATGTTCTCAGAGCTGGCATCTTATTTTTAGTCATACAATAGAAGAGGAAAATAAGCTTTTCTCAATTTTCAGCTTAACTTCTTCACTTTGAATGAAAATGTATTTTCAAGCTAAACTGCAAATCAGGAGTGATTAAAGAAAAAGCTCCCTGCACAATAAAGCCTGGGTGTGCTGTCTTTGTAAATGAAGAGACAAAAAAGACTATGAGGGAGGGAACCAAAAAATAATTGAAAAAAAGCTGTCAAATGCTGTCAAAAATAGATCCTGCCAAACAACTTTTAATGCATCTACACATGTATTGATAAAATAAATGTGCATATAGACATACACACACACCATTAAGTCACAATATTTGGCTGATAAATCAATGCTCTGAAGATATATTATATCAACAGAGATTTAAGTACCACTCAATATTTGTGCTGAGAAATTCAACCTCGCACTCAAACTGATGAAAAATTATTTACCATTCTCCAAGCAGAGTTATAAACAGGAAATCCTCCCTACACGGGTATGCATCCAGTCAGTCCCTTCAATGGCCGTTCTCGTCCCGGTCCTATCCCAAACCCTGGCCCGCAGAAATCCCCACCTTCTTAGAGAAGAGGCACACAGATGAGGCAGATGTTTGCCGAGCAATAAATATCTCGCAGCAGAGACCACCACTACAGGGCGGCCTGGTCACCTGGCATCGCAGCACGGCAAATGATATCACAGAATCACAGAATTGTAGGGGTTGGAAGGGACCTCCAGAGATCATCGGGTCCAACCCCCCTGCCAAAGCAGTTCCCTACAGCAGGCTGCCCAGGTAGGCGTCCAGATGGGCCTTGAATATCTCCAGAGAAGGAGACTCCACAGCCTCCCTGGGCAGCCTGTCCCAGGGCTCCGTCACCCTCACTGTGAAGTTCTTTCGCAGGTTGGTGCGGAATTTCCTGGGCTCCATTTTGTGGCCATTGCCCCTTGCCCTGTCCCCACAAACCACTGAAAAGAGGTTGGCCAAATCCCTCTGTCTCCCACACCTCAGGTATTTGTAAACATTGATAAGATCCCCTCTCAGTCTTCTCTTCTCAAGGCTGAACAGACCCAGGCCTCTCAGCCTTTCCTCACAGGGAAGATGCTCCAGGCCCCGTATCATCTTTGTGGCCCTCTGCTGGGCTCTTTCCAGGAGATCCCTGTCTTTTTTGTACCAGAGAGCCCAGAAATATAGATAGATACAGATCTTTATATAGATAAATAGATATAGATCTTGTTATAGAAATAGATCTTTGTATGACCAAAGTCCAGCCATACGTTTCAGGGGACAAAGCACCCTAGCAAATCTAACAGAGTCGAGGGCTACCTTAGAGGATGACTTGGGGTCATGATCAACAAGCCAGGACAGGAGCCCAGAGCATTACTGAACCCAGAATGGCAAGCATGTTTTCTAGACATACAAGGAGAAAAATTGTTGCTAAGTAGTAACAAGGACTGCTCTCGCCTACCTTCTGCTGAAGCTACTGTTGAAATAGCATTTGCAGGTCCTGATAACTGTAACTCAGAAGATACCCCTAAAATAAGAAGATACCACGGGAGGATCAGAGAAAACAGCCAAGTGATCGGAGAAGCACGCCTCACCACAAAAGGCTGTCAGAGCTAGATCTCGTTAGTGTAATAAAAGAGAAGATTACCGGTGACTCAATCACATTTGTATGTATGCATGCAAGACCAGAAATCTGGTAGTTAAGAGGATTTCAGTTCATATATATAAAAAAAAAATATATATATATATATATATAAAAAAAACAACAATCCAACATAAAACACGGAAGCTATGCAAACCCAGATGATAAGATACTCCGGAGAGCATCGACAAGATCCAACATCGCTGGCGTTCTAGAAGATGTACAAAGCAGTTTAAATAGATCATTAATAGCTTCAACATCTATTTTTTGCTTCAATTCTCTCTTTCTCTCCTTCCTCAGCCTCTTATACATCATCCTGAACAAGAGCCCGCAAGTTCTCCACCTCCACCCAAAGCAATGAAAGCAAATCTCAGCAAGGTACAGCCCCAGTCTCCCCACCCCAGCCCAGGAATGCATTTCCCCCTCCTCTTTTTGCACAGGCACCAGAACTTCACTCAGAGGAAGGGTGCTGGTGCTCAGTGCCTGGAGGCAGCACACGAACAACAAAGCCATGCAGGGTGAGAAGAAGGGGAAGAGAAAAGAGGGGGAAGGAGCAGTTGCGATTCAGCACAGTTGCATCCTTGGTGGAAACCCTCTCCTCCAGCTTGCCCCCTGCAGCAACCTGCAGAAACACCCTTATGGAGTTCAATAAATTAATTTTAACTGAGGCTATAAAACTAAAAATATTTTATACAACATAACTCCATCCATGTCAAATGTTCTTTCCCTTCCAGCTCTTTTCTTTTTCTTTTTTTTTAAACCTTTTCTAATCTTTCAGCGCACGAACTCTATTTTTTTCAGTAACTTATTCTAGAGGGAGAAGGATCATTGCTATCATATTTTGGTTGCTTACAATGATCTAGGGGCTCATTACACTCCGGCATAACCTAGGTTTTGCAGGCAGAGAAGCAGGTGCTCGATGCTTAAAGCAGCAAGTGACGTCAGTACAACACACTTCGAGGATCTTGTGTCAAAACAGTAATTCTTCCTGCTGTCGCTCTGAAGGTCAAAAGCTTCCTCACAGTTGAATTCACTGAACAAGCAAAGCTGGGCATGCTACATTATCTTACAGCCTGCTGACAATTCTGAATGCCAGAGTCAAACTGCCATTTGTGGAAGATAAAAAAGGAAGGCAAAACAAAAACAAAACCTTCTTGGCTTTGTCAATCTGTTCCACAATGTAGCAGGAGCAGTTTCAATGCAACTGTCATTGTGATTTTTCTTTCCACCACCAAAAGGTGATTCAAACACCTTCCGAAGAGAGAAAGGAATAAATTAGTATTATAGCTTACGTTGCTCCCTTCCCTCTCAGATCAGGAAATTTAAGCTTATATAAGGAAATGCTGTGGTTACTGGAACACACTCTAGAAAGCAGTAAATAAGATGCCAGAAGTATAGGGAATTCTTAGATCTTTAAGTATCATGTTAGAAAGCCTTATGCTTTCTATTTCATCTTGCATTTAAAAAAACAAACTTTGACAAATAACAGGAAATTTTTCATGATAAAAAGGTTTCTAGTTCTGCAAACTAATGTGGACAAAAAGCTATACAACATACTAAATACACTAACCCTACAATGAGGATGTAGTCAAAGATAAAGCATACCTAACCTATCGTGTCCTTCCACTTCCTAATATCTGACTTAAACCTGAATTTCCCACATGGCAAAACAAAAAAAGGGTGTTATTCAGTATTACCTAACTTTAGCCAGACACTGTATGTGTACATTGCAGTGAGATGTTACCTGTAGACCCAAACATGAGAAAGCTAGGAGTGTGTTTTGCTTCATAAAGGAGAACATTTATTCCAAAACATCTCAAAAGTCACTCCAAATCCACAGCAGCCAGCAACTAATTCAGCCATACCAGCTTTTCTGCCTGTGCTGTTATGCCAGAACAGGACCTCATTTCATCTTGCTAACATGATGCTTAGAAAAAGAAGAAGAAAAGCTTATAGCAAAATGGTTTAGCATTCAGTATAGTTAATATATTGCTTTTGGTCTATGTCTTGGCAAAAGTCTAAGTCCAAGACTTACAATAAGCTACCTGAAGTTTCTAAGAAGGAAAAAGATGTGCTTGGTCATTACTTCTATGCGTCTCTATCACACACAGGATTTTTCCTGTTCTTTCAACAGATGTACTACTTCTACCAAAGCTAACTTTGTCCCAGGTTTTGCATTTGCAGGTAGATGTCATCTTCTGTCCTGGTTTTCTTCACAGAAATCTATGTATATTCACCACTGAATTCAAAAAACCCTTAGGAGCCACAAATGTTTATCAGGCTATTCCCAAGGCCCTTTCAACTCCATCCCCTTGAGCCAGTTTTTTAACTTCAGAACAAACAACCACAAAGAGCAACACGCACACAAGCAGGTACAGGAACAGCAAATTGCAAGCTGAACTTGCCGTTAACTGGAAGCAACAGAGGCTTATTTTTAAAATATCACAAGCAATCATGCTATTTGCCTATAATTACCTTGTTTGTTTATGAAAAGAACAAAAAAGATGGTGTAGTGAAACCAGCCTTAGAAGCCGCTTTATTCAGCAATTTCAGCTACATCCTGGAAAAGTGAGTCACAAATATAATAACATAACAGGTGGGTAACACTTGATTTTGCAGAGTGATCCTCTAAGGGGTATCAGTACAAAAAGAAACACTTCAAGCTTAGTAACAGCATTGTTAAGAAATGCGTTTCCAAGAAGCGTATGCAAGGATATGCATAAAAGAAGTCCAGGTGGGTGCCATGGAAGTAAAGAAAAAAAGAAAAATAAGTGCTATCAGCATGCAAGAAGTTAACATATTGTAACTTACTGTTACATCATCTAGACCAACAAAGGTTTGCACAGGGAAAATTAAAAGCACAATATTTGATTGGAAATGAGACAAAGCTAACGCTGAAAGTCAGAAGTTAAACTTACAGCACATGATCAAATGTGATGTAAGAACCAGCATTTAAGAGCAGAACTCTACACCTAAATGCAACAAGAGCATTGCAACCGATGGACAACAAGCATGGGTGGGGGACTGCTGAACAGTGGCTGAACACTGTAACTGGGATGAGTAAGGAAACAGAAATGCAATAAACGAAAATAATGCAATAATTAAGTAAGGTAAGCAAGGAAACCATTCTAGCCTGGGTAACGAAACCAAGTATTGATAACACTCTTGGCTAGTTGTGTCTTCCACAGACAGCACAGAAAAGGAAAATAAACCACTTACACAATATTAAAGGTTGGACTAGATGATCTTAGAGGTCTTTTCCAACCTGAATGCTTCGACGATTCTATATGGGTACAGTTAACTATATACTACCTAGCTCTACCTTTACTTTTTGGTTTTATTAAGTGTGCATATGCAAAAAAAGGAAAAGATAGAATAGTTCCAAGTGGAAAGGACCTACAAAGGTCGAGTCCAACGGTCAGACTTCTTCGGGGCTGACCTAAAAATTAAAACATATCATTGAGTCATTTGGTTAACACTCTTAAACACACACAGGCACAGGCAACCACCACGTCACTGGGACACCTGTTCCAGCATCTAACTACCCTCTCAGTTAAGATGTTTTACCAAACGTTCAGTCTGACCCTCTCCTGGTGCAGCTCTGTGCCATTCCCATGCGTTCTGTCACTATATACCAGTGAGAAAAGATGAGCACCTCCCTCATTCCCTTCCTCAGGGAGTTGCAGAGAACAAAGAGGTCACCCCTCAACCTCCTTTACTCCAGGCTTAACAAACCCAGTGTCCTCAGCCTCTCCCCACAGGACATGCCTCCCAGGCCTTTCACCAGCTTTGCTGCCCTCCTCTGGACACTTTCAGGGACCTTAATATCCTTTTTATGTTGTGGAGCCCAGAGCTGCACGCAACATTCAAGGCGAGGCTGCATCAACACTGAGCACAGCAGGAGAATCACCTCTTTTGACCGCCTGGCTATGCCGTGTTTGATGCACCCCAACACACGCTCTTGGCTGCCAGGCACCCTGCTGGACACGCTGAGCCCACTGCCGCCAGCGCCCCCAGATCCCTTTCTGCAGAGCTGCTCTCCAGCCACTAGTCTCCCAATCTGTACTTACGTCCAGCATCACTCCACCTCAAGCACAGAATTCAACTGTTCTTGTTAAATTTCATGCCATGGTTGATGGCCCAAGGTATAATATACTTTATAAATTGATTGCCACAGCTCAAAGTCAAAAAAAAATGAGCAAATACAAGCAAATAAAAGCAATAAAGAAAAATGGATCCAATCAAGGTTGGCTCCGCTTCCAAGAGAAATTAGTTCCTCTTGTTGGGGGACAGATGTGTGTGCTATTATTAATGGGGATCATTTGAAAAAAAAGTCTTTGTTTCCACCATTTTGAGGATAATTATAAACTACTTCAATAAATCAGTAGTATAGTAGTATCACTTGCATCTTAAGATGCAGAGAATAATGTTGTGGTACTAACAGAAGTTTTCTGTTTCAAAGATGTACTGCTGCCAGTGAACTAAAAAGCATACAACCGGAATGGATTAGAATATTCTGACTCCACATGGATGAAAATCAATGTAAAACGGAATGAATAAAGGCAAAAATTAAATTTTGGAACCTCTCAAATCAATCTAACTAAACCGTGGCAATTAGATGTGAAAGAAAGCAACAGAAACACTTATCTTTTCTAAAACAGAGGCGTTAAAACTGAAAAATATTTCTGACAGCAATATAAATTGTACCTAAAGGCATGCGTTAGCAATTAGGACCACTACTAGAATATTAAACACTATAAATTATGGTCTATTGCTACAAAAATATCATTTATCTAAACACTCAATGCAGAAAGAAAATAAGTAAATGAACCACCCCATGGTGGTGGAACTAGATGGCCTTTAAGGTCCCTTCCAACCCAAACTATTCTATGATTCCATGAATAAATCTGTATCTAGGCTGGTGCAAGTTCCAGGCATGGAAACAATACAACCATGTCATCAGATTAGATTAGAAAAAAAACAGAGAAACAGAAAATCTGGCTACTTTATGTCAGAAATAAAGATGACTGCCAAATAATAGATGCACGGTCCCACTAGCATTACCAAATGTAATCCATCAGTCACTCAGGATATCTCATGTGAGAGGTCATGGCGTATTAGCAGAGCTAAAAATGCGTTGTGAAAAATGGAGTTATAACAAACGGGTCTGTCCTACAGGAATACAGCCAGAAGAACGCTGTACTTGAATGCAGCAAAAACTACTTTGAATACAGGACGAATCAGCAGTTAATGATTCTCTCACTCAGGATGCTAGAAACAGCTGCATGCATATTCTTTCCCAGTATCCAGCTTGGTGGGGATAACCCAACTCCATGTGTTCTTCATTTACATATCAAGGATGAAATATATGCAGTGTCCAGCCACATCATGCATTAGCTAATCAGAACTATATGGTCTGGAAGATCGCTACACCAGCACTAGTATGGCTGGAAAACAAACTTATTGATGAACTACAACAAACAGAACACGAAGCTGAAGTATGAGGAAACACCAAGCCAGAAAGCCTCAAATTATGTCAGAAAACTGACAGCTGTTATAATCAGTTGATGCAAAAACTAAGTATTTACCATTAGTGTATTATTCTGGATGGTCACAGACATTAGCTTTAACACCCTTCAGGTTTTTTCTATTTGAAACTGCATTCTTAATGACAATGCTTGTAATAAAGCTATAAACTGCACGCAGCTTTCATATCTTCGCTATGATTAACAATACTGAGGAGAATATACCACCTGAAAAAGCACGGCAAGGCCCAAATGACCAATTTAAGACAGATAGTGATTCTTTCCCTTAATGTGTTACATCCCAATACAGGTATTGTCTGAAGACAGAAATTTAAGGACTTGTAACAAAAACCTTAATGTTGATATGAATGAAGTAAGAATTTGGTTGTGAACACACATGCAAGCACCAGAACAGAAGGCTATTTAGCAGAAGATCCTGTGCCCTGAAAACAGGAGGGTAACAAGGCTGCAACATTTTATATACATGGTGCCTCCTCCTGTTAGCCCAAGAGGACAGCAGAATACAGCAAAGCACCACCCCATAACCAGAACTTGATAGTTTTGATAGCTGGTCTGTAACACAGAGGCTAGTGCATCCTAGCTAGACCACCAGGTGAAAAAAAAAAAGTTGGTGGTTCTGAGTGCAACAGAGCGAGTGGGTGGACATCAGCTGACTCAGACGTTTTGAAAATTACCATCACCTTCCCCTTCCAGGTAGTCTTTGTTATACTAACTTCCTACATGAGCAAATCCCTTTATCTGGATAGTTTGGGTTGCAGTAGTACAGTACTTCTAGCTAAAATTCTTCAGTTTTTCCTCTTATCTGCAAATGAATACAAATACCAATTAATTAAAGAGCAGCAGCATTTATACAGTACCTCTATAAAGGGCCACTGAAAACTTTTTTAAACTGTATTTGGAGATTGCTTTGTAACAAAAAAAAGCAGAGAAAGGTGGAAGCAGTACACAGTAGCTTGAATATATGAGACGGGTACAAATATGTACACACCAAAGTTTTTGAAGCTATCAATTACATCTAGTTTACTGTTTTGAAGTTAACAAAGATTTATGACTAAAACAGGTTTTAAAGAGAATATCTGATCACCTAAAAAGAACCCCCAAAATTTCTAACTTGAATACAGCTTACTGTTAATTCTCCAGGAAAACAAGACTACAGTTTTACCTGAGAACAAAGATAATCAGTTCACCTATTAAAAGACCCAGGGAAGGCACACAAGCTCTCTATCTCATTTTGAAGATGGGCTTTGACAACAAAATTACACAGAACATATTTTGTGAACACCACTTCTCACAAGAAGAAGTCAAATCCAAGCTGAGGACTGGTTTGAAAGGAAAAGTAAAATCCTAATCATTTAGCAGATTAAAGATGCCGAGTTGAACATACCCAGCAGTAAGCCACGTGATGTATCTCCAGGATACTGCCTTCTGGATGTTTCTGCTGAAGACAACACTCCTTCCTCCAGCGTAGGGAACTCCGTCAGGTCATTTCTATCACAAGTCAGGCCAAGCTTCGTCTCCGAGGCAGCAGTTAATCGGCTGGCATCCACTTCTGGTGGAAGCTGATACCACGACTCAATTTCCTAAGAACAAGTGGGGAGATTAAACTGTGCATCAAGAAAATTCTAAGACATTTTTTCCAAGGAATTAAAGCCTAGGTTTTGAAATAGTGAAGCCATTGATTCTAGATTGTATTTTCTATACAAATACTCAGTTGTCATTGTTAACGAATCATGATGCACTAGTGAACTGTCGAAGTCCACTGTCAGTTCTCACCATGGTCTGAGTTCTCAGCATTCACTACCTGTTCACCA
This sequence comes from Anser cygnoides, assembly GCF_040182565.1. Taxonomy (NCBI): domain Eukaryota; kingdom Metazoa; phylum Chordata; class Aves; order Anseriformes; family Anatidae; genus Anser; species Anser cygnoides. Next base: position 1,990,449 of record NC_089876.1, on the reverse strand, counting down.
GCCTTCCATCACTTCTCAGAAACTGAGCTCCATCTCCAAATCCTACAAATATAGAAGACTTTTTTCCAAACCAGAATGAAATCTCTCACTTAGAAATGACAACCCCAATGAAGACAAATGCTTCTGCAGGATGCTGGGCCAATACAGTACCTGACACTGTATAGTAAAGGTGGTTCGCATTCTGTAACTGGGGATTAACAAGCAGAGCACTTACCAATTCAACTTTGAAAAGATTCTAGTTATGAAAGTTCTGAGTTCACACAGATAGTGCCTGAGACTTCTAGCCAACCCTTCGTTTTGTTTTTTAACAGAAAAAGACATACAGTTCACGTGCAACTGGAAAGGTGCATCGTCAATTCAAGTAATTCATTAAAGAATTTGCATTGGGATTACTGGGGAAGTAATTAAATGGATACTTTTTAATTATAGAAAAGGTACAGACCTATCTGGTGTAAAGACTTAAGAATACCAATCACTTAAGGCAACCCATTATCTTGAGCATATATAACATAATTACATATACATTAATATGAGCAAGAAAGTGTCCTGGTAAATTGGCAGAAGTACACAGAGCACACAGAGTTGTTAAGGCTGGAAAAGCCCTCTGAGCTCATCTGGTCCAACCACCCCCCTACCACCGCTGTCACCCACTGAACCACGTCCCCAAGCACCACGTCCAACCCTCCCTTGAACACCCCCAGGGACGGTGACTCCGCCACCTCCCGGTCACCCCGTCCCTACACCTGACCACTCTTTCTGAGAAGAAATGTCTCCTCATTCCCCACCTGAACCTCCCCTGGCACAGCTTGAGGCCATTCCCTCTGGTCCTATCACTGGTTACCTGCGAGAAGAGGCCGATCCCCAGCTCCCTACACCTCCCTTTCAGGCAGTTGCAGAGAGCAATGAGGCCTCCCTGAGCCTCCTCTTCCCCAGACCAAACACCCCCAGTGCCCTCAGCCGCTCCTCACAGGACTTGTGTCCCAGGCCCTTCACCAGCTTCGTAGCCCTTCTCTAGACACGCTCCAGGGCCTCGATGTCCTTCGTGTAGTGAGGGGCCCAAAACTGAACACAGCACTCAAGGTGCACCCTCACCAGAGCTGAGTACTGGGCTATGATCGCCTCCCTGCTCCTGCTGGCTACGCTATTCCTGATGCAAGCCAGGATGCTGCTGGCCTTCTTGGCACAAAAATTTGGGCGTTTCTGCATTGGCCGGGAATCGAACCCGGGCCTCCCGCGTGGCAGGCGAGAATTCTACCACTGAACCACCAATGCCAGATGCTCTGTGTTTTGCTGTTACAAACCGACCACCTCGCTAAAACTCAGTTGTTACTGAAGTAGCATCTTTGCATAATGGCTGCAGGTTCTTCTGCCTTTTGAAACGCTGCTAAGGTATCAAAAGCTGCTTTTCACATCAGGATTTTACTACAGGAGCTATCATCTTCGCTCAAGATTCTTTATAGTCCATTTGAGAACTCTGAGTTGATGAGAAATTTTGTTTCCAAAAAACTGTGATCTTATGCAGTTCTTGGAGTACTGAAATATTTAGCAGCGTATCCATTAGATAGAACTACTGCATCGCAATGCGAGTACAATTTTCCTTAATCAAATCAAGAACGTGATTAAAACTAGGGTCTAGAAGTAGTCACACTTTACGTGAACTGAAGCATGGCTCTCTGCTAACAGCCAAATCCAGTATTTTGAGGCAGACTGATCTGACAACTTAGAAGGAGTAGCAGGATCGGGATTATAGTGAATTGCAAACTGGATACACATCACTGCTGCAATGCAGAAAACATTATACTGGAAAATTTGTGTAAGTTAATAACCAGAAAACAGAGGTCACCCCCCCTCTCCTCAGCACAGGTACGTTCTCAGCTGAACTACTGGTGACTCGGTTTTGAACACTGTATATGTAAAAAAGGTTTGTAACACCTGGATCACAGCTAGACAACTTGACAGATTTTACAACAGTCCTGTAGTTCTGCAGTTCCAACGTACAGAAACACCGAACTTTACGGGGGGTAGGCCTGAATTATACAGGTAAAGCCCTTTGTGTTATTTTAAGTCACATAATTAACCTTCAACTGTGACAAAAAAAAAAAAAGCACAAGGCAAGTACCTGGTTAATGGCAGTTCTCTGACGTATCGCTTCTCCTAGGGAGATGCCGCTGGTAGCCGATGCCTGGGTCTCGCTGCTGCTCTGGCTTAGCGATTCCTCCTTCCAACGACGATGCGGTGGAGTTGTTGCAATAGGCTGAAAGAAACAACGTGCATTTTTAAAGCAGAAAATTTCTGGGTATTTCGACATGCATACATACCTAAGTAAACTGACAATTAAATATACTAAATAGCCAAGACATCCGTAATGCTGGAAGTTAGGCATCCACCCCAGTGGATTTGGCCAGCGAACAAAATTCCATGCAGAGTCCCAAAAGAGCGTAATTTTTTGCACATTAGCCCCTTGTTTTTGAGGGCCCGAGACTTACTTCTCATTCCCATCCTACGTACATGCAGCTCTGAGTAAATCACAAAACACTAAACTCACTGTCTAGATCAAAATCATTCTGACATTTGTCCTGTCTCTTTTATTAACAGCAGACTTCTTTTTATAGTCTTTTGTTATTTTTATATTATTTTTGTTAAAAACAGAAGGCTTTTAATTTATATCAGTGTTACCAACTCAATTTAAGTTGTTTTAACTCAATTTTTAAAGGCAATTTATGTAAATACCTTAAAGCAACTACAAGATGATCTCTATATTACAGTTTAGCACTACCTGACTCTGAGGACATGAACTGAAGTTAAATTGGACTTCTGCCTAGAAAAGCAGCTGTGACGTTTTTCCCTCGAGGTAGCAGAGGAATCTATTCTGCAGTCAGAAACAAATTTCTCTCCCAGAGCATCCCATGCCTGCCACCCCAGCGACTCTAACAGCCTTCCTCAGCCAGGCCCAAGCACAATCGTATACAAGTGTGAAGACAGACACGTTTGCAACTCCCAGATTCAGCCAAAAGAAAAGTGTTCCAAGGAAAGCAGATTATTAGCTTAAAAATAAATAAATAAATAAAATCTGGAGACTAGCACTGGTGAATATCGGGTAAGGTTATTAATGCAGCAATCTGACGTGAATTCCCAACCAGAAGGGCTTGCAGCTCTCCTACCCCTTTAATACACCTCCCTGCCCTCATACTCTTCCTCATGCCAACTCTGGTTCCAATTTAACTTACTAATAACAAACGTTTAAAATTTTTTTTAAAGCTCAGCCACCCTTGGAGGTGTATTTAGTGAAGAACGCTGCAGCCAGAGCGAGCTGGGCAGGAGGATGATGAGGGCCCATCACCCGGGCAGGGGATGAAGGGCTGAAGTAGGCAGGGACACGCTCAGAAAAGGACAGGGCTGCCGAGAAGCAAAGGATTTCCTGGAAGCCCTCCCTCTACACACCTAACTGGAATACTGTTGGATCTAAACCTTCAGTTGCAAAGCCCTTCGGCGACTTTTTCTTTCGTTATGTATTTCTGACAAAGTGGTCTAACATTCATTCGCCAATTCCCATTCAGCAGCACAGATCTACATTTGACCGAGTACCTTTTGCAGCCTGAAAAGCAAGCCAGAGTTTTCACGGAATATGAATGTCTTTAAGGGAAGAGATCAGACGCAAACATAGCAAAAAAAAAAATACTGAAAATTCAGTATTTAAGACTGCTTTCTTTAGCCAGGGATAATACCGACTAAATCACCTAAATTTACACCTGAATTCTGTTTAATTCTTCTTATGCACAAAAAGCCGACAAGGAAATGAATAAAAGCTTTTAAGACATTTTTTTTTTTAATGTGACTGCTTGAACTTAAAAAAGATGAGACAACTTTTTACTACAGAATCTCAGCTGAAGATGATTTCTCACGCAAAGCACACCAACACTTTCGGTCCATCCACAAAAAATAAACCAGGCTGGGTTGTCACCTACATGCGTTTGGGCCTTCCCTCTAAATCCCAATTACCAGGCATCCAAACTTCCAGGGAACGGCACATTTCCACCCCTACCAAGTCTGGGAAGACACAGAGCTGAACCTCTCCTACCTCTAAAGTGTTTGCCCCGGGGACCTTTTAATTTTTTTAATTATTTTTTTTTATTTTTATTTTTCCTTTAAAATACATCGCTTGCTCAAATGCACGCGTTTAAACTAAAGAACATCTCTGGGGCAACGCCTCTGCATCTTCTCCAGCTGCAGCTACACAAACCTCAACTCCATGCAGCAATCTCACAATTTTTAGCTTTTGGAAGGAGGACAGTTGCCAAAATTTGGCACCGTTCTTCCACGCAGCAGCACCACCAAACCCAAAAACATGCAGCTTTCCTTTGCCCGGAGCAGCCGCGGGTGTGCAGCGTGGCACTGACAGCCCACAGCCACGTGGAGCACCCCTTGCTTCTGGGTAGGTCAGCACCCCAAAATTACCTGGAACAGCAAGAAAATTTTTGTCTGCGTTTAAACAAGCTTTAGCACTCAACGGAGAGATGTTGATTCTTGTTGACGAGGACTTGCCTTCCACGTCACTGCACCTTTAATGAAGATTTAAGCGAAAAAAGAAGCTTCTCTTGAAAGCGTCGCTGCAATGCTGATGAAGCTCCCCACCCTCAGAGACAACAGCTCTAAAATTAGAGATGACAGGAGCTCCGTGATCCACACGGACGGAACCAAGCCTCAGCCTGGCAGAAACCACTAGGTGAAGCAGTGGTCATAGTCTTTTGTGCAGCCTTACCCACGCCGAGCAGGGCAGCCCTTTTAGCCCCGAGGAGCTTGCCCTGCTGTCCTGGGGACACAGGCAGGGAGGAGCAGCTCTCCTACGCTTCTCCAAATTAATTCCCTGCACAAAAAGAAGAAAGGCTTTCCCTGGGCTTTGTGTCAAGACTAAAGGTAATAATTGTAGCCTGTATGCATATATTCAATCGCTGCATATATTCAATCGCTGTTGCATTCCCCTAGTTTTTATTGTTCGCTCTACACAAGTCATTAAAAGAAGTGGCACTGAAGTGTACGTGACAACAGCTCCGAATGCTAAATATTCCAGGAGCTATTTGGTAAATTAATTAAGGCCTGCTATTGAAAATTTGATTCTGCATCCTCAACAAAGGGCGACTTTATTAATCTAGCTGGAAATTAATAGCGTTAGGTAGGGGCCCCATACTGCGCTTAGAAAACTAATTCCCCCCAAAATAGGTACTGATTTTATTTAGCTGTGCTCCGCGTGGCTAATTGAGTGAGGGCTCCAGAGGACAGCAGAACGCACGAGCAATGACCGCATTCGAGATGCACACAACGAACAAAAGACTAAACGCCTGAACTGTGCCTGTTACTCTTCATGCTCCTCTTTAAAGTAACCTTCTTTAGCCTATGGTGAGCAAACCCTCTCCAAATCCTTTCGTTGTTTGTATACCTGCCAGCCACTTACATTAAAATCCTCTCTCTGTGCTCCAGCAGTTGCACTGCAGACTTCCCACAAACATGCCACAGGAACCACTTCACACGAGGAGAATCCTTCACCTCCCGAAGCCCACTGATTAACTTGCTTACAAAGATTTTTAAAAAAAAAAATTTTTTTTTTTAAAGTTGTCTGACAACCTAAAGAAAACATGACAATTTCATTAAATCTTACAGACAGAATCTGAATTTAACCCTTCTTCTTTATACTTTCAGCGCACACAGAGTGATGTATTTTGGTCACCGTGCCACAAGACAAATAACACTCAAAATATGCGAAAGCACTAACGAGTTATGATGCATTTAGGACAAACAGTAATATTCTAGAAGATCCCAAGCACAATTACACCCAGAACTACTTAGGTTCAATCACTCACCCAGGAGAGCAAGGAGCCAAAGCAGCACCGCTATTGCTAAAAGTACCTACATACACAGTGCAAAGACCCAAAGCTGTATCACAAATATTGATTCTTGGCGCTAATTAGAATGCATGTGATAAACATTTATCCTGCTTTTACCAGGCACGGAGACCTTAACGTATACAACACCACCACAAATCAATGCCAGAGCTGAGCCCGGAGTAGCGTGGTATGACCACAACGCTGCACACATCTCCTGTGATGCTCTGCGCCTTCCTCTGTCCTTGCCTGCCTCTTACCAGAGAGTCCAAAAGATGATTATTATGAGTCCAAACACGATTATTTTGCATTATGCACCTCCCTGATCCAAACAAGCAAAGTACCTTTTTTGTTTAGGCAAAAAGAAATTTAAAAATGACAAAAAAATCCAGAAACACTCGCTGTTGGTCCCCCACTCTACCAGTGCCCAGTTCTCATTTCCAGCTGTTTGACACCACTTCTTTTCAAAATGCCCACAAATCATTGATCTTTCTGCAAAACTACCAGGGGCTGGGATGGAAGAGGATTTGAATGTGAGGAAAAAAATGAAGCAGGACCACTGGGAAAGGAATATAAATAGTCAGGAGTTCTCCACTGAAACACGCTCTTCAGAAAACATCAATAGCACGACACCCAAGGTACCCCATGTGAAACAAACAGTTATCGTCAGTAACTGATGGATTTGTCCTGGAAGGCAAAACCCTGGAAAATCAGCCACCCAACAAGTCAAAAGCTCTACAAATCAAGGAGCAATCCTACTGTCCTAGCCTCAGGCTGCCCACCTGGCAGATGCTCACTGAAGCCATTTATCAGTTATCCGTACATTTATCCATTCCACTGCTGCTATTTAAATAGTTCAGCTGCGTATCTCCAAAAGAATCACATCCATCAAGAGCTATTGGGGTCTCACAAACCGTTAGTTACTCTGACACAAACAAGTCAGAGTTTTTCTGGGAAGATTTCATGAATTTGCACCTTTAAAACTTCCCTCAGAGAGAAAAAGCAGCTTTTTACACAACTGCGTACATCCACAGCCACACTTTTCCAAATTTTACACTCTAAAACCAGAGAGAATCACAAGCCAATCATGCTCGAGGTACCGAAGCACCAGGACCCCCAAGGAAAGCTTCCTCAACCCAAGCACTTCTCACGCTGCGGGATTTTTTTTTCCTGGTACCTCCCAACCCGATTTGTCTTCGCCCTGCAAACGCCCCAGCTCAGGGCTGGAGACCCACAGGCTTACCAGCGGGAGGTTCTCGTTCCTGCGTGCGTAAAGCCGTGCCACGTGTTTAGCATCGCTCTTTAGAGGAGCCTGACGTGACATTAGCAGAGCTCCGCGAGGGAAATAATCTCTCCTTTTCAAAGCCAGCCAAGTCACTCGGACCTCGTGCGTTAGCAGCTGGAGGGAAGCAAAGGGAACGTGCAAACGGCACTTTCTGTTTCATTATTTTGGTTTTAATCCTCATAGCAAAGAGCAATATTAAAGGAACGGTACAATGGAACAGATCTGCCAGATATTAGCACTGTGTGTACCAGGGCACATAACGAAGCAGTTGCAAGCGAAAAAAAAAAATAAGTCGGGATTGAGTAAATTAGTATAATCATCTCGGAGGGCTTCCACATCGCTAAATTCAAATGAAGAAAATGTAACCAGGTTTTTCTTCCTGCAATCCAAAAGTTAGCTTGTGCTGCTAAACACATAATGAGAAGGAAAGACGAAAATAAAGCTTACCAACCCCAGCCACCCCCACGCCCCACGGTGCCATTGACTTGCATGGCAGGAACGGCTCCTGCTTGGCATGCTTAACTGACGCCACGCTTTGTGGAAAGAAACGGGAAGGTTCCTCTGTTTTGGACCACTGGAAGTTTGAATATCCAGACTCGTGCCTGCTTACTTTATTCTGACCCACTGATCACCAAAAATACCCCAGTAGAAATATCCTACAACAGACCACAGCACAACAAAGATCTGAAGAGGCGTAGGAAACAGAACGCCCTAGATGAGCAATTTGAAGAAACGGATCTTCCCCAAACATCAGAAACACACTGTAACTTCTTCAAAATACTTTATTTCATCTCATTACTGCCTCCTAAAAATCAACGATACATGGCCAGGTTAATTCAGGATTAATCTGTGTGTCAGTTTCCTTACCCAGCTGAACATGCAGCTGCAAAGTCATCAACCCAGCAAGAGCAAGCAGTGGGGTTCAGGGGCAGCTCTTCCAGCATCAGCAAGTGTCTGCACCAAATTAAGGTGAACATACAACAGTGCTAGAGACAGAAACCACTCTGAACTTGCCTTTGTTACATTTCAAACTGTTAAATTCAGGACCTCCCTTCAGTTTTTCAGGAACATTCCTCATTTTGACACCATCTTCCAGAGCACTTGCCACTTTCCCCAGCATAGCTTTAGCTACTTATTTTCAAGGACTTGCCATTCACTGATCGTGCAATTAATTCATCAATGAAAATACTGAATAGGAATGAGCCAGGAAAAACATCAAGAACTGCAGTTGAAATGCCTTCCAAATGTGGTGCGTACTTCCTTAGCTTACCCCAAGATCGCAAACCCCACTGACAAGACACAGTCATAACACCATCACTTCTAGATCACTCACCCTTTCAAAGACTAACTCAACGGGTTTGAAATTGTTTCTCGACAAAAGTCACACTTGGACATTTTCTTAACTCATTTCCATTAGTTACAAACAGTTTGTTCTGAATTCTTGCCTTTTTGTGCTTTTATCACCTGCTGCTCGTGGTGAAACAAGCAAACAACACACAAACACAATTAATGAATAATTGGACAAGCAACATTTCATATTTCAGACAAACATGAATTCGACCATCTGTATACACAACTGTTTTTTGATTCAGATGCAGAAAAATCCCCACCCTAGAAACCCCAGGCACGTGTGCCGAATAATTGCACCCAGAGCATCTACAACTGAAATCCTTTCGCTGGAGGTTTCTTCACTGCTGCAAAACTTGCGCTGTGTACTAAGAGATCCTTGTTCACATTTATCCATTAGTTTACGTTCAAGTTTTATTTGGGAAGAGCCGTAAAGGCTCTAAGTTGTCACAGATCATACCTGATTCTAGCTTTCCACAGCTTTTTCCCTCGCCTGGGGAGCCTCAAGGAGGGAGGTGTGAGCACAGCACCAGACCCAGCCATGCCCGAGGATTAAAAAAATCGGTTTTGCCAGGACACGAAGAACACAGGGCACGCTGTGTCACGCCTGCCCTGCTCCTTCCACGGTGTAGTTATCAGCTGGTAACGGACAGTCAAGGAAAAGCAAAGCAGCTGCCATGCAAAAGCACTTCAAGGGCTGCACGCAGAGGCAGAACTCCGTGAATGCTACAGGAACACGGCTATTCCAGCGTAACCCAACAATTTGTCGTGGCTTTACAGTCCGTATCAAACCTGCTTCGTGTGTCAGAATACTAAGCATAAAGCAGTCTCGCTCCTCATTCAAATGCAGAATAGGTTTTTACATCAGAGTTGTTCTTGGCCAGAAGCCCGGCACCACAAGCTGTATGAAAATTGCCAGCGTTTCCGCGCAGCTACTGAAATCAACAGCAAGATTCCCACCGTCTGCAAATGAGCCGGTACTAGAGGTTCATCTGTGAGCATACCTGTAAGTAATGCGGATTTCGAGAATAGGATTCGAAGAATGTAACAATGATTTGGCGTTGTCAGGTATGATAAGGTACAGCCAAAACAGCTTGTGTTAGTTTCCTTGATAAGGACTGGTATGCCAGCAGTACTTCTCAGGCCCATGCCATTCCCTTCTGGCCTGAAGGCAACGTCAACCAGCACACATCTCCAATGCAAGGCAAAACTCACAACACAGTGAGCTGTCAGGGTGTGCCAAACGTGTTCCAGGGGGATAATCTGTGTATTTACACAATAGGCACTGACATTGCAACGGCTGCTAGCACAGCACTGTGAATCTTTTAAAAATAATAGTTCACAGGCAAGGTTATAACATCTTTATGGATTGTCCCAAAAGGACAGGGGCAAAATTAGTCACTTTCTGCCTATTTTTTCACCCAGTTTCCTACAAAAGTAAGGCTTCCAAGGCTGACAGCACGTGCTCTGTTCCCTGTTACACCTCAACCATGCACACTGTAAGGCACTCAAAGCTGATTGCTGTAAAGCACCTTGACGCCTGAAGCAGCAGCTTTATTTGTGTCATCAAAGCATAGCTGAGGTTGCAAGGGACCTCTGGACATCACAAGGTCCATCCTCCTGCTGAAAGCAGCACGGACTTCAAGGCCAGATCTGGACATGGTCAACTGAACCCAGCCTCCTCTGCCTCTCCTCACGCACCACATGCTCCAGCCCCGACTGTCCTGGAGGCCTCCAGGGAACTCAGGCGGCTCTGTTCACCTCTCCTGCAGTGGCAAAAAAGGTGACAGGACCTGGTGAGGTCAAGAAGAGGGAACACACAGGTGCCTCCAGCTGCTACTTACGCTTTACTTACTCTTTAACAGAGTCCAGCAAGCGGCAGGCCTGCATCACTGCTGAGAGCACACCACCAGCCCCTGTTCACCTTGGTGTCCGCCAGGTCCTCAGGTTCCTCTTTGAAGGATCTCCAGTATGGGGATTTTCCTTTTCAGTTAGAAAGACTCCACATTTTTCATTCCTCAAACACTCATGAGATTCCTCTTGGACTATTCCCCCAGCTCAGCCAGGTCCCCGAATGGCATCCACGTCCTCCAGCACATCATGCACTCCTCCAACTTGCTGTCATCCACAAACTCGATGTGAGTGTGCTCACCCCATCCACCTAGGTCATCAGTGGTGACATTACACAGCACCAGGCCAGGGACTGGCCTGAGGAACACCACCAGTTCGGGTCTGAAGAGCTAGCCAAGCTAACCGGTTAGTTGTTCCCCAGATTCCCCCTTCCTGCCCTTCTTGCGAGAGGGTAGCATCACCCTTTTTGCAGCTATCGCAGACATCTCCCAGTCATCGCAGCTCTTCAGAGACGACAGAGGCCAGTTTGTGCCATCAGCACCCACCCATCCCCATGGGCTTAGAGCCGGCTGGTTCCCCCAAGGGGTCACTGTCATGAGCCGCCCCTGCCCCAAGCACTGCCTCTCGCCCACAAGCCCTTTGACCAGGCACTGAAGCTAAAGAAGATTTACATGAAACTAGGATGTTATCCCACTTCTTTGGCACTGAACATGGACCACCCTATTAATTCAGAACTAATTAATTTTGGATTTACAGTTGCAAGAACACACTGAGTTCCTGACATCTGTTAACACCACTACAGACTCTTCAGCAATCTAACAGCGAATAATTAGAATGAACTTTCCTCCAAGCATCAAGCTCTTCTACATTTTGTCTTTATTTGAATTAAATAGAGTTTAAGCATCTACCTGAAGATTTCAGAACTGCTTGTTTCTCGTACAGTAGTTAATCCATCTTAGCGCCATTCCTGTGAAAAAAATCCCTTAATTGCTTACTATCCAAATTTTAACTCCAGCATGAACACTTAGCAGTGTTCCTGAATGCTTTTCAGTAATGAGGTCAACAACTTCTTTATACTCACTGCTTTGCATCAGTAAAAATGCCACGCATATCTCTGAGTTTTAGATTTTTTTGTAGATGATGCTTTCAAGAGCTGTAACCTGTATTCCATCATCTGTCATCTGAGCTTTAAGAAAATGCTCGTTCCTTTATCGCTTCCATACTAAATTACCATTGAAGTAAAAGGCACCATGTCAGATGTACCCTAATATGATGTTTCTACTTCAGTTAAAAAAGCAAAAAATAAGTATTTCTGACAATCAATGATGGACTTTACAGACCGTAGGCACTAACACACAGTGCGTAAGAGCAAGAACCACAACCTTGATCCTACTGGATCTCAGTTGCAACACGTATGTTTAACTAAACTGAGGATAAAAACTTTGCTTAAATCATCCTCACAATCAAAAACAAACTAAAACCAAACTGTTTTCACTGATAAAACAATAGCATAAACAGTAAAGAGTAGCGCTATGTTGGTGACAGAATTTTCTCTCATTCTTACAGTCCAATGCCAGCAGTTCCGTAACATCTTTAAATTAGCATAAACTGGCACTTCAGCAGGAAGATACAGTCCCAGTTTCTCTTCAGCAAGCAAAAACTTGGGGTAAGAGTTGTCTACATGTTTCTTAAGACAGTTTTGAATGCAGTTAACAGCCCACTGCCTAACTGCATTGATTTTTGTCTATCAGAACAGACAGCACTGACAAGAAGCAACCAGGACACAGCAGCACATTACTTCTTTTGATGTAGACTTCCTGATTTGTATGCCACTCACGAAATCACAGCCCTAGGAATTACACCTTACAATCATGGGTCTTCAACATTAGTCTCTCTCTGTCACTTGACAGTATAGGTAAAATAATCTCTTGCAACAAAAACATGCAATAAAGGTGTAAGAGCAACCATGCTGGGACAACCAGAAGATCCAGCTGCCCTCCTGCCTACCTGCACCTGCATCCCCTGGACCCACAACAGAGGTAGCGTTCTGATAACAGGCTTGGCTCGGCTCCATCTGGTATTCCCAGGCCTGAGCTCTGGTTGTCAGAGCAGCAATTAAACCTCAGAGCTAAACACACGCAGAGAAGGAAGCACTGGCCACCGTGAAACAACAAAACATGAAACCCAAAACGGATCAAACCGAACTGAGCTATGATGAATACCATGAAGACAAAATAAGAAGCAGGAGGCAAGTTCACTGGTCTGTACCGTCACATACAACCGAGTACCACAAATTTAACTATGAGACTTGTCCGTCTGTAAATCAGCATGCAGATGAACTTCATTCCTAATAAAATATATACAAAAACACACCATCGCACAAAAAACTTCTCTTCGGTTGTTTCCTGAAAACACACGGTGAAGGTCCTTCACCAAAAGGCTTTCAGACACCAAATTAAAACCACACCATCTGAACCCCTGTGTTCACGTGTTTGTTGGCGCTGGACTTGCTTTGGATGTGCCATACTTACTCATATGACCGCCTCCACTCTTTATTTTAGTTTCTATTAGTTTTTGTGATAGGATGGGAAGCTGTACCAATCCGTGGTTCTTCCCAAGGCACGCTGACGGTTGGACCAGGTGATCTTGGAGGTCTTTTCCAACCTTAACGATTCAGTCTGCAAAAATCGCTCTGACACCTACCACGGGTTGTCACTTGGTGGTGGCACCTCGGGGGTCCTTCAGAGCTCCAGGGTGAAGCTCTGGAGCGATCACCGTGAGATCCTTGCAGCTTTACGTTTGTGTTGAGCTTTTATACCTTTCCTAGTACACGTATCGGGACGTGACACCCACGAACATCTCCGGCCCCAAGCATCCAACGTCAGCTGCCCCAGCACCCAGCACAAAGCTGCCTCCCAACAGCCTGGGAAGCTGGGGACACGTGCAGGTGCCGCAAGCACTTTCTGCTTCTGCAAAGCACCGAGCAGACAGCGGGACGGGGAACCGCAGGCGCCACAAACGTGCAACACCACAGGCAGCTTCCCAAAGCTCCCACGAGGTGCAAGTTTAGGAAGATGCCGCTGGAGACGGTGGGACACGGCGGATCTCCAAAGCTCCCCCCTCGCACCCAGTGCTGCGGCACAAACACAGCAAAGTCCCCGAGCCCCCCTCCTCCAAGGGCAGCAGGGGAGAAGGATCAGGCCCCCCACAGCCCTCTAAGCCCAGGGGGAGGAGGAGAGGTGCCCTGCGGGGGCCGTGTCCCCCGTCCCCTCTGCGGGGCACGGCGAGCAGCCAGCCGCCCCCAGACCACCCCCGTCCCTCGCGGAGCACCACAAACACCACCGAAACCAGCCCAAATCCCCCCCCAGACCCCTTCTTCCCCTTCCCCACACCCCCCTACAGCCCGGTGCGGGTACTCACGGGGACCCTCTGCTCCTCCTCCTCCTCATCTTCCTCCTCCTCCTGCTGCCTCCGCTCTTCCTCCCGGCGCGGCCCCGCCGCCATGGCCGCCCCCCCCCCCCCTTAGCCCCGTCGCTAGGGACTCGCCCCCCCCCCCCTCCCCGCGCATGCGCGGCGGGCGGCGGTGACCGTTGGGAGGGCGCCATGGCGGTGCCCGGATGGGGGGGGGGAATGGGGGGAGTTGTGTCATGGCCGCCGTCGGGCCTGGGTGTCACTGAGCACCATCCCCTGTCGCTCCTGCCCTCCCTTGGGGTGGCACGGAGGAAAGCAGAGCCTCACGTTTCACCTAACGCAGCCACAGTGCTGTCGCTGCTGGTGCCCAGCGTGATACGTGATGTTTCTGCTGCTTTAGTAAAGGAGGAATGTCCCCACAAAAGCAGGGTGCTGTGCTTGCTCGGCTTACCCTTCCTCTAAAGCATCAGGAGCAGCAAAAGCTGCGGGTCACTGAAGTGACACAGCGCTGACACACCTTCCTTCAGCGCCATGGAGGAGTCTGGGGGTCGCTGGCTGAAGCTTGGCAACCCTGCGTGCCACAGGCGATCCACGCGCAGAGCTCGGTTTAATCTTCATAAACTTACCGAGCTCCTTCTCGAAAGCAATTAAGCTTTTCTGGTGATGGGATAAGCAATACATCCAGCCGTCCGTTTGGATATAGATTCAGACTGTCCACCTCGCTGCGTATTAGACAATAAATAACTGTGCCAGTTTTCGTTCCCTGCTAAGCAGAGGGAAGCTGAGATAGGCTGAAAAAATAAAGGCGCTCCTGTGACACTTTCTGTCTCCCAAGTTATTTATTCTCCTCACAGCAGTTATCTGCCATGTATCCAGTGTAACATCTCCCAAAGGGCAGTATATGCTCGTTTTTGTCTCTGTTGATTCTGCAGCCAATTGGGCATTATTTTTCAGTACTGGATAAATCAGAGCAGTCAAATACATCAAGGAAAACATGCCTTAAAAGAATTAAAATGCTGACAAGAAAATGCAGCTTTATATCCGAACCCATCGCCTAATACAAACGAAATTAAATTTGCTGCTCTCAGCCCATCCTAGTCCTTGCTTATGCACATCCCCAAAATCATCGCCTAGTAATTTACAAGTGAAAACTAAGAAAAAAAAATCGTATAAGGGTGTGTGCCTGGGAAAACTGAATGAGGAAGATAAGAGGCAGCAACAAAAAAGTAAATACCTCTGCAGGAAGCAGACTCCGTTCTTGCTTTTACTGCGAAATACAAGGAATAGCCTGTTTGATTTCAGTGCCATTTTTCCCTAATTACAGTGGTACAGGGGGGAGCAGAATTTAGCCCGTACGTTGTAGTGCTAATAACAGTTCCAAATGTCATCTGTGAGAAAGCTTGCCATTTGCTTTTCTCAGCTGCAAATGACTGAAGGGCTTCTCTTGTCATACAATACAGAAATTCTGTCATACCCTTTATTTTTAGAAGAGCAATTCACAGGCAGAGAGGGGAGGAGGAAGGGTTTTCTGAATGTTTATCACTTACACATCATACAGGAAGCTGTTCAAATTCTTTATTAATTTTCTAACAATGTTCAGAGACTTACTCAGTCTGAGATGTAATATGCTAAAATCCTTTTCAATAAAATGTCACTTGAAATGAAAATCAGAGAGGAATTAAAAACAGGCCATCACTGTGGAAGATTATTAGAGAGCCAGGCCTGACCAGCCCTGCCTGGCTTGGCTTTCCCCAAAACTACGTAAATTCCAAGGGCTTTTAAAGGTGAAATGTATTAAAACACAGCAATTAAATAATGTGCTATTTCCAAAGCAGAATATAAAACATAGGTGTCCCTTGTAACTGCAGATACCTTGCAAAAAGAAATATTTAAAAATCAGGTCCTGACTTGTGCTAGTGATGTTAATTACAAAGCTTTTGGCATAGGGATTGTTTCTATCTCATGCAAAAGCACCCAAGCAGATGGGGACTCTACATGTGGCCTTAGTGAAAATGTTTAATAAAAACAGGTACATAGTGCTGTGAATGAATTATGACCTGTTAAATAAGAGTCTCTGTCCTTACTACAGCTGGTGATACCAGGCAACCTGAGATGATAGAGAGAAAAGTAATCTATGAATGGCTGTGATATCCTCAGCTACTGCGCCTTTTGACAGTCCTCTTGTCACACCGACAAAACAGGAAATTGTTTTTCAAGTATTTTGCCAAAGATCTAATTGAGTTTTCAGGCTGTAGAATTTGGATGCACTGAGGTATTTGGAAATTCAACATCACTGGGAGCCAGTCAACAGGATTCTTCAGCTGGACTAGAAAATCTCAGCTCTTTTAGTGTTTGTGAACACTTAACAGAGCTTGCCCTGCTCTGTCTTTTCCTGGTTTGTGATTTAAAAAATGCATTTGGTTTAGTCTTGGTTAAAAAAAATAAAAATAAAAACAATATAAATAAAAAAAAGTGAGGGAAAAGCAGGTAAGTGGTGAATGGCAACAGATAAAGTGTGTCAGTGGGCAGAAGGGTGGGCAGCAAAGAGAAAAAAGTGCTCGTGCTCAGGAAGACTTGATTAGGTAGGTGACACAATTAGTGAAAGGACAGTGGGAGTGCTCCGTTAAAAGAAAAGCTGCAATGTGTATGTATTAGTGCAAGCTAGGGAGTTCAAACTAGGGATGCAAGACATGAAACCAGGTATTAGGATAACAATAACAGTGAGTTAGAACTCACGACTAGAGCAGAGGCACCAAAGAATAAGTGCTGTTTGGGAAATAAGAAGATAAATGAATGGGAGGCTGTGCAACATGCCCGGGTTTACTAGACTGCAGATATAGCACAGGAGCTGGAACACACAGAAAAGAACTGGAGTAGGACAATGGGATTTTGAGGTTAAAAGGTTTTTCTCTTTGCTGTCTGCAGTAGTGCTAACTATCTGCCATGATTACTGAAATCCTGTTGGAGAAAGCCAGAGGGTTTATTAACCGATTCTGTCTAAGTTATATGGAGGGATAAACAGAATCTGGGCTTGGCTGCTGTCTTCCATCTCAAAAGAGCAAACCGGGATTAAACCAAGAGAGCTACTTAAGGACATGAAATGACCTGAGGAACTTGGGTGCCTGGGGTAGCTAACCATCCAAGTTAGGTGCTCTGGTAAGATGCCTGAAATTAGGTTAAACAGAGTCAAGCTCTGGGGACCTGAGCATGGAGAAAGCTTGAAACTTCTGTCAGTGATACATGACTTGTTTAAAATTTACATCCCATGTTAGAGGGGAAACTGCATCAAAAGTCTCTGGACCTGGGTGGAAAACAACCTCAGAGTGGATACTGTGAATAATCAGGGGCTCAGAAACAGGGATCAGGAAGATACATCACCAAGAAAGCTTTATCCAAGGGATGAGAAAGCTTAGGATGCAATTACGAGCATGAAAGGGTAAGCTGGGATAAGAACAGGAGCCCCAGCACCTTCCTCCCAAAGAGCGGGTGATGCTGAGCCCTGATTTCAAGCAAAAGGAGAATCTCATAGCCAACCTTTCCCCAGTGACCCAGAGCAGGCTGGTGTGCTGTTTATTGGCATCCCCTCCGACAACAGACAGTGCAACTCCAGCAACTATCACAGCCACAGATTGAGGACTTGTGTCTTGACTCACATGTTATGCAATCCTTCTCCTCACCAGGAAGCTCGAAAGAACCTATTAAATCTGCCCACACAGCGTCTCTAATGCCTGAGCTGAAAGTGTTAGAAAATTATGATAGATTTATGGAGCCCTTCTCCAGTTTTCAGACAAATTAGGGGAAAGTTCCTTCAGAAAAATGTTCGGCTAATTATGGATTTTCCAGCTGAGATAATGTTTGGAGGTCTAACTTTTTCTTTAATTAAATCAGAGGTTTACGACTGAACGCTTACATTTCTGGTAGGAGTCTGTAGGGAGTAGCCTCTGAATTGGTAAATCAGCTGCCTGAATAAACCACTTGTCAAGCTAAAATGTTACATTCCTTGAGTTACATGCTAAGTTTAAAAAAAAAAAAAAGTGAATTTAATGGAGATGAAAAACGGCAAACTGACAACGCTTGGAAACCGAAGTCTTCCTTTTACCTGCTGGGTTAGAATAGCACCTGCAGGACTTTCTGCCTGTGCCACCCCATCGGTGTGCTTCAGCTCCGGTGGCAGAGGCCCTTGGGATTGTTTGCACTCCATCACCCATTCAGACCTTGCTTTCTGCGTTGTCTAGGGCTGTCAAAAATACATCAACTTCTGCTAGTTGTCTTGGTGGCTTTCGGATGCTTCAAACCTGCTTGTGCCAGGCCTACCTGGTTCTTCAGACGAATCTCCCTGATAAACTGGCAGTAGCGTAAGGGCTCTGAGGCTGTGCTTGTGGAAGCTAAAGCATCTGTTTTGTGTTTGAAATGTGGAGAAGTCTAAAAGTTTTCAATCTGTCTTCAGTAGTGCACTCCCAAGTCCTTCTACCACGAGAATGCCATCATGCCTTGGCATCCAAGGTGTCTGAATTACAGGCCAAGGGTGAACAAAACACCTGAGTTTAAGTCCCTACATGGGGGTTTCTACATATGGATTGTGTTTAAAACCCTCTACAGTCAGTGACAATGCAGGACAGGATCCCATTGCCTAAATATAGGACCTAGTTCAACCTGAGGTCCTTGCACATCCCCGTGGAGCTGGTGGGGGAAGGCCCTCACCCGCCTGCAGGAGCGATTCTGGAGATGCAGTCAGCTACTGAGACGTGGGTACCTGCTGTAGGGTCAGCTGAATCACTCCTACACCTCACAAGGCTCAACCCTTGTTACTTATCCACATCCAGTGCCACCTGAGAAGTGGCAGAGTACCCAGGACGTCTGTGTGGGGCCCCGTAAATCTGACACCAGCCCTGTGGGAGACCTGTGCCCGTGTGGAAATGGACACGCGATACGCCGCTGGGCATCTCAAGTAGCGCTGGGTGCCTGTGTTGGGCAAGGGGCCTGATCCTCAGATTTTTAATGACTGTAAAGGGAGCTTAGACACCCAACTCAGATGCAGACATTCCTGTGTTCGCATGCTCCTGTCTGAGGAGCCCCAGCAACACTTGGTCGACTTGCACACTCCCAAGAGGAGCCACTCACTCACCCAACACTCTCCAGACACTTTTCCTCTGAAGGCCTTCTGAAGCAGCCTGCTCCTTTCAGCTCTGACTGTAAACCCACAGACAGATTTTCCCTGCCCTCCAGATGACCGCTATTGATGAATTCTCTTCCATGCTCAGCCCTCTCATCTCCAACCCCCCTCCACTCTTCCCTCTTTTCTACCTTTGCCTCTTTTTCCCTTCTTCCCCATTGCAGGGCTGCCCAGTTCTCTGCTCCTGCGCTCAGCTGCAGGCTGTTGGGGCGGAGAGGCAGCATGGCACTCATCTCAAGCTATATTCCTACAGGATCGGCTTCTAATCGGAGCTCAGGAGTGTCAGCTTCCTTTGTAGTCTGTGGGGAAAAATCATGCTCTTTTAGGGCATGAGTCAGCTGATCTGTTTTAAACATCTATTTTAGGATGAGATGAAGCGTGCCCTCAAAGTTTCTTTTCTTCTGTGTTGACTTTAAAGGGAGCCCAGGGTGTCTTGCTCAAATAGAGATATCTGTAGTATGAAAGCCTATCTTTGGTCTGATGAATCCTAACATTAAAGAGCAAGGGTGACTTCATTCATTAGATATTCATTATTTTGAGTGGATTCACTCAGTCTCAAGTTCTGCTACCTGGCTGATGCAGTATTAGACTCTTGCACTGATAACTCCTTAAAGTTTCTTATCTTCTCAGCTCTGCTTCTCAGAAGATCTTGCCTAATACTTCCATGAGTTTATGGACAAAATATAGTGTGACCCCCTCCCTACATCTGTGCTTCCCTGACCTCCGTCTGCCTTTCATTCTTCTCCTCCTTGGCCACCGATGCACGAGTTTCTTGATCTTCCACATTTGCTTTGAGTATCTCACGCTGTCTCCCAATCTCCTTTGCTCTCACTTTCATCCCTTCCCCTACTTGCCTCCTTACACCCTCATTCCTGACTACTTACTTCTGCTCACAGTACAATCACGCTTTAAGCCCTACCATCTACAAAACCTCCCGCTCCGAAGCCCATTTGCCACCTCCATTCCTGTCCCATCTTCCTTTCTCTCTCCACCTCAAAGCTCATTGAGCACACAGTTGCTGCCACAGAATCATAGAAACATTTAGGGCTGGAAGGGACTTTGGGAAGTCATTTAGCAGATCCAACTAGATCAAGTTGCTTAGGGCTTTGTCCAGGCAAGTTCTGAATACCTCCAAGGACAGAGATACCAAATTGATTTGGATTCTTCCAGTGTCCATCCTTTCAATACCTAAGATGTGCTCATTCCAGAGTCCCTCATGACTTCTGTAGGGTTAAATCTCAAAAACAATCTTTCATCCTCATCGTCCCTGAGCAGTTCCAGAAGTTACAGTGAACTTCTTCTTGAAGTCTTGTGTTTCTCTGGCATCCTCCTATTTCTCCAGTGGATGATTCAGTATGTACTTCAGAGAATTTCTCTCCTTGCTCTCAGGGTCTCTGCATAGGTCTCACAGGGCTCCATATGCTGCATATGACAGCCATCACCTTGACTTGGGTCTCCTCCCTGGACCCCTACTCAAGCTGTCTAAGTGTCTCTGACCCTTTCAACCTGAAGGCTCGGAGACGCAGACCCGCACCCAGCCATCTCACAGCCTAAATGCTGTGCTGTCCTCTCCTCTGGGCTTCACAGCCTGACCCCCCCTTACTTACTCAAGGGGTAGCTGCAAAACCAAACATTTTTTTCCAGTTGCCCTGTTTGCTGTGTCCTTCGGCTCTCTCCTCTCTGTTGCCTCCAACTCAAGCACTTGCTTCATTTTCAAGGTCCTTTCTACTTACTGCCAGGCATCCCTCATCTTTCATCGGCATCAGGGAGCCAGCTTTCTTTTTCTGTCATCAGGAGCCAGCCGGCACTACCTCTGTGCAGGTGTGCAACCTCCCTGCTGGTGTGCAACCTCTGTGCTGGTGTGCAACCTCCCTGCTGGTGTGCAACCTCCCTGCTGGTGTGCAACCTCCGTGCTGGTGTGCAACCTCTGTGCAGGTGTGCAACCTCTGTGCTGGTGTGCAACCTCTGTGCTGGTGTGCAACCTCCCTGCTGGTGTGCAACCTCCCTGCTGGTGTGCAACCTCCATGCTGGTGTGCAACCTCTGTGCAGGTGTGCAACCTCTGTGCTGGTGTGCAACCTCTGTGCTGGTGTGCAACCTCCCTGCTGGTGTGCATCATCCCTGCTGGTGTGCAACCTCCCTGCTGGTGTGCAACCTCCCTGCTGGTGTGCAGCCTCCATCCTGCTGTGCAACCACTCTGCCAGTGTGCAGACAAACACCTTCAAGCCCTTCCCCATGCCACTGCCCCCGTTTTGCTGCGATTCGTGCAGAAAGCTCTCTAGCAGACTAACTGGGGTGCTGAGCTGACTTCCCGTCATGCTGGCTGACATTGTATCATTGTTTTCTTGCTTTCCTCCATCTGTCTGTTTCCATCTGTTATATCTTGCCTTATCCTTAGACCGTAGCCTTTGAGAGGCAGACTGTCTTTTTGATTGCTGTGCTTGTGCAGCACATGGTACAGTGTGGCCCTGGTGTGTGAGCAGGGCTGAAAGGCAATTTAATGATAAATATACAATAAAATAACAGTAGCACGCTCACAGCAATGGGCACCCAGCCTTCGACTCTCTCGAGAAAGAAAAAAAGGCCTTAAATTTGTACAAGACTTTACCTCTGTTCCCCAAATCTTCTTCCTGGGTAATGGGAAACTACCTCCTTTTTAACTCTCTGATTGTCCTTAAATTACTTATAATTATCAGCCTCCAAAATAAGACTAATAACACGGAACTGTAGTTCATTTTCAGACTTGGCTAAGAAAAGGCTGTAAGCAGACTGAGCAATTTCAATTCAAAGCAAATTAAGGATTTAAATTTAGCATGGCAACCAAAATCCTACAAATCATAGACCATCGCCCCATGTTAAATGCACAATCATCTTCTTCTCATAGTCGGATGTTACACAGAATCCTTGTCATTTGGTTTCTGACCAGTCTAAAATCATCGTTGCGGTATTAGTCATGCAATGAACGTCTGGGAACTTACAATGCTTAACATTTTGTTTCCTTCTTACTTCATGGAAGGGTTTGGGTTATTTTTTTTTGAGTACTTTACTATTAAAGTACAGTATAATACTATTTTTGGACGGAAATCTTTAACATTAACAGAGTTTTTATGCTTTGCAAAAATAAGAGACCTACATGAGAAACTGTCTTATTTAAATGTTCATTCTTTGTTCTTCAATTTGATGTTGAGTAGCACAAGCAGTAAGTGATTTTGCTCTTAAACACATTAATGAACTTGATTATTTTAGGAATCCAAGCTGCTGAGCAAGTTACCTATTTTAGAATGTAAGGGCATCATAAATTAAACGTAGCAATTAAACGTGTAGCAAAAAGCAGGTAATGTAATGAGACGTTCTGACAGACGGGATGGTTGGGTGGGGGAAATAGTAGGAAAGCAACAGGCACAGGTATGTGTTTTAGTGGATCCAATTGTCCCAACTGGTCTTTCTCAGGACAGTTGAGAAGGAAACAGGATTTCCTAGAACAGAAATCAGGAACATGTTATGTTATCTGTAGATGTTTTCCAAAAAGGTTCTGATTTTTTTAGTTTTAGTATATACTCCAGAGACTTTTCTAATTCTAGATACCAAACCACTCCAAGGAAATCTAATAACAAAAAGGAATATTCCTGTCTTGTCGTTTGAAAACCTCCAGCCAGAAACAAAGGCCGGTTGTGCTAGGCGCTGGCCAAGTGCAGAAGGAAATGTTTGCTGTACAGGTGCACAGATGAAAGACTTAAGAAATAATTACCAAAGCTGCGTTATGGTGGGGACAGTCATCGTGTTGGCTTTTGGGAGCACTGTGGTGGGGATGGTCACCTCTTTGGGAGCTTTAGCTCTTGAGAAGCCCCATGAACCACTTCTCCATCACCGTCTTACTGGAAGGAGCTGCCCCAGAGCTTCCATCACGAGGGCAATTGTGAGATTTTCCTGGTCATCCTCCAAATTCTTCCCGCATCTCCTCCAGGAGGTGGGACATGCGTGTGCCGGAGTGCACAGACTTCGTGTGTCCCACCTCCTGTAAACCTTCCCTGGGGATACGCACTGATCTGTAGCGCTGGCTTTGGCCTCTGCCCTCGGGCACAGAGACTTTATGTGATGGTGCCATTAGCTCCCTAACATCCCAAGAA
The DNA here is from genome assembly GCF_040182565.1 of Anser cygnoides. Taxonomy (NCBI): domain Eukaryota; kingdom Metazoa; phylum Chordata; class Aves; order Anseriformes; family Anatidae; genus Anser; species Anser cygnoides. The sequence goes on along the minus strand of NC_089876.1, from coordinate 1,967,381 downwards.
GGTAAGAGATAAAATTAGCTTTTGCCCCACAGCAGTTTGCCAGTTCCAACAAAGGACAATTACCGCTGGGGAACAATAAACATTTCCCAGTAGCAGGCTTCCTCTTCGCAGCCACTTGCTTTGCCAAAACTCCGAGCCTTGGTGCTGGAGGTGACAACCAGGTCTCACCTACCCTCGGTTCTCAATCATCCGGGCCCGCTTCAGCCCACTGATGGGTTCTGGTTGGTTTTACGACGTGCTCGCATCACTGCCTGCAAATAATCCGTGCCCCCACTGGTGCAGCACTCATCGTGGTGCCCATTTAACCAGTGCTGGGGCGGCCAGCCCGGAGCTGGGGGGTGATAAAAGAAATGGGAGGTGAAACAAAATGAAAGATGATCGATTAATAAGCATAATTCCACTGATAATTCCATCTGCCAGTCTAACAGCTCGCTCATAATGTTTTTTAATAATAACTTGTGCTTACATAACATCTCCTATATGTGGCTTTCCAAGCACTCTGCAAGTATTAATTAAAGCCCAAAACAGCCGCGCGAGGCAGGTGGGAATTCACGTTGAATACTGCTATCATCACTCCTTCATTCTGCAGACAGGGGAGCTGGCAGAGCTGGCCACGGGCTCCCAGCACTGCGGGCAAAATTGCATTTGCTCTGCACAAACCAGTTTCCCAGCACGGCTTCTCCCTCTGCAGCACGGCCAGAGCAAGGCCGGGTGCTCCGTCCCCTCCGCACCTCCCTGCAGGGGTTTATGGGAATGGATGGGATCCCCCAAGCCCCCTCTTTTCTGGGCTAAAAAAAAAAAAAAACAGATCCCTTGATCATTTCGGTGGCCCTACGCTGGACTCTTTCCAGTGCATTACTGTCTCTCTTAAAAAGCCAGGTTAAAAGCCAAGTCCTGTAAATTCTCACCTCCTCTCCTAGGGTTTCCTATGATGACTTAGAAATCATAACATGTAGTGTTATCTGGACCAATACTTTATTATTATTATCTCATTATAACTATTATTATTTTAGTTATTATTCCTGGTGTATTTATTTGGGTCCTGGCCACAGTCCAACAAAGAAACGGGTCCCCTTGGGCTCCAAGCTGCAGAAACCCAACTCACAGGCACTTTATCTGTGCTGCAGGAAAACGGGCAGACAAGATGTACCCCGTTCTGCGAGTCTACCTGTGGATGCTACATGGCAGGCATCCAAGCTCCCATGTAGTCAACAGAGATCAGGCAATGGAGCCCAGGGAGTGATTCACCCCCTCTAAAATGCTTTTGTTTGCTCTGCTTTATACATTTTGAGAAGACCAAGGGTGTGGGAGACCACAGACATAGAGCCCGTTTATACCAGCATAGGAGGTCAGCTGTTTATTAAAAGTTAATCAATTTTTATGTGCCCTCTGCAGTCTCCACTTGCTGAACCAAACATTTACAATGCGCTCCCCCTCTGTAAGCTGTAATTTTTAGTCGCAAAGACAAAATGAAAACCCACAGTGCAGCTTTAGGAGGGGTCACACATCCATTTATCTTTCAGAGGGTCATCGGCACCTCGTTTATATCCCTGAAATCCCTGCACAGGATTGAGTGAACATACAGCTCACCCCCACCTACTGACCCCCACCTTCGTGGTGAATCACTTTTTGCTACTTCAACCCTTCGGTCTTTCTTCTCCCTTGCTCCTTTCAATGCTCCTTTCAATACAGAAACAAATGTAAACCAGCAATGGGCTCAAAGTGCATTTCATTCCCGTTCATGCCTCTTCAGCTGCTGGCATTTCACACACTTGCATTGTCGGAGCCTGTTACAAGGAAAGCACGATGTTGAGTTCTGTCTGGCAGGTCACCCCCGTGTGGGAGTTTATGAAATCTTACACTTGAGGAGTGTAAGATGTCCATCCTAATTCCTTGAGACACCTCTGAGCCCGGCTTCCTTGGAAACAAGGCTGAGATGATCGCATCCTGCCTGTGCCTGCATCTGTCTGCTCATCGTCCCGATTTTTAAGGAATAAAGTAATAACTGGCTGATAGCCATTGGGAAACTTCAACCAAATGTTGTGAATTGCCCGACCGCAGGAGGAGTTTTACAGAGTCTGTTAATTAAAGCCTTATGAAACGCCAGGGGACCCAATTAAGAGCTACAGCTCTGTAGGACATCAGGCTTCACCGGCTCCGCTGATCACTGCCCACCTTGTTCGCTTACATGGTTCATCGCACTTTGTGGGCAAAGCTCACCACGTGTGGAGGCCTCGTATTCCCGGTGTCATACTCAAGAAAAACCTGAGTTAACCTGAGCTATCTGACAGGCAAACCCTGGCAGCAGAGGGTGCCCCACTCGCTCTCATCTGGGCAAGAGTCCCTGCACCTTTGGAAAGACCATGCTCCAGCTCACGGCCTCCAAGCACAGAATGGGGCCAAAATGTGGCCACCCATATCCCCAGCAGCTATCCCAAATGGAGCTTGTCCAAACCAGAACAAGCACTCAGCCTCTCAGGCAGCCTGCACAGGGAAAAAGAAGAGGTTGGAGGTCTTGGCACACATGAGCCTGGTCTTGAGCCCTCTTTGGCATCTCCTGCAGAAGGCTTGGGGACCTCCCGTTGCCTGCAGAGCTGCCAGATCTCAGACAGCAGTGCCTGGTCGTGGTTTTAAGTTGAGAAATGCTGGGCTGAGGATGCAGGGCAACCCGTGTGAGGGCACTGATGTGTTGGACAAGTCACATTACTCTCTGAACTCGAACACCCACTACCACCCTGTCCTGCCCATGACCTGCCCGTGTTGGCACAACCCTCCTCTTCCAGAGCCTTCCTTATTTACGAAGTTACCCTTCCCTTTCCATCCTCTTCTCAGCTTCTCTTCCACTGCATTACCCTTTCCCTATTTGGTTCTCGTTTCTCCTCGGCGTGCCCACGATATGCCAACACTAACTCCTTGATCTTTCGCAGTGACTAACGCTTCCGTTTTGCCAACCGTTGTGAATCACTCTGGCTGGTTCAGCACATATCCACGGAACTGGCACACATCATTATTCCTGGGCGCAAAGTTACATGAAGGAATTGCGTCCCCTCGGGTTGCTTTTCTAGTTGCCGTTTTTGGCTACAGGATCACCCGGAATGTGCATGCAAAAAATATGGTAGCCAGCGTGTTGTGGGTGTGTTACAGTTTTCAGTAATTTTATCAGCATGATTTCTGTATCTTTCCATCTGTGAAGCAAGATGCCCTTGGCTTATATATCTGTAATCCGCTCTGCTAAGATTTTAGAAGCTCGGAAGTGGTCTCCTTCGACAAGCCAGGAAACCCAAGTTCAAGATCTGCTGTTGCGAGACAAAGTCCGCCTTGGCTGACCACCTATCTATAGGAGACCCTGGCGTCCCACCTCCTCAGAAAGAGAAGTAACCTGCTTTTTGGATTCATTCGCTACTGAAACAGAGTTGGATCATAAAGGCTGAAATGTCCCTGCCTTTGACCATGGGCAACAATCAGAAGCAAGAGGGAAGACTCCGCGCAGTGCGGACAAGTAGTGAGTGCACTTGTAATATTTTGCCAGTGACAGCCTTGTAGATATGGAAGCCAAACGTTTAACTAAAATGAAGTTTGCTTCAGGGATGCAAAGCTAAAGACACCGTTGCTGTAAGTAGCATATATGGTCCGTTGCCGGTTCCGACTGCTCTGCTCGTTACGGCAGCCCAGCTTTTCCTGTTTCCAACGCCCAACTTCAGTTGCTCAGAACTTTTGCCAAACTGTAGTTGTTTGGACAAGAATTTTCTGGGACAAATGTCTCCCTCCAGCTGAGATTTTGTGTAAAGTTTCAGATGAAACAGTTCTGTGGTTTTCAGGAATGAGGGGAAGAAAAAAATATGTTGTTTGGCCAGATTAAAAAGTGTTTTGGAGTGCCATAAAATGTGGGATGATCAGGGAGATACCTATCCCGGGAAAATCCACCCGAACGTGCTCAGGTGGAACCTTTGACAAATCTGGCTTTTCTCCTTGTGTTCAAGGAGATTTATGGCAACTTCTCAGGCATGATCTGGGAATGCTTTGCCCTGGCTGAGCTTATCTCAGCCCTCCACAGCTCCTGAAACTGAAGAGCATGTGCTCTGCTGCTGCTCCTGCAGTGCGCGGGACACGTTGGGAGTAGAGGAGCTCGGGAGGACTTTTTGGCCAGTGCCAAGGATGAAACAGGCAAGAGCTGACACGAATAGCAGGAGTCTGTCCGCCTCTGCCCAAGGCACCATAGAGGGGTGAGGTGTGTGTCTCTCATACAGGAGGAACAACGGGGTAGAGGAGGAAAGGAGACTGGGAGAAAGGAAACAGTTTTGATATAGTCTGGTGTCATCCTGGTTGCTTCTGGCATTCCCTGCTTGGGGCATCCTGTCCTCTGGTGTGCTGTGCGGGCTGCAGGCAGATGCTGCTTGTATTGCTGCAGGAAAGACCCCTGTGAATGGTAGAAAAATTGGAAGCAGTGATTACAAGCACTTAGTGTACGCATTGCATCATTTTCGTTCCAAATTATCCTGATCTGACAAGTGCTAGGGATAATAACGAAGAGCTAATGAAAACGTTCTGGCAAAGAGCACCACACGGTTTCAGCCGGTGCTCGGGGCTGAAGACCTCAGCTTTCGGTCTTCTCTGGAAGAGTAACTCAACCCCAGCCAAGTTTCATGAGTCAGGACTTCAGGCGGTGTCAGTTGGTTGGCTCGAGCTCCAGGCTTGGCCCTGTGATCCGATGGAAATCAAAATGCAATGGAAGTCAAAATGCAATGGAAATCAAAATGCAATGCCCGTGTTTCATGAAGCTAAACATGACAAAGGGGGAGCAAAACCTGACAATCGGAAGCAGACACTCCACGCGCGGCTCAGGCGAGAGCCTGACATTTCCAAACCGGCGCAGCATTTTGTTTAACACATCAGTGAGGCATCAAATGGGATTAATCACCGCTCTCGGTGACTGCAGAGGAAGCTGGAGCTGCTTACAGCGAGGGGTCAGAATCGCCAGCGAGGACAAGGAGAAAGGGTAGAGCCACAGCTTCTGATGTCGGACACGTTCAAAGCGTTGCCTACGGATCGCTGCGGGAAAGTCGCAGCTGTGCCAACAAAGCGCAGCCTTGTTTCATCTCCTCGGAAAACCAGGCGTGTTTCTTCCCCTGAAATGTCCGCGCTTCCAGCATGATGTGGTCTTTCGACCTTTTGCTATCACCGATTGAATCTGAATTCTGAAAGGAGAGGGAAAAAACAGAAGAAAATGTCATGTGCAAGTGAAAGTAGCGAATATTAGCATGTTCCATGCCAAAGCTGGCTGAGTTTCAGAGGTAAGAGTAAATGCTTATGATCGTGTTCAGCCCCTAAGGACAGCTGGGTTATGCCTAGGACAAACTGGGAGATGAATGTTTCCTGAAGAATAAGCTTTATTTACCTCATTGGGGGAGGAGGAAAGGAGAAATCAGACTGAAGAGTCAAGAAAAAAACAAAACAGATACAACATGAAATGCCTCTGAGTAGAGCCTGAGATAGAGCTGAAACAACCTGATAGAGCTGAAACCTCCCTGAAGTGCTGGCACCCTTAAAGCCAACACTGATGATCCCACTAGATGCTCCCACAGAAGCTCACCCCAGTATCTCCAGTAGCAGCTCGTGCATGACCTTGGGAGGGGATGTGCACCTCGTAGGCCCTTCCCAAACACTCTTGGGGCAGGAATGATACATCTTGCAGCGTTCCTCTGCAGCAGGCTGTTATTAAACATAACCTGTTATTAATGTTATTTTATTAACATAAATGTTAAAAATGTTTAATTCATGTGCGCCCTGCAAGGAGTGATTCTCTGGAGTCCCAGAGACCGGGTCACTCGGTGGCCATGGAGCACAGGGCCCCAGGGTGTGGGACCTCCAGCCCCACGTCCCGGCGGCTGCTGAAGCTCCCCCAGGAGGAGCCCCCCAAGCTCTGGGCAGCCTGTGCCAGGGCTCCGGCACCCGCCCGGCCCAGCAGTGCTGCCTGAGGGGCAGGGGGAGCCGCCGGGGCTCCGCGCTGGGCCCGCGGCCTCTGGGCCTGGCCCTGGGCACCGCTGAGCAGAGCCTGGCTCCGGCCTCTCCGCACCTCCCTGCGGGGCTTGGCGGACACGAGATCCCCCTGAGCAGCCCCCAGCACCTCCGTGCATGCCCCTCTGTAGGCAACCAGAGCACGGAGGGGGGGACAGAAGGAGGTTGCACTGCCAGGCCTCTTCCCAGCAGGGAGCCAAGGCATGGTCGAGGCACAAAACGAGCCCAGGCTCATTGTCAGAGACCAAAAGGTTGCAGCGGGGGTCAGGCTGCGACCTGCTAGGAGAGCTCGCTGGAGGTTTTTACGCCAGGATCCTGATCCACCACCTGACCATGAAGGTGGGGTCAGCGGCTCTGACTGCATCCTCCTCCCTGGATATTTCCCGGCCATACAGGAAAGGAATGTCTATTTTTTGCAGGAAGGCATTGATCTGGGGGTGTTTCCTGGGCAGAGGTTTAAAGCTGTGGCAATGACGGAGGTGATCTAGCTTTAAAAACGTCTCCGCTCACCAGCATTGCTTTTTATTTTTATTTATCTATTACCCCACAATTCCTTGGAGCAGACTCAGCTCCTTCTTCTGCTTATTTTTAGTTGCGAACTGGAGCAGCAAAGGAGAAATCAGTGCGAGCTGAGCATGCATCCGTCATCACTCGCTGTCACAACACCAGGGGTGCAGTGTCCATCCCGTGCCTTGCGCCCGGCGCTGTCCCCGGCGATTGCATCCTGCTTATATTTAAAAAAATAGAGAAATAAAGCAGAGAAAAAAACAGAGGTCCACCACACCGACGGGCTGATGCTGGCTGCAGCTGGCTGTTGGCATCAGGACACCCAGACCCTGCCCAAAGCAAGGCAGGGTCCCCCCTGGAACCAAGTGGTCTTCAAGGTCCCTCCCAACCCAAACCATTCCACGATTCGATGTTATATCCCAGATTTAATCACTGGTGATTTCCCAATTGCTGTGCTTATTTGTAGGTGGATATAAGCTCCAGAACTGATGCTAGAGGCCATGGCATTAGCTGAGGTGGACCTCCATGCAAACAAACCCTTCGACCCAGCTGGCATCACCAGCTTCGGGCGATGACGGGAAGAGGACGCACCAGGGAAGGCTGAGAGGAGCCGTGAGACCATGAGCTGAAGGGAGCCAAGACGAGAGGAGACTGCTCACGGTGTGCCCTGCAGAGCAGTGTCCCAGGACCAGCAGGCTCCTGCGGGGGTTGCTCGGCCTTGCTCCAGTCCCTTTTCATCAGCTCCAAGGCAAAGAAAAACCCTCCTGCTCGCCTCAGAGACTGAAGCGTGGAGGGCCCCTTGGAGGCCCACTCAAGACCCTTCCTCCTCCTGACTCTCTTTCAGGTGACACGAGTAAATATTCCCGGTGATGTGTGGCATTGTGGTGATTCTAGTTTATAGGAAAGTTTCAACCCCATCCCTTTCCAGCTCAGCCTAATTCTCCTATACGGCTTCCTCGCCGCATTACCTACTGATCTGTTCCCAGCTCCAGCCGATCCTGGTAAAAGGTATAAGGTAAAAGGGTGATGGATGCGTGGCCTGAACCCATCAGTCCAGGAGGGGATGCACTGACTCCTTCCCTTTCCTGCACCACGGTATTTTTCCACTGAGAGGGTTTTGGGGTAAAAAAAAAAAAAAAAAGGCACTCTAGCAAATATATTTGAGAGTGATGCTTTTTCCATTCATGCCTAGGTTGAGCAGCCTACTGCCTGCAGGTGAGAAGGGAACTTCTGCTCTTGTAGCTGAACGGGGGCACTGCAGAATAGATGCAGCTTGTATTAATTTGCACAAAACGCCACGTTTAATAGTTTTCCTAATTATATGCCAAGAGGCCAGAGCAGTGGATTCGCAGAGTTCCATGACTTTCCACGCACTTCCAACCTTTGGCAAGAATATCATCAAGTTTTATTAATATAATTAATACTAATGGCAAAAGAAAGCCTACCATCATTTCACAATCGTATTTTGGATGCGAGTCGAGATCACGCTGCTGTAACCACAAGCAACAAATCAGAACTTGATAGATGGATTTGCCTTCTCTAGCAGCTGATGGTGACAGCCTTTAAATTTACTTGGAAGGAAGAATTGATGGCACAGAAAGCCGGCTTCAAAGGCTGATGGTTTTATTTCATGGAGAAGAGAGTTAATAAATCTTTATGCTGCGCTGATTAATGATTCTGGAGTGTGTTTCTCTGGAGTCTTGGAAACATTCCTGAAAAGGATCTGGTCAAGGAAGCGGACAGCCCTCACAAACGAAGAGCTGTGGGATAAATTCCTCACCAGGCAGGCACTGGGCCAGGTGCCCCTTAAAATCAGAGGGGTTGGGAACCACGGCGGGGCTCGAGGGCACGGCTTGCAGCCGGTGCTTGGAAAAGCTTTGGCCACCATCTCTGCAACAGGCTCTCCATGTGTCCTTGGCCATGTCACTTCACTCGCACCGGTGGGTGGAGGAATGGCTCTGGTAACTTGCCCGCTGCTAGCAGCACCTCTGCAGCCAGCTCAGCCCTTCTACGTCCGTCCTTAGGGGGATTTTATTCCAATGGTTTGTTAATGAGCAGCCTTATCTGATGGCAAGGTGGCTCTGTTTCGGGTGGAGGGTGGCGGAGGACGTCCGTGTCCTGCTCAGGGCATCTCTGCTGCCTCGCTGGCAAAGCCAGAGCCCTGTGATGCTGGGGGCACGGCAACCTGCGATGTCCTGGGGGGGCTGAGGGCCCTGAGGGAACCCCCCGGTGCTGGTTCATTTCAGGCATCAAGGTCCTGGTCAAAGCCCTCTGGAAACTCAGAAGTTAAAAATAAAACAGCCCAATGGTTCAGTTTAAATATTGTTTTATTAAAAACATACAGGTTTTTTTTTAGAGGTGGTTAAAAACCAGTGTGAGAGCGAGTGGAGAAAGGCTTATTTGGGGCTCAGTGAATCACTTCATTCAGCCTGGAAGGAGGGCTTGCTTGAAGTGCCTGCAGCTTTCCAGTCAACGCACCGCGGCGGTGAGACTCTTAGAGAAAAACGTGAATTTGGAAAGAAGTTGAGGAAATCGTCCCCTCCTGCTTTGTTACAGGGAAACGTGCCCACCAGCTGCCTGGCAAAGTCACAGTGCTTGTCCTGAGCCCAGCTGATTGTCCTGCCCCTAAGCAGCACATGCAAAACCAACGCTAAAAATATCGTGGCTAGGATGTGTGATGAAGGAGAGAGCAGAAACACTGCTTCTGCTTCCCTGTGAGCTCACAGTGACAGTGCTTTGCCTTTGGGATCGATTTGGGTGTGATCATTCGGTGGGCTGGGGGGCAGGAGAAGAGCTGCTTTCCTCCCAGCCTGTTTTTAGGACGAAAAGCTCCGTTTTGGCGAGCTGCTCCGCCGTCCTCGCCTGCTCCCGGGCTGCAGGGAGCAGCCACAGCACCCGAATTGGAGGGATTTCACCCCAAAGCTGGTAAAAAAGCAAGGACGCAGGAGAAGCCATAAATGTTAAGGTCAGGAAGAGGCGGCATCGTCGCTGAGCGCCCGGTGAATATGGTGATGTGCAGCAACATAAAACCTGGAGGGAGATAGCCATCCGCCCCGACCTCCCGCCGGGCTCAGCTCTGAAATTCCAGCCAGCTGCTCCTCCCTCGTGCCAGGTAATAAAAAAATAATAAAAAGAAAAAAAAAAAAGCCCTTTTGGCAGACATCTTACAGAGCCTCACATGCTGCTCAAATCTGCTGAAGCCACCAGGGGAAAGATGCGCTTGGGCAAAAGTCCTCGGTGGTGGCATGGGTGGGAGGTGGAGGCAATCCTTGTGACTTCTCGGTGTCCCCTCCGTCACACGAGCATCCCCTCTGCCGCGCAGGGAAGGGACCGGCAGCAGGGCTGGTGGTGTGCCAGTTGCCATGGAAATGCGGAGCAATGCGTTCTAGTTTTCCTGAAAGGGGCGCCGTACCCCTCCCTGGAGGGGTGGCACAGAGCGAAGAGGAGAAATCCGGCAGCGGGGCAGCGACCCATCGGCGTGCCGCCTCCAGCAGCCGCCCCAGGATGGGTCACTGCCCCATCCCATCTCACCATCCATCCCCCCGTGAAGTCCATCACCAGCTTCAGGGCAGGCTCCTGCTCCCTTTTCTTTCTCCAAGGCCCAGCTGAGGGAAATCTGGGGTGGTTCATAAAGAAATAGCATTGTCTTCTGCTGTTTTCTTTTCTTTTGGTGGGGGTGGGTTAAGGATTCACAGAAACATCTTGCTGAATATTCAAGGCTGGTGGCTCAGCTGATGGAGCCACGGTCTCTTGTGGGCAGCCGGCAGGTTCATCGCACACACCCCGGTGTGCCTGGAGGCTCCTCAGCCCACAGGGATGCTAAAGGTTCAAAAAGTAATTAGACAATGGAAAAAAAAACTACGAAGGGTTATTAAATATAGGTCTAGTGCAGAAGAAGCAGGAGACATAAATACCTGGGATGTGGAAGAAGACACACGGAAATTATCCCTTTCCCTACGTGTGGCATCACCCCGAGCCACATTCAGTCCATCCCTTCGGAGAAACGACTTCCAGCCTGAGCTCCGTGCTGCCCAACTCCACCTCTGGGAGGCTGCGGTGGGGAGGGAGCTCCCCAGGCCTCCCCCAGCTCCTTTCTGGCCACGGCAAGGCAAGGCAGGGCAAGAGCAGGAGGACACTTTGCCTCCTTTCCACAGCACCTTCTCCCTCAAAAAGGGCTGGGAGTCCCAGGAGCAGCCAGCCCCTTGCTAGAGACCCCCTGGAGCATAAGGGAGAGCCCAGACCAAGGCCCCAAAGGTGAAAGCTGGGGGAGAAATGAGACAAAGACAAGAATTTGCGCTTGATTTCCGTGCTATAGCCCCGCCGGGGGGGAGGCAGCTTGTCGTGATGATCTGCATGTCGTGGGGGGAGGCCAAAAAAAACCATTGGGGTCCAGCTTGGAGGAAATGCCTGGGCGGACCAGCAGGCACCGGAGAGGAGCTCGCCAAGTGAACACTCACCCAGGCTGGAGCCAGGGCTGGTGGCTTGTGCCAGCCGGCTGCAGATGGTGGGTGGCCAGGGAGCCCCCGGGCTGGCACCGTGTCCCCCAGGGGGGCTGCGCTCCTGGGCGAGCTGGGGACAAGGTAAGGGGGTGCGCGCACAGCAGGGGTCAGAGGGCTCTGAGCAAATTGTGTCCTGTCTTTGGGTTCCTGGCAATGCCAGAGCAAAAGCTCTGCTCCCTTTGGGGTCATCAGTGGCTGCCCCGAGGGTGCTCCCATGGGGGTGCAGGCGGGGAGGGACGCCCGGACAGCCGCCGAACCCTTTCTCCTTGGGGCGATCGCCACGGCAAGGCGCACGCTTGGAGCTCACACAACAGCTTTCCAAACCGCTTCCGCTCCTGGAGAGCTTCAGCAGGGACTCCTGCAAGGAGCAGAGACGGCGAGGACCTGAAAATCGGGGGTGAAATCTGTTATCTGCCCGGGTGCCTCCGCAAGGCAGGAGGGGAGCTGGCGGCGGCGCATGGATTCCCTCCTGTCCCCGTGTGACGACACGGTGCGCCACGGGAAGGCTATCCCGCGTCCTCCCAGCCAAGGACCCTCCTGGGCACTGAGGTGCTGTGCCAGCAGCTGGCCCCGGAGCCTGGCTCCGCTCCCGGTCACGTTTTCTATTACCTCATGCGCTTCGCTGGAGCCCTTGCTGGCAGCATCACCTCCCCGGCCGGAGCTGATGCTCCCCTCGCTAACACGGTCCACGCTCCCCGACAGGAGCTGCCTTCAGAGAGGGTCATTTAGAGGCTGATTTACAAATGCAAGTGGGGTTTTATTTCTCTCAAGCTAAGCAGGAAAAAAAAAAGGAGAGGGTACGTGGGACCATACCCAAACCACCACAGCCGCCCCTGGAGGATTAGCAGTGCTCCCCCAGGCAGACAAGGCTTACATAAACAACACACCGTTGTTTTCCTGACTCAGACCACCACGATTTTAGGATCAGCTCTCCGGATGGAGAGAGGTTTCCTAGGGCTGCCCTTGCCCCGTGGCGGTGGCAGGGGACATGTGGGGCACGTCAGCCCTTGCTGCCTGGCATCCCATAAAGGTGGGACAGGGTTTTCTACCTCCAGGAGAAAAGGGACTGGGGCTGTCCGACACATCCCCGGAGAGATGCCCAGGGCAGGGGGAGGAGGAAAGCAAGGACCCCAAGGTCCATCCCCGGGTTGGGTCCCGCCAGCGAGCAGCAGATCTCATGAACAGGAGGCTGTGGTTGTGGCCAGCAGCCACAGGCAGACTGTTTGAACCCATTTGTCGCTCCGGTCTCCGTGACATCCTGGAGCCACGAGTTTCGGTTTCATCGAGCCCTGCAGGGCTAAGCGTTGCCTTTGGCCCACCCCAAACCTGCATTGTGGCCATGGCACTGGACTCCCCCAGCTCCCAGGAGCTGGAAAACCATGAATAACTATGTCCTGCTCACCATTTCCACCAGTGACAATGTCCTGCACCTCTCCCCATCCCCTCTTTTGTTTCCAGCCTGAACCTCGCAGCTCATCCCCTGACACTCCCTGAATCACCAGCCGGGCTTAACGCCTCTTTGCACCTCTTCTCCGGAGATCTCGGCGCATTTTACAGAGGCAGCGCTTAGCAGCCTGTCCCCAGCGTGGGGAGCACTGCTAGACACATCTGGAAGTGCTGTGCCCGAGGTGAGGCACTGAGTCACGGCCCCAGCCAGGAATAGCTCTGCGCTCTTGCCGGCGCCCCGCTTGGTGCCGCGGATGCGGTGGGTGATGCTCATGGACTGCGCTGACTTCTTCACCGGCTTCATTCTGCTCAGAAGCGGTGGGTTTGTTCCAAAACCACCTGTAATTGTTGCTCCACGTGCGTTTTGTGGTGGGGTCTGAAATGCCTGGAGAAGAACTTCCCCTCCTTGGCTAAACCACCCACGCTCGAAGCCGGTTCCCCAAAGCATGGCCGCTCTGCTGGGCTCGGCTCCGGCTCAAAGTTGCCCTTGGAAATTTGGAAATCTCCAAAATCAAAGCAGGACAAGCAGCAGCCTCCACGCTTCCTTCAGTGGAGGCTTCAGGATGCTCAGAGCACCGCGGCAGCAGTGGAAGGAGCCTCCCGAAGAGCTGCTCCTACCAACTCCACCCTCGCAACGTCCCCCTTGGATGCGCCGGTGGGGTTTGCGGTGTGGATCTGCCCTCTCCCAGCCTGAACCCACGCCGATCGCACCGGTGTGGCCAGGAGCCAAGAACCAGGAGGACGGGGACACGGCGAGGGAGCTGGCCGCAGCGTTTGCCTTCTCGTTTTGGCAGCTCGCCCCCATCGCAGGAGAAGCCGGCGCAGCCAGGATCTGCCTCGCGGCTCCAAACGCAGAATGCCAGCAGAAATGGGAAAGCATTGCAAAAATCCGCCTTGGGAAGGAGGAAAAGGGGGAGGGGGGGGGGGAATCGCAAGCCCGGCACCTTTCACGCTTCTAGAAGGAACAAGAGCAACAAAAGGCATTCACGGGGAAAAAATAGCATAAGGCGAATAAGAGCCTGGGGAGATGTAAATCTGGAATAACAGCAGCCCACGTTGGGAGGGGAGCCAGAGCCCGAGCGCTCGCGGAGTGCGGTGCTGCGGTGCGAGGGCCGGATCCTGAGCGTCCCCCGGCCCTGGGGATGGTGACCCGAGCCCGGAGGGAGGCGAGGGGTGTGTGTACGTGTGTGTGTGTGTGTGTGTGTGTGTGTGTGCGCTTGCACATGTGTGTGCGCGCACGGGTGTGGCGGTGAGAAAGGTGTGGGGGGGGTGCGGGTGGGACGGGGGGGGGGGATGTGCGTGCACACGGAGAGAGTCCAGGCACAAATACACACAAAAACACGCACGCAGAAATAAAACGCACGCGCAAACACGGGCACACGACTGAAATACACGCGCAAACAGATGCACAGCCAGGTGCAGCCGTGCACCCAGCCGTGCACCCAGCCGTGCGCCCCCCCAAGGCCGGCGGCACCGCGGGGCCTGCAGCGATTTGTTAAAAATATCGCGATTATTAGGGGGAAAAAAAAAAAAAAAAAAAAAGGAGAGAAGGAGGAAGGAAAAAGGGGGAAAAAAAAAAAAAGATAAAAAAAAATAAGCTGGAGAAAAGGCGGAGGGAGGGGTGGGGGGAGGGAGGGGGCAGCAGCGTCACGGGAGAGATTTCCTTATTGGGGCTCCCTAGCCTACATCCTGAGTCCATGTTTGGGCATTTACGTCACGGCAGCCTCGCTGGGGACTCCAGAAATGGCTGCGGCGGAAGGGTCGGAGCGGCCCCGCGGCAGCTATAAAGGGGGCGGCGGGGAGGGCGAGCCGGGCGTCCGCACGGGCTGCGCTGCTCCGACGGCCCCCTGCCGCCCCACGGCCCCGGGCACGGCTGCCCCAGCCCGCGGCACCCCCCGCACACGCCGCCCACGGCACCCCCGGCACCCCCCGAGGCACCCCGAGCACCCCCCGGATCCCCCCGAGCACCCCCCGGATCCCCCCGAGCACCCCCCGGCTCGCCCCGAGCATCCCCTGGATCGCCCCGAGCATCCTTTGCATCACGCCGGGTACCCCACAGCATCCCCTGGATCCCCCCCCAGCATCTCCGGGATCGTCCTGAGCATCCCCTGGACCACCCTGAGCATCCCCCGGACCCCCCGAGCATCCCCTGGATCACCCTGAGCATCCCCCGGATCCCCCCGAGCATCCCTTGCACCACGCCGGGTACCCCGCAGCATCCCCCGGATCACCCCGAGCATCCCCCGGATCGCCCTGAGCATCCTCTGCGTCACACCGGGTACCCCGCAGCATCCCCTGGATCACCCCGAGAATTCCCTGGATCGCCGTGAGCGTCCCTTGCACCACGCCGGGTACCCTGCATCATCCTCCGGATCACCCCGCAGCATCCTCGGGATCACTGTGAGCATCCCCTGGATCATCCTGAGCATCCCCCGGATCGCCCCGAGCATCCCCTGGACCACGCCGGGTACCCCGCAGCACCTCCCGGCTCACCCCACGCAGCCCCCGGAGCATCCTCGGGCTCGGCCCGAGCCCCCCCTCCAAGCACCCCCCAGCTGCTCTCCTCCGACCGTGCCTCCCAGGGAGATGCTCAACGTCATGGATTTCTCCTGCCCGGACCCGCTCTACTCCAAGTACGAGGAGAGCTGCGAGATGAAAGCCGGGGAGCTGCAGGGCTTGGGGCAGCCCGAGCAGCAACTTCTGGCGGAGGCCGAATTCCTCGGAGGTAAGGGCAGGGGGGGAGCCGGGCAGGGATGCGGGACCCCCCTGGGGGTGACATCTCCAGCTACGAGCCGGGCACCGTCCCCAACTCTGCCCCCCCAGCCCCTGGCTGCGGGTCCAGCAGTGCCCGGCCAGCCCAGGGTGGGGGTGATGGGGGTCCTGCCATGGGGGGGGCACAGGGGACCCGGCTGGGATGGGGACCACGCGGTGACGCAGCTCCAGCATCCCGCCGTTCCCCCGCGTCTCCCCCCTCCCCATCCCAGCATCCCTCTATCCCTCCATCCCCTCTAACAATCGTCCCCTCTGCGTCCCCAGGTGAGCTGCTGGGCACCCCAGTGAGCGGCGGGGCGGCGGATTACCACCCCCCGGGCAGCCAGCCCTCCCCCTCGCTCAGCTACACCGGCAGCTTCTTCATCAAGGCGGTGCCGGAGCACCCCCAGGACCAGGAATCCCTCTTCAACCTGATGTCGGGGATCCTGGGCATCTCCCCCTTCGCCCCCTCCGAGGGCCACCAAAGGCACCTGGACGCTCTCTACCCCTGCCCCGAGGCGCCCCCGAGCCAGCTGGAGCTCTACGCTGGCTGCCAGCCCGATATGAACGTCCCCGTGCCGGCCCCCTTCGGCGAGCAGGGCTACGGCACCTTCCCCGCCGCCGAGGCCGCGCACCCCCTGCAGCCCCAGCCCTCCTTGGGGAGCCCCTCGCAGTGCTTCTTCGAGCCCAAGCTCCTGGACACCAAGCAGGACATCAAGCTGCCCCCCGGCTCGCCGTCCCTGGACAAGTTCAAAGCCTCCTGCGCCCAGTGGGAGCCCGTGGCCCAGCACCAAGCCTACTTGCCCGCTGGCTACCATTCCCCCGAGGCCTTCCCGGCCGGGGAGAGCGGCCAGGCCATGTTCCACCCACTGGGCTCCAAGATGGAAAACGTGCTGTCCGTCAGCTGCCAGTCGGAGCTCAGCAGCCTGGCGGAGGACCCCGGCTGCTTCCCCGGAGCCGCTTTGGGGTTCGGCTGCGAGCCCGAAAACTTCCCGGCCCGCGGCGACTTTGGGGACTCCAAGCTGCACGGCCTCACCCCCCAGCTCCTGCCGGACTTCGACTCCTCCTTGGCCCAGCCCGAGGTCCTGCCAGCTCTGCTGAGCTCCGGCGAGCTCCTCCATCCCCACCCCTCGCCCTCCGTCCCTCCCGCGGACTTTTTGGGCCACCCGGCCCCGGCCTCCATCCCCTCACTGCTGCCTGCCGCCCCGCCGGCCCTGGCTGAGCCCAAGAAGAAGACCCGCCGCACCAAGTGCTCTTCCAAATGCTTCTGCCCCAAGCCCCACGAGAAAGCCTTCGCCTGCCCTGTTGAGAACTGCGTGCGGAGCTTCGCCCGCTCCGACGAGCTCAACAGGCACCTCCGCATCCACACGGGCCACAAGCCCTTCCAGTGCCGCATCTGCCTGAGGAACTTCAGCCGCAGCGACCACCTCACCACCCACATCCGCACCCACACGGGCGAGAAGCCCTTCTCCTGCGACACCTGCGGCCGCCGCTTCGCCAGGAGCGACGAGAAGAAGCGGCACAGCAAAGTCCACCTGAAGCAGAAAGCGCGGACGGAGGAGAAGCTCAAAGGCTTGGGCTTCTTCTCGGTGGGTCTCTCCTTCGGGACGCTGTGAAGCCCCCGCGCTGAGCGCCGCGAGACGGCGTTTGCCCGAAACGGGACCCCCCCCACCCCCCCACCCCGAGCATCTGGAGGAAGAGCTGGGCTGGGAACACCCTGGGGTGGCCCCGGAGAGGACGCCAGCCGCGGGCGAGCCGTGCCCGGCTGTGCCAGGAGGAGAGCAGCGCGGCGGAGAGGGCCGAGGCGGTGCTGAGCTGCCGCTCTGCGCCCGTGGCTCGGAGCAGCTCTGGCCACCGCAGCCGCCTCCAAAGCGCAAGGACCGAGCCGTTCCTACAGCTCCTGCGCCGAGGAGGAACAGAACAAAAGATGTACAGAGAGGAATCACCACCGATATTTTTTATACACCCACGGACAGCCCGGCTGGGGCTGCCTTTGCAGCGCCCGGGCCCGCGAGTTACCCCGCTCCCGGCGTGGAGTAAATGGTGTAAACCGGCACCTCTCCTGCGGGGACGTGGTGCCCTCGGCGCCACGCGGTGGGGATGGCGCGGCCACCGCCCGCCTGCCTTTGGCGGCAGCGGTCCCTTTGGGAAGGCGATGTTGGTATTATGACTATTTTCCCATTTGTAAGCAGATTCTACAGGGGAACATTAGAGAATCGCGTCTATTTTTGTAATTAAACGTTTGTTCCGATCCGAGGCCTCGCTGGGCTCGCTCTCTGCCTGCCGAAACCGCGCGGCGGCCAGCGGCAGCGGGATTTCTGCTGCGTTTTTCACCTTTAGCTGCCACGTCGCGGAGAAAGGTGCCCAGATAATCAGCAGGGAGGGAAAATCCATCAGCGGGGGAGCCTGCGGTCCTCATCCCTCATCCCAAGGCGGGCAGCTCGTCCCGGGAAAAGGGTCCTGTCCCCCAATGGAATGGGAAAGGGGCCCCGAAAACAGGGCTGTGGCTCTGGGCTTGTTTTGCAAGGAGTGCCGGGGCCACGGATGCTGGGCGGCCCTGGGCAGCGGCCAAATCCTGCTCCTGGAGGGATTTGTCCTACTTGGAGCCCCGGAGCCAGCTCAGCCTCAGGTCCCCAGCCCGCCAGGTCCCCGCGGCTGGGGTGGGACGGAGGGAAGGAGGCACGGACATCGTGGGGGTGTCGATGTGAGCAGCGGGGTGGAAGCGTCCCCCCCAGATCCAGCAAGGCTTGGGCAAAGGGGGAACAAAGAGAAATCCCAGAAGAAACCAGGAAAAATGCAGCCCCGCTACTCTCTTTGGACCTCAGGG
Organism: Anser cygnoides; assembly: GCF_040182565.1. Lineage (NCBI taxonomy): Eukaryota > Metazoa > Chordata > Aves > Anseriformes > Anatidae > Anser > Anser cygnoides. The sequence continues at coordinate 1,949,336 of NC_089876.1, read as the reverse complement.
CTTGAGGTTGTTTTCCTGCCCTCTCCCAGCCCTGAAAAGCAGGGATCTGTCCCCAAACCGCCCTGGGGAGGAGGGAGATCTCCTTCTCCAGCCCCCGTGTTCCCCCCCAGCCCTTTGCTGAGCATCCCAGAACTAAACCCAGGTGACACCGTTGTCCCACGTCTCTGCCCCACAGAACCCACACCGCGGGTGGGAGATGGGGAGGGACGGGGCTGCGGGTCCCCCGGGGCTGCCTCCGGGGATGGGATGGGGTCAGCCCTGCTGGAAGGGGCCAGAGGGAAACCGGGTGGAGGGGGAGTTCCTAAATGTCCCCTCGGACCTGTCCCTGAGAGTGTTGTCACCGTAGGCTCGGAGCTCTGATGGCACCCAAGGGTGCTCACACCCAGCGGTGGGATCCTGCTGGCCCCGAGCACTGCTGGCACCAACAGCGGTGCCACACAAGGAGGGGACACACACCACGTCCCCCCCACCTGCCAGCTTTGCTTTAACAGCGCTCAGCAGCCCCAATATCCCCCAGATTCACACCAAAACCTGCGGTGAGAAATCCCACTGGCGCCCTCCCTTCTCTGCTGCCATCGAGCCTGCAAGCCCCATGGGATGCGGATGGCCCTGGGCACCACGAAAAAAAACACTCTTTTTATTGGGGGATATACAAGATATGGTTAATAGGGACCTCAGCACCCGTTTTTCTTTGGGAAAAGGCCATTTTTTGGGTGCTGGTGGCTCTCACCCTGCAGCAAGAAGCCTTCCGTGCCACTTACCACGCATGGTGCGCAAGGCCTTGGTTAACCCAAAAGCGCGTCTGCTGTTGATGCTGGCCCCAAAAGCTCTGCGAGGGCACAGGTCCAGCCTCGCCCTCTGCTCTCTGGCCAGAGCACCCCAAACCCCAGGGCTTTTAGGGGATGGGGACATCCCTTTTTCCCCCCGGCTGGCAGCACCCTGGTCCCACGCTGCCATCTCCACCTGCACCCAAAGCCACGTCCCCATCAGAGACGATGAAATATATCGGTGCTGGGCGGCTTCAGCACCAGGGACCACGCAGGGCTGCTTGGGGACCGGACCAGGACCAAGCTGAGGTGCTCAGGGGGCACATCTGGACCCCTGCTGGGGGCCAAACCGAGATGTTTTTGGGGACTGGATCGTGATCGAGCCAGGGTGGTCAGGGACCGGACCACGACCACGCCGAGGTTCTCAGGCTCTGGATCAGGACCAAGCTGAGGTGCTCGGGGACCAGCTGGGGACTGGACAAGGGTGTTTGGGGCCTGGGTCAGGATGAAGCCGAGGACCGATCCGGGGAGCTCAGAGGTGAGGCCAACACCAAGCCGGGGACCACGCCACGGTGTTTGGGAACCAGGCTCGGCACCAAGCCGGGGCGCTCAGGTTCTGGATCAGAACCAAGCCAGGGACCAAGCCTTGGAGCTCGGGGACCAGACCAGGACCAGGGAAGGAGCCGTGCGGGTGCCCACGCCTGGTGGGGATGCTCTGGGGGTGATGCCAGGCAGGAGCTGCCGGGGGCAGGGGCATGGCTTCGGGGGGGCACAAGGGGGGGGAACGGCAGGCGGGGGGCGGGGGGGGGTGCAGGATGAGGCCGCATGGCAGCAGCAAGGCCCGGCGGAGGTTCGTGGGGAGACAGGCAGAGGGAGCTGTGCGGGAGGAAAGCGGCAGCGAGGAACAGTCCGGGCTCAGGCTGCAAAGGAGGAGGAGGCGGCTGCCAGCGCTCGCCCTCCCTCCTTCCCTCTCCCTCCATCCCTCCCTCCATCCCTCCATCCTTCTCCCTCCCTCCGTCCTCGCCATGCGCGGCGCCCCCTGAGCCCCGCAGCGCCCCCGGGGTGCCCAGCACCCCCTCTCCCCACCCCGGCGGGGGCCTTCAGCCTCTACCCTCCTCCTCCTCCTCCTCCTCCCTCCGTCCTCCCCCTCCTCCCGCAGCCCCCCCCCCCCCCCTTCCCTTCCCTTCCCTTCCCTTCCCCAGGGCCCTCCATGGAGCTGCCGGCCGCAGGGAGCCGGCTGCTGCCCGCGGGGCCGGGAGCCCGCAGCCCCCCTCCCTCCGCCCCGACCAAGCCCTGAAGCCGCCTCCTTTGTGCACCGGGGCGGGTGGGAGCTCTCGGGTCCCCCCCCCCTTCCCTTCCCTTCCTCTGCTCCCCCCCCCGCGGCTCGGAGGGGACGGGGAAGCGGCGGAGATGCTGCCCTGGCCGCAGGAGCGAGGAGCAGGTAGGAGGGATGCTGAGCCGGGGGGGGGGGGGGGGTAGCTTGGTCCCGGGCTGTCGCTGGCCTTGGGGACAAAGCTGATGTCGGGGGGGGGTGGGGGGGCGACGGGGGACCCGCTGTGCCCTGATCCGGGGGGGCCCGGCCGCCCTGCGCCCCCCCCGCTGCTGTCACTGCAGCCCCAGCCGGGGAAGGATGGGGACCAGCACCCGCCACCTCCTTCCCCGCCGCCCCCCTCCAGCCCAGCAGCTGGAGCCTGCTGGTAATTCTGTATTTTATTTTATTTTATCGGGGGGTGGGAAATAAATAAAAAATTAAAAAAAAAAGCCAAACAATGCGAAGAAAGGATCCATGATGGATCGGAGGTAGCGGCACCGAGGCAGCCCAGGGATGGGTTTTGCTGCTGCTGCTGCTGCTGCAATCTCCCGGTGGCCACGAGCGCTGCCCGGCTCGGGATGCTGCGGGTTTGTGGGGCGGCCACGGCGGCATCAAACCCCAAATCCTGGTCACCGTAAGGGGAAGGAGGCAGGAGAGGTTTTCATGGAGCCGGGGCTCTGCCCAGGACGAGGGGCGAGGCGGTGTGGGCATCGCACCCGCCTGGGTCGGATCCTGCCCTGGCTTAGGGCTGGAAAATCCCAAGCGAGGCGGATCGGGTACCCCGGGAGATGCGGGCGGGGATCCAGGCCTGAAATACCGGCGGCACGATGCCGTGGCCCCGGCCCTACAGCAGAAAAGCGCTTTATCATCCCCCCGGCACCAGAGGCAACCGATGGAAACCCAGAGTTCCCGGCCGTGCTTTGTGCTGCCGAGCTCCGGCCAGCGCCGAGCCAGGAGGGGTTAAGGGGAGAGGATGGATGCGTTTTGTAACTACCCCAAAATACAAACCCGGCCAGCAGACGGCTTCGGGAGCAGCCAGGCAGCTCCATAAATCCACCCTGCACATCTGTGTTCTTTTTTTATTATTATTCTTTGCACGGATTTCTTTCCCTTACTAATTTTTCCCTTAAAAAAAAATGGTTTTGAGGTGTGTGCTGAGCCCTGTGGGATATTGGTGGCTCTGAGCCAGCAGGACAGCCGCCCTCCTGGGTGGAGGAGGGTTCGGTGGTGATTTAGCCCTCTTGAAGGTCCGTGGTTTTGGGGTGCAAAGGGGCTCAGAGGGGTTTTAGGGTGCAGGGAATTGCCCTTTGCAGGCTATTGCAGAGGGGTGAGCCAAGGATGCTCCCACCCATGGGTCCCCTCGGTGTTTCGGGGAGGGGAACAGCCACGGCGCCTCTTTGGGGCAGAAACATGGTTGTGTTTTTTTTCAAGCTGGAATCCCGTGCCAGACCAGCAGCTTCGTGCATGGAGACAACCTAAAATAATTAAACCAAATTCCTCGAGAGAGGAGGAGGCGATAACTGGGTGCTCCCGGCCCTGCGCGGGAAACGGCGCGGTTCTGGCGGCTGGGTTTCATCTGGCTTGTCCCGTTCCCCAAGGGTATTTTTTTCCCCCCCCCGATACCTTGAAGGGTTTGTGGGCAGGGGATAAAACAAGTCCCCATGGAAACACTCGGCATGGGAAGCCAGCTTGTCCTCTGCAGCTCCACGGCTCGGGGATCCCACAGCCCTGGGGCCAAAAAACCTCATGGGGAGCAGGATCCTGAGGTGTGTGGAGCCACGAGGTGACCCCATCTGGCCCCTGGGGATGTCTCATCCCTACACCACCTCCCTGGGGACATCTTGGGGCTTTGTGGCCAAGCAACAAACGGGACAAATCCCCGTGGGTCTGGGTTGGTCTGGGATGGAGGAGCATCGGCTGTGCCTGTAGCAGGGGGAAGAGGAGATGGACGGCCCAGCACCCGCGGGGTGATCCCATCACAACCACGGGCTGTGGTCAGTCCCACCACAGTCCCAACGGGAACATCCCCGTGCGCAGTGGTGAAACCTAATGGTTGTGGTGAGGGGCTGGAGAAGTGATTGTGGGAGACAAATCATGCTGTGGGGTGACATTTCGGGTTGGAAATTAGGAGGAATTTCTTCTCAAATAGAGCAGTCAGGTGTAGGGATGGGGTGCCCAGGGGGGTGGTGGCGTCACCGTCCCCAGGGGTGTTCAAGGGAAGGTTGGACGTGGGGCCTGGGGACATGGTTCAGTGGGTGACAGTGGTGGTAGAGGGGTGGTTGGACCAGATGATCCTGGAGGGCTTTTCCAACCTTAATTATTGTGTGATTTGATGACATGGGCTATCAGCACTGGGTCACCCCTTGCTTGAAGGAGGTGGGATCCAACCACAGGGATGTTCCTTGGGCTGGAGACCCCTGGCACCGCAGAGGCCGCTCACATGGTGATTGTGCAGGAAGGCACATGGGACACCCCTCTGTGGCAAGCCCAGGGCTGATGGACAGAGATTCCCCATGGGTTGTCCACCTTCCCAATGGCTGTGAGCCTTCCCAAGGACTGTGCACCTTCCCAAGGGTTGTGGACCTTCCCAAGGGTCATGGGTCTTTCCCAAGGTCTGTGGATCTTCCCAATGGTTGTAGACCTTCCCAAGGGTTGTGGATCTTCCCAACGGTTGTAGATCTTCCCAACAATAGCTGTGGATCTTCCCAATGGTTGTAGACCTTCCCAAGGGCTGTGGACCTTCCCAAGGTTTATGGACCTTCCCAAGGGTTGTGGACCTTCCCAAGGGTTGTGGACCTTCCCAAGGGTTTCAGACCTTTCCCAAGAGGAGGTTGATCATGTCTCCAAGGCTTGTGGGTCTTCCCAAAGGTTGTGCCAAGAAGGACCAGGGAAGGACTTTTGGGGCCTTGCCATCCCTGTGTCACTAACCCCCCTCTCTCTTCCAGCACCCAGCACCACCCGATGCTGACGCCCCCCCAGGACTTTGCTGGACCCCCTCTCCCATCCCAGGGCTCCCACCCCACCATGCTCCAGCGGAGCCGTGGCCCCACCATCCCGGCTTCCCCGACCCATCCCACGTGCCACCCGTCCGTCTGTCCCGCGCCATGAGAGGGGCCGCACGGTTCCCCTGCGTCGGCGTGCGTAGCTGAGGGATGGCCTCGCTGGACCTGCCCTACCGGTGTCCGCGGTGCGGGGAGCACAAGCGTTTCCGCAGCCTCTCCTCGCTGCGGGCGCACCTGGAGTACAACCACACCTATGAGACCCTCTACGTCCTCTCCAAGACCAACAGCATCTGCGATGCCGCCGTCTTCCCCCTGGCCGCCGACGGGGCCCTGCTGACGCCGGCTGCCCGGCGGGACTACTTTGAGAGCACCTCCTTCCAAGGCAAGGAGCAGCGCTTCTCCTGTGACCTCGTCCCCGCCGAGGAGCTGGAGCCGGCCCCGTCCTCCTCCCCCTCGCCCCGCTATGTCCACGAGATCGAGATCCCGCTGACCGAGATCTTCACCCGGGGCAAAGCCGTGGCGCCAGCCCCCACGCCGCCGGCCGCTATGGACGCTGCCTACGAGGAAGGCCTGGCCCGCCTGAAGATCCGCGCCTTCGAGAAGCTGGAGGTGGACAAGCGGCTGGAGAAGCTGACGGAGGAGGTGGAGCAGAAGATCGCCTCGCAGGTCGGCCGGCTCCAGGTGGAGCTGGACCGCAAGAGCTCGGAGCTGGAGAAAGCCAAGCAGGAGAGCCTGCGGCTCAGCCGGGAGAAGCAGGAGCTGGAGGACCGGGCGTCCGAGCTGTCCCGCCAGGTGGACGTCAGCGTGGAGATGCTGGCCTCGCTCAAGCAGGACCTGGTGCAGAAGGAGCAGGAGCTCACCCGCAAGCAGCAGTGAGTCCTTCGTTCCTCCTCCTTGCGGTGGGGTGGGGGGACATCAGCCCCGGGAATGAGCCCCAAACACTGTCACCAAACCCTCTGAGCAGTGCTAGGGCGCGAGCCCCTTGGCAATGCCCGTTGGCATCATCACTCATCATGGTCTGTTTCTTATCCCACGTGGGCAGTGTCCACTTACACCTGAGCTCCTCCATGTCCGTGACCAAGCTGTCACGTCATGTCAGACTGCCCCAGAGCCACCAGTGCCCGAGGGCACGGCCAAACTGGGGATGCACGTGGCCATCAGGCTGAGGAACACAGTGGTGGCCACGTTGCTCCAGCCCATCTCTGGTGCCAACAGGAGTCCCGCAGCATCAGGACTGGGTCGTACCCACTAACCCCACAGCTGAAGTGCTCATGGAGTGACCCATTGACCCACCCCATGGTCATAAACATGAAAACGGGCACTTTGGCCATGCCAAATTCAGGGTTATTCTCCCAGAAGGAGGGTGGTGTAGCCCGAGCAGTGTGACCTCCGCTCGCTGTTAGGGCTGTGGCACTTCCCTCTGCATTTTCATCCCATGTTCCCAATTCAGACCCCCCCCCCTCTCCCACCCCAGGGCTGCTCCAGAATTTCCCCCAGCCAAGCATTGAGTCCTTGCCCATCGGTGTCACTCAGCCAAACCAGACCTCGTTCCTCATGAGTTTCTTGGCCAAGCTGGAGGTCGTGGTAGTGTCCGTAAAGTCAGCGAGGAGCAGGTGAAGGGGGACGGTCACAGTTGTGCTGGACTGGGAGTGCTGGGGAGGTTCCTCAAAGAGCTGTCTTGATGCCCACCATCTTCCACACATTTGTTAATGACTTTGACCCCAAAATAATGACTGGGGCTGGGAAGCAATGTGTGCGTTCATGGGATTTGCTGGTGTTGGGGGTGGTCCTGGGCTGCAGAGCAGGATGATGCTGGATAAGGGGACACCTCTTCTGTGGAAGGTGCACGTGTATGGGACAGGTTTGGGGGCTGCCATCACTGTCCCATGGGTGTTTTCCAGGGGCACCTCAAGCATGTGCAGTGGCAGGATGAGGGCCAACAGGGTGGAGAGCTCCAGAGCAGGGTGTGGAGAGATGTGGATTGGGGCAGATGGAGGTTGATCAATGGGTCACACATGGTTTGTTCAGTCCATGGACATGGTTGCCACCTAGGAACCTAGTTTTATACCCCAAAAATACCTTCTGGATCTAAATCTCCTTAGAGAAACCCTCCTACCCATCGACCATCCCCATAGGTCCCCCACCTCCTCCAGGCAGACCAGGGACAGACCACAAGCTGGCAGCAGGCTGGGGCTCATGGTAGCCCCTGTGAAAAGCAGGAAAAAAAGGGAATCTAGAGCAAAAAAATTAATCTGTTGCCATTTATATATCTGTCCGACCCCCCCCCCCCAGCTTAAATTAATATTTCCAGTAAGGCTTCATCAGCCACAAGGTGGGGAGGTTGCTGGCTAACCTACACCCAGCCCATGCGCCCAGTGACACCCAAGAGCCCTTGGCAGTGGCCGGTGACGTTTGTTCCCTGCAGCCATTGGCACGGGGAGGCTTTTTGCACCTCGGCTCCGTTGGCTTTGCCAGGGGTGTTTTTCCACTCGGTCCACGGGAATGAGAGACGCGGGAGATAACCATCAGCATCTCCTTACACTGCCAGCCGCGTGGCAGCGCCCCATTTGCCTTCCAAATCTCAGGGACCCCTCGCCAGGAGCCTTCCCAAATTATTGCTAGTGATCACCCCTTCAAATGGCAGGTTTGGGGGCAATTAGTTGGTAATTAAAGGGCAATAATATCCGACAACATGAATTGCATCGCTGTGGGCTGCCTCCTCCTCTCCTTCGCCTTCGTACTCCAGGGCATGCATGCAGCCAGGTGTGCAAGGCTGGGTGTGCACAAGGCAGGAGCACAGAGCTGTGGTTGTGCATCTGTCAGTGTGAGCAAAGGTGTGAGAGCTGTTGTGTGTGTGTGTATACATCCATGTGTACATCACCTGTGCAGTTGTGGCAGGGAGATTACGGGGAGTGATCGGTGCTGGGTGTGCACGCAGCTGGGTGTGTCTGGGTGAGCGTGCTCATGGGTGTGCACGCTGTGTGTGTGTCAGGGTGTGGGGTTTTTTTGTGTGTGTTTCCGTGGTGCTTTGGCACGTAAGAGTGGCTCTGCACGTGGGTGTGCTGCACTGGTGGGTGTGCGAGATGGCTGTGCGTGTGTGTGTGTGTGCCTGGGTGTGCAAGCGTGCGTTCGTGTGACAGGCGCATTTGCAGCGATGCGATAGCAGCGTGTCCGATGCACGTGTTTATGGGACGCACGTGCTCGTGGGGCTGTGACGGCTGAGTGTGCCTGTGCGTATACACACATATTTTTGGGAATCGGATGAAGTCAGCAGCAGGGTGCGTGCCTGGGCTCACGCACGTGTGGGGTGAGAGCAGGTCACTGTGCACGCTGCGTGCTGGGGACAACATTGCAGTGCCTCAGTACAGCAAATCCCTTGCCAGGACCCATCCAGAGGCTCAAGGCTCTGAGCTCCTGTTAATTAATACATTAATGAAGGAGCTGAAGGTGCAGCCAGGGATATGGGGCTGAGTGGGGTTTAAGTGTTCAGGCTGCCCTTGAGTTCATTCCCTTAAATCTGCCCTTCCCAAATGAGGCAGGGCACCGCTGCCACCCTCTGCTGTCCTGCATCAACATCATCCTCCTCCGTCTGCTCTGCCGTGCCCAGGGGCCTGACCCCAGTCCTGGCAGCGAGGGCTTGGGCTGGGGTGTACATCCCAGAGAAGGTGCTGGAGACACCATCCCCACCTAACCAGGGTGGCTGCATCCATCCTGCAAGCCGGAGCATCCCCTGGTCCCCAGCATGTCCAGATGTGGAACCATCCGGGCTGGGAGAGCCCCAAATGAGGCTGATGACGGACTGGGGTGGATGTGCACAAGCATCCCTGCCCAGCTGCTGGGCTGGGTGGAGGTGCTCAGCGGGGCTGGGTGGGGAAGGACCCGGGTGCCTCCGCCACCCCCTGTCCCCTCCGCGCAGGGAGGTGCTGCAGATCGACCAGTTCCTGAAGGAGACGGCCGCCCGCGAGGCCAACGCCAAGGTGCGCCTCCAGCACTTCATCGAGGAGCTGCTGGACCGTGCGGACCGCGCCGAGAAGCAGCTCCAGATCATCAGCAGCAGCTGCGGCACCACCCCGAACGGCAGCCTGGGGCGCTGCGGCACGCCGGGCGCCAAGGCCATCAGCCGGCCGGTACCGGCGCGGGCACAGGCACGGGCACCCCGCGCATCCGGGCACCAGCGCTCGCGTGGCTTCTCGGGTGGCTGCAAAAGGGTTGAGCGGGGACACACGGGGGACCCCCGTGGGGATGCGGGTAACCCTGGCGGGGGGATTCCCAAAGGGTCTTAGTTGGTGTCTGGGTGCCACATGGGGTGAGGGTGGGTAAGGTGCAGGGGTGATGCTGGGGATGTTCTTCTGCATCCCATGTGGGCATGGACCAACACATCGGTGGTGCTGGGTGGGTGATGGGGGACGAGTCCACCCGCATTCCCTGCATCCGATGGGTTTCTCCATGTTGGGTCCTCACGTGCCCTCTCCCCACAGAGAGAGAGGCACCCAGGGCCGGGGACGGCCGTGCACGGCCCCTACGCCATTCCCAACCAGCGCTCCTCCTCCAGCACCGGGTGAGTGCGCCCATTTGGGATTTTAATGGGATGGAAGGTGCTCATGGGAAGGGGACACCCTCCCTGGGGTGCCTTTGGCAGGGACTGAGATTGGACATCTCCATCGCCCAGGGCCTCGAGCAGGGCGAAAGTGGTGTCGCAGAGCTCGGGCTGCTACGACAGTGACAGCGCAGAGCCGTGCCCCACCGACGACACCGCCGACGGGCACCCCTACGCGGCGCGGGACGGTGGCCGGGGCTCGGGGCTGCGGCGCCAGGCCATCCAAAATTGGCACCGCCGGCCCTACCGCAACAGCACTGAGGGCGAGGAGGGCGACGTCTCCGACGTGGGGTCCCGCACCACCGAGTCGGAGGCCGAGGGCTGGGACCCGGAGGTGCCCGGCATCGCCGCGTCCCGGCCCCCCGGCAGCTGCCGGCTGACCGGTGAGACCGCGCTGGGGGGCTTGAGGATGGGAGGGTGCGAGGCTGGGGACAGGGCTGCGACCATGCTGGGCAACATCATGGTGCGTGGAGGTTTTGGGTCGCCTCTCTCCTCTTCCCCATCTCCGCAAGGAGCATCCCTTCCCCGGCTTGCCGGTGGCACTGATGGCATGTGTCCCACAGCCAGGTCCGAGGGGGCTATGTGCAAGGGGGGCCGGCTGGAGAGGGGCAGCCCCGTCCACTCCAGTGAGGTGATCAGCCCCGAGATCCTCAAGATGAGGGCAGCGCTCTTCTGCATCTTCACCTACCTGGACACCAAGACCCTGCTGCGGGCGGCCGAGGTGTGCAAGGACTGGAAGTTCGTGGCCCGGCACCCGGCCGTGTGGACGCGGGTGCTGCTGGAGAATGCCAGGGTCTCCTCCAAGGTACGGGGACAGGGGTGGCATGGCCCGGGGTGAGGGCATACATGCATACGCTCTTGCACGTGCATTTTCACAGAGTTATGGCATGCATGTGTTTGTGCATGCTGAAACGATCGTGCGTGTGCGTGGTGGGGTGTGCGCAGCCCTGCCCCAGATAGCCAAGGATGGGTGGCACGGGACATCACTGAAAATGCCCCCCCGTGACAGCCACCCCTGTCCCCCAGTTCCTGGCCATGCTGTCCCAGTGGTGCACCCAGATGCACTCCCTCACCCTCCAAAACCTCAAGCCACGCCAGCGGGGGAAGAAGGAGAGCAAGGAGGACTACATGAAGAGCACGCGGTGAGTTCCCGTGGCACCGGGCACCCCCCGGCACCCTTCCAGGTGCTCCACGAGCACCAATGGCCTGTTTCCACTGGTGGCCTTTCATCACCCCTTGGCTCCTGCTGTGGGTTTTGTGCCCCAGCATCCAACCCCCACGGGACCTCACCCACCCGGGGTGGCCGGAGGGAGAGCAAGCAGGAGTCCCCATGCCTGATCCCGCCTCCGTCCCCGCAGGGGCTGCCTGGAAGCCGGGCTGGAGTCCCTGCTGAAGGCCACGGGCAGCAACCTGCTCATCCTCCGCATCTCGCACTGCCCCAACGTGCTGACCGACCGCTCGCTCTGGCTGGCCAGCTGCTACTGCCGGGCCCTGCAGGCCGTCACCTACCGGTAAGGGCAGCCCGCGGGGAGCAGGCAGGGAACATCCATGGGATGTGCTGGGAACCCTCTGATGCCCACCGTCACCCCCAGTGTCCCTAAGGAGAAATTCAAGAGCTGTTCTTGCAACCCTCATCCTCTTCTGGCATGTTCCCAGGTAGACATTTCACTTGCTGGTCCGTTCCCACCACCCCGTTCCCAGCTGGAATTGTGTCTGTGGTCTTGGTACAGGGATGTTGCTTTATGTTAGAGATGGACAAAGGAGAAGAGGGGCACCAAAATGGGGTCCCAGTGAGGGTCCCTTCTGCCTGCCTGCTGAAGGCTCCCAGTCGGGAGCAGAGCCCTTGGGGTCCCTCCATCCTGAATACAAGGACTGGTGTGCTATGGAATCACCAAAACCCGCTGTGGATACCTTGCCCAAGGGCAAGGGCACGATGCCCATGGCAGTGCCCAGGTCCTGGAGGAGCTCAGGGGCTGCTCCTGCACCTTGGCCACCTCCCAAGGAAGCTCTGCCTCCTGTGGAGGCAAGATTTAGTTTTCCTACTCCCCTAGGGAGGACAATCCTTGCTCCACTGCCCCCTGCAAGCAACCACTTCAGGCTCAGCACCCCAAGTTGCCTGCAGGCAGCAGGTCTCCTCATCCGCCCCTAGGATGGGGAGTCCTTCGGGTGGGCAGGTGTGCCCAGGGTGCCCCAAGGGTTGGACCAGGTGCTTGGTGATACGGGGACCCCACACTGCGAGGCAGGATGGTGCCACCAGGTGTAACCCAAGGACTCGGCCACCAGCCCTTCGAGGGCACACCGCTAACCCGTGACTCTGACTCACGCCCAATTAACCCACCGCACGCCCAGGGGGCTCTCGGCAGGCGCCTTCGGTGCAGATGTGTGAAACGGTCACGATAACACCTCTAGCTTATTTTTAGGCCCGCCTGAAGTTTCGAAGTAGGTCATTCAGAGTTAGGAAGCCTCAGCCCTCAGCAGGGATCAGTGTGGGGACATGGCCGGAGACCTCAGCCCAGGCTCGTGGCCTTGGGACAGTGATCCCTGACATCGCTGCTGCACTGCCTCGGTTCAGGGAGCCACGGGTGTCCGTGGGAGCTCCCCTGAGCCCATGGCATGGCACAAACACTGGGTGGGGAGGTATTTGTGAAACCATCCCAGCGGGATCTGCAGGGGCGTAATATTTGCTCTGCAAGGATACATGGCCTGGGCAGTCCCAGTTCAACCTCTTGCGTTCATCCAAGCACCTGAGCACCGCAGGGCTGATGTGCCACCTTTCTTTTGGAAGACTTCAGCCTCTACCTTCAACCTCATCTTCCACAATCAGCCTCACCTTCAGCCTCACCTCCAAACCCAACTTCAGCTTCACCTCACCTTCTATTTTTCTAGATATTACGTGTCCGTAAGCCCAATTCCAGATGGAAATGCCTTCAGCCTTCCTGCGTGTGTGGGTGGTGGTTCCCGGGCGGGCTGTGGGCTGTATGCATTGGAGGCTGCAGGCACAGCCCCCCGGGCAGCCCCCCATGTGTCCTCTGTGTCATTCCAGGAGCTCTACGGACCCCGTGGGTCACGAAGTCATCTGGGCCCTCGGAGCAGGCTGCAGGGACATCATCTCTCTCCAGGTCGCACCTCTGCACCCGTGGTAAGGGTCCTGCTGAGGCTGGCAGGGGCCGGGCTGAGCATGGAGGCTGGAGAGAAGTCGGGTCCCAGGTCTACGTTTGCTTGTGGGATCCCTGGGAGTTGGGTCCTGGGGGATCAGGAGCTCAGCCCCATCCCTGGCTGCAAAGACCGAGAGATGCTGGGTGTGGGAACCTCCCTGCCAGCCAGGAATGTCACTGGGGAGACTGCCAGCACCAGAGATGAAACGGGGGCCCTGATCGCTCTGGTGGTGACACTGAACATCAAATGCTTGTCTGAGCTCTTCACTGCTTGTAGAGCAGCAGCCCTGAAGGGCCCGGATGATTTCAGAAGGGTGTCGAGTCACTGCGGAGTCACTGACTGCAGCTCCTCTCTTTTTTTGGGTCATGAAGATGCTGGGGGCTCCCCACTCCGTGACACCTGGGTGCTCAGGAATTCATGGCTTAGGAAACACCACAAACAGGGCTAGCTGAGAAATCAGGCAGGTCACTCAGCTCTGTGCCATGGGGCCAGGCACACCTCCTGGGCATCTCTTCTTGTCCCGAGAGGTTTGCTGTGATGGCGTGCCCTCCATCAAGGCAATGCCTGGATCAAGGTGTACAGAGGGGGATCTCTCAGCAGGAGAAGCTCGATGTCGAGTCCCTGATGACTTATTCCTTCCCTGGGGGACACCTCGAGTGACATGTAGGCTTCTCCACCTGCTGCTAGTTCTATCACTGCAGGCAACAGAGCTCGGACCTCCAAAGGTGAAGGATCTGGGGCAGAAGGACTCCACTGTGTGCATGTTCGTGCTCTACCCTGGTTGTAGGAACTCCTGGTCCCTGCCCTGCCCTGGTTGTAGGAACTCCTGGTCCCTGCTCTGCCCTGGTTGTAGGATCTCCTGTTTCCTGCTCTGTCCTGGTTGCAGCTCAGCCCAGGGTAGCTGCTCCGATGGAGACATCTGCCCTGGGGCCACCTCCTGCCAGCGTGGCCATTCCACCCACGGGGACGCTCATGGTGGGAGGTGAGCTTTTCTGCCAGCCCTCCCCAGCTCTTCCTTCTTCTTCTTCTTCTTCTCCCCAGCCAGCAGCCAACGCGTTTCAGCAACCGCTGCCTTCAGATGATCGGCCGGTGCTGGCCGCACCTGCGGGCGCTGGGCATCGGAGGGGCAGGCTGTGGAGTCCAGGGACTGGCCTCCTTAGGTAGGTGGTTCTCTTCCCAGGGGACAGGGAGAGGGGCCCTGGCCAAGGGCATGGTGCACCCCAGGGTGATCTCAGGGCATGAATCCACCCCATGGACCCCCAAGGACCATGGTTGGATGCTGCTCCTCCTTGCTGCCACCCTTCCTCCCACCACCCTGCTGGCGCTGGCTGTCCCCATCCCTTCCCGGGGCTGTTGACCGTGGGCTCTCTGTCCTTCCAGCCCGAAACTGCATGCGGCTGCAGGTCCTGGAGCTGGACCACGTGGCGGAGATCAACCAGGAGGTCGCAGCCGAGATGTGTCGCGAGGGGCTGAAGGGGCTGGAGATGCTGGTGCTGACCTCCACGCCGGTCACCCCCAAAGCCCTGCTGCACTTCAACAGTGAGTAGCCATGCTCGCGGAGCAGGGTTCGTAACATCATCTGCTGACCAAAATGCCACCACAGATCCACAAAGCAGACCGTTCCATCCAGCCCCACCAGCAGGAACATGCTGCTGACACCACAAGGTGCTGGGACCTCTCGTAGACCAGTATCCTCCCTGCAGAGGGCTTGGCCACCAAGAGTAGGTCTCCTCCATCATCAGGATGAGGTTTCCCCGAATATTGATGCGTTGAGGAGCACGGGGTGGGTTGTAGGGTTAAACCCAGCTGTAGGGAGGCTGTCCCCACCAGTTATGGGGTGTCTCTGCCCCCAGGTGTGTGCCGGAACCTGAAGTCCATCGTCGTGCAGGTGGGCATTGTGGACTACTTCAAGGAACCCCACAGCCCTGAGGCCAAGAAGATGTTCGAAGAAATGGTGAACAAGCTCCAGGTAAGGGGTGCTGGTCCCGGGTCACCCAGTAGAGAACATTTGGCTCTCTGGGGGGACATCGTGAAGACTTGCTCTGGTTCAGACCCAAATCCCTAAGACCAAAACAAGATCTAGAGTGCTGCGATTCCTTCCCACTGCCTTAATCCTTCTGCTGCACTGCAGGTTTGTTCCTCGAGGGCAGAAAAGGGCTGTTACTTCCCTCCCAGCACAACTTACACGCCTATCTCTGTAAAGTCACTTAAAATCCACCCATGAAAGGAGAAATAGGGGTAATTTTATTTACACAGTGCAGGCTACACAGAGCTGCAGAACTTGGTTTTTGATGCTCGGCAGGGTCTGGGCTGTCCTGGGTCTGGGCAAGGTCCCCAAAGCAGATGTCTCCACCCATGCCTAAGGGAAAAAAAAGGGAAAAAGAGAGGTTCTTCAGCTTCTCTTCATCCTCTGGTTGCCTTCATCCCACAGAGGGCTGGGCACAAGGTGAAACGCCTGTGGGATGCAGGGCAGGAGGTGGGGATGGAGGCCCACCAGCACACCCAGATGGGGCCACACATCCCATGTGGCTCCTGCACTGCTGAGCCCTGGTGCAGGAGCACCAGGGGGCAGAGACCCAGCCCCTCGTCCAGCCCCAGGCTCGCGGACACCTTCCGAGGAGTTTTGGAGGGTCCCTCCTTGCCCACCACCACGCCACGCGAATGCTGCCTGCGTGTCGATGTTGTCTGCCCCCAAGTATCGCTGCCGCCTGGAAAAGGTGCCTTAAACCAAGCAGAAACCAACCCCAGAGCTGGTTTCAGAGGCACTGAGGCAGTCCCATAGGGGACCCAAGTCCCCACGGGGTGTGGGTGGTGGGGTGGGACCAGGGCAGACCCCTTCCCATGGGTAGGACCACGAGATCTTCTCCCCTCTCCCTCACCGGCCCCGTGGGGCAGCAGGGCCTGTCACATCCCCCACCAACCCCACTCTCTGCTCCTCCTCCAGGCCCTGAGGAAAAGACCCGGCTTCTCCAAGATCTTACACATCAAGGTGGAAGGAGGCTGCTAGACCTTCAGGGAACCACCAAGCACATTCCC
The DNA here is from genome assembly GCF_040182565.1 of Anser cygnoides. Classification (NCBI taxonomy): domain Eukaryota; kingdom Metazoa; phylum Chordata; class Aves; order Anseriformes; family Anatidae; genus Anser; species Anser cygnoides. The sequence continues at coordinate 1,933,466 of NC_089876.1, read as the reverse complement.
TCTCCTGCCCGGCGGAGCCAGAGGCCCCGCACAACCGAACCCAAGCCCACCGCGCTCCCGGAGCCCGGAGACGCCGGCCCATGCACAAAACCCCAAAACTCTCCAGGCCTTAGTGAGCAGCCCGTGCTCGCCCCGGGGCCGGCTCCACGGACGTGTGGCGGGCCAGAAGGTGCTACTTAGGGGAATTTTTCAGCTGCCCAAAGGGGCAGGCCCGTGCTGTTTCCCTGAAGGGAAGACGGCTTCGAACCCCACGGCTGCTCATCGCCAAGGATCCTTGTTTGGGGAATGTCTTTTTCTTTGAACTCTCTTTTTTTTGGGGGGTTGTTTTTTCAGTTTGGTTTTTGGCCACCTGCTGGTGTGGGAGCTGAGGATGGCTCAGGCCACCCCCGTGGGCTCTTTGCAGAGCGCTGGGCCCGGTGTGTCACCACCAGACTGTCCTGTCCCCTCCGTGGGCTGGTGGAGGAGGGCTGGGAAGGGCCTTTCCTCCTCAGGAAGCAGTGCCCAGCCTTCCTGCGGGGTTTCTGCTCACTTTCATCACATTTCTGTGACAGAAAGCCCGAAGGTGGGTAAAAGCTGCCCAGAAACCAGCAGCCGCGACAGCACAAGCGCAGCACAGCTGCGTCTGGGGGCTGCAGGAGCCAGAGGACACCAGGAGAAGGCCGCTCGTCCAGAGGCCTCCAGCCTCGCCTCCCCCCGCACCCACCCCTCCCTGCCAAGGCAATAAACCAGCCCCGAGGTCCTCGCCCACCAGGAAACACGGGTCATGCTCCCATCCCCACCAGCGCTGACCACCCGCCCAGGCCCCTTCTGCAGCCAGTTGTCCTGTGTGGAGAGGGGGACTGGCACGGGACAACCACATCTGTCGTCTCCTCGCCGTCCCCAGCAGCCCGAAGGAGAAACCCAAGCCAAATCATCCCGAAATCCAAAGCAGCTGGAGGAAGCACCAGCCCAACCACCCTGGGAGAGCCCATATCTCCGTCCACCGCTTCTTTTATAATTCTGCTTTTGTTCTTCTGGCTCTCTCCTTCCTGCGACCTCGTCAGCCCCCAAACACCCTTCTTTTTCCAAAGGAGAAGGTTCTTGAAAGGCTTCCAGCAGGGTCAGGCATCTCCGTCCTCAGCCCTGGGGAGAAGACCCCAGGGGACCCCCATCGCAGCACTGCCCGCAGCAGGGACCTGGTGCCCTTATCCACGGCCCCAGCCAGGCGTGCTTGGACCCCACGCCTTATGCCGAGAGGAGCCGACTGGGAAGAGCAGATCTGGGAGGGATTTGTCTTCTTCTGGGCCACCGTTGAAGGTTTTGGTGCCTGTTGGCCAATGGGGCCGCCTGTGGTGCGTGCGGGGCTGAGAGGAGTCGGCTCTTCCCGGAGCATCTCCCCTTCCTCCAGCCCTGCCAGGGTGCTGGGCTGCCACCGAGCGTCCCCTTCGGATGGAGGAGACCGCAGGCCCGTCCCGGTACCACCTTCCCCACCCACATCACTGACCTCAGCGAGAAGCTCCGACCACGTGGCAACCCCCGGGGACCCCAATAGAAAACACCCAACTTGCCGAGGCCGACGGCGGGGCGGAGGCAGCTCCTGGCTCTCTGACCCCAGAAGACCATTTCGTCCCCTCCTCATCCCATCCCCGCTCTCTCCTCCGAAGCAGGGTAGGGTCGCGTGCCTTTTTTTTGGCCGTAACCCCCGACGTGAAGCACCTCCGCCCCCCGCTGACTCCCCGTGCGCACCGAGCATGGGATCCCCAAAAACTGCCTGCGAGAAACAACCACGTCCTGGGGACAAGCTCCCACCACGGGTTACCTCCACTCCGGGGAGGCTGGGACATGCAGAAACGGGGGCACAAGGAGCAAGGGGTGCCCCCACCAGCAAAAAAAAAAACACCCAGCAAAGCTACAGCCCCCGGCCCCATGCGCCGCTGTTGTCACCATCCCATGAGCGTGGTGGCCCTGGTGGGGACGTCCCCATTGGAAACAGCGCAGAGACTTGTGAAATTCCCTTCAAAGAAACAAAGTAAGTATTTATTTCTATAAAAAAAAAAACAAAGAAGGAAAAAAAAAAAAAGATTTTAAAGGAAAATTATATACTCAGCATGTTTATACACTCTATGCTTAAAGACTATCGTGTCGGAGAGTCGTGGCCCAAGGCTGAAGGTGGCTGCCCCGGGTGTGCTGCTGGTCCCTGCTGGCTCCTGGAGGCTGTGAGGAAGGCGAGGATGGGGTTGGGGAGAGGCTGGGGAGATGTTGAGGACTTGGAGAAACCTTCGGTGCCCACCAGAGCGGCTGCCGGTGTTGTCGGTGCACGTTTTGGCTTGTGGACATGGTGGCGTGGGGCATCGGTGGGTGGTTCGGCTTTGTGTGACATCCCCGTCCCCCAGCCCCGTGAGGGTTTTGTCACATGGGACAGCCTCATCCCGAATCGGTGTTTCGGTGCGTCGCCAAGGCGAGACCAAACCAATTGCCTCCCTCTGGGGCATTCCCAAAAAGTCCAACTTCTGGCTTGGCAAAGCCCCGTTTTTACAAAAACCTGTGACGACACAAGGCCTTGAGCAGGTTCAAGGCTCTGAAGATGGAACGTGAGGGTTTTTTTCCCCCCATTTTTCTCAATGCCTGGGCTTGGACACATCCCTTCCTCCTCCTCCTCTTCCTCAGCCAGGGATGAAGGCATCTGACACGGTGACGTGGGCTTGGTGGTAATGAGAGCCCTGCATCTCCCCAGCCTTCCCGGGGGCTCTTAATTGCCCAGGTTGTTAATGGCAACGAGCTCATTAACGGTGTCTCAGTGATGGTTTCCCTGCTGGCTCCCAGTCCCACGGGCCCTGCAGCCCCCATCGCCCACCCTCTTCCCCCCCCATGGGTGCTCAGCAATGCTGCCCGTGGCCGCAGGCCTCTCCGCTCGGTCGTGGGGCTTCAGCCCTGTTCCCTCTGGAAACGATGGAGACCAAAAATCCCAAATCCCCCAGGAGCACCCTGAAATCACGCGGCGCTTTAGGGTGCTGGGAGGGAAGGCACTGCTGTAGCGTGAGCTCAACCCCATACCAGACCCTAGAGAAGCCCCACTGGGGCTCTGCGATGACAATCCCCAGCAAAAGCCAGGGGGTCCAGGGCGAGCAGCTTTCTTTTGGGGTTGTGGTGGCTTCCCACAGGACCAGTTTTGGGGGATTTCTTTCTTTTCTTGCGAGCTTGCCCAAAGTTGTCCCATGGCCAACGTTAGCGGCGTTCCCCTTCTCTTGAACCTCGGTGCCGGGCAGGGGCATCAAGAGGAATAACACCAGCAAAAGCCAGCTCGGGGGCCAAATTCACCCCAAACCCACGATTTTTTCTGCCTCCCTCCCTCGTCCGTTGGGTTTTGCTCTGCATCCATCGCTCGCACCCAGGGCAGCGGCTGCTCCCCTGCGGCTGGGCTCGGGGCTGCGATGGCTCCAGGAGAGGAGAAAAGCCCCGCGTCGGCTCTGTCCAAGGAGGATTTAAATTTATTGAGCAAGCAAGGTGGATGGCAAGGGAAAAATATCCCAAATGTCGCCACGGGTCACAGCCCTGGCTGCCACCCAAGGCACGGGCAAGGCCAGGGTCTTACACAGCCGAAAGGCTCTGAATTAGGTTGAAACAAACAAAAAAAAACCAAACAAAATATATGAAAAATGTTGATAAAGGCTCTTAGGCTCATCTCAAAGCAGACAACGAGTGATTTCCCTCAGCTCTAAGAGGAGCCGCGACGAAGCCAGCCCCTGCCGGGAGCTGGCACGTGGCTCCAGCCTCTCGTTTTGGGTTGAAAACCTGCAGGTTCGGGTGGAGCAACAGCGTTTGGGAATCGGTGCCAAATGACAACATGCTTTAAAAAAAAAAAATAAAAATAAGAAACGGGGAGCAGGGTGATTTTAGCAGCTGGAAATGGTTTGTTGCAACCAAAGTGTGGCGGGGCGGTGGCGCAGGCCGTCCCCACCAGCTGGAGGAAAAGCTGCTGCAAACCCCTCCCTGCCGCACAGCAGCGAGGGGAAAACTGCCTGAAAGCAGGAAAATAAAATGGGATTTTCTGATCCAGCCTCAGGACCGAGCCCCGAGGGGGCAGGATCCGGGCTGGGGCCGGGGCCGAGCGGGTGCAATGGTGGGGGGGGGCGGGCGGGATCGCTGTGGGGCAGCGAGGGCAACGCACACTTGCTTCGAGATAATCAGCGGAGGGGCTCCCCGAGGGACAGACACACGTCCCGCATCGCAATCGTTGCCCCTACAGCGCTTCTCTTGGTGGCTGCTCCAGCCGAAGCTCAGCCCCGGCGAGCGATGCCCGAGGCGCTCTGTACAGTGTGTCCCCCCCCCGCCCCATCCCCAAAAGTAAGCGATTTTGCCTCCTAAGTTATTTTTTTAACTCTCTATAAATCTAGGTCTATTTTAGTCTTTCGCAGCGATGTGCCAGTGTCTGGAGAACCAAACGTCCCTTTCCGCCCCCCCCCATCCCACGGCCGCGCCGCCCCCGATGCTAAAATGGGTCCCCGACGCTGGAGGTGCCGGAGGAGGGGGGTGGCCGCGGTGGCTCCGGGGGTGGCAGCAGGGTGTCCCCACGGCTGCTGCCCCTCGGCCGCGGGCCCCCGTGGTTTTAGCACTTTGGTTGGTACTATCACCTGTAGACGCACTTTGATGTTGTTGCTTTGAAACTTTGCCGAGTGTAAACAATGTGTATTTAAAGAATTACAAAAAAAAAAAGAAAAAAAAGAAAAAAAAAAAGCGTGTAAAGAGCTATTTTATGATTCGGCGTTGAATAAAGACGCTTGAGACCGAGGCGGGGTTTTTGCTCACCCCGGGGCTACGAGGAACCCAGGCCAGCGCATGTACCCCTGAGTCCCGCACCAAACCAGTGCGACCAGTTGCCGCTCCAGGCTTACTGGAGGCAGCCCCTCCCGCTGTTACTTCCCTCTCCCTGTGGGCACAGGGCATCCAGGAGCGTTTGGCAGCGCCCAGCTGCAAGATGCTGCCAGAGCCCACAGAGAGCTCGAACCCAAACCCAGCTGCCAGGGGCTGAAAAGAGCCAAGCTCCCCGCAAAGGATCCAGCAGCAGCCGGCCACTCCCAAACGCCCTCGACGCCCAACTCCTGCTTTTATGCCTCCCAGCCGGAGAGCTGAGGTATTTTCTCTCCGGGGCGTTGATGTTTTAACACCCAGGCTAAGGAACGGCAGGAGGGTTTTTACGCAAGGGCCGCAGCTGCCCCCGCTTTTGAAGTACAAGCGCTCACGTGCTGCAGAGAGCGGGTAACAGAACAGCTCGAGTGGAAGCGACCCACGGAGATCACGTCCACTTTACGAGCAGTAAGGCATTTGGTGGTGTAACAGAGCATCAACTCGACTAATTGAGATCTCAAAGGTATATCAGATCTCAAGGGGCTGATACCAGACATAAATTTCTCCCCCTACTTTCCATTAACGCTTTCGAGCGACCTGCCCCACCCCAGAGCCCCAGCCCGTGTCCCCCTGCTCCCCGGCGGGGAAGCCCCAGCCCCAGGACCATCGCTGAAGCCCCACCAGCCCCACGTCTCCTCCCCACAGCCCCCAGCCAGGGCTGGAGCTGTTGGAGCACTCCCCTGGCACCAGCTTCCATCGAAGAAGAGGCAGGACGCAAGCAGCCCGTTAGGCAAACGCAAGTAGAAATGTCCCTGAGCGGTATCGATGGGGAAAATGGGGGAAAAAAAATGGTTAAAAGGTACAACAACCTCAAGCTACCACCCTGTAGAATAAAGCAAGCAGCAAAGAGAAGAAAGCCACCAAAGCCTGCCACGGAAACACTGCCATTCTTTTATTGAGCCCGGGTTCAAACCCCCAGCAGACAGACGTATAAATACAAAGAAACCCCAGGCGTGCTCACCGCGCTGCCTGCCAGCATCGAGGAGGGCTCTGCCCAGCACAGCTGCCGCGGGGCGAGCCTCGGGGGATCAGTGCTGTGGAAGAAATGTTGGGGCAGGGCACCTCGCAGGAGGGCTGCCGCTGCCCCCGCCAAGATTCGACTCTAATTAAACGAGGCCAGTGGTTGCCCGTGAACCCTCCAAGTGACCATCTGGTAAAGGGCCTGTTAATTAAGCTAGGAATCGTTTCCCATCCGCACGCCGGAGGAGAGCCCCAGGACGCCGAAAGGGAGAGGGGGGGGTTCAGTGGTTGTGGGGCCTGCCTCGGCCCCGGCCCCGGCCACCGGGAGGGGCGTCCACGGTGGAGCGGGGGTTCTTGATGGTCTCGTCGACGGACACGATGAGGCAGGCGGCCTCCGAGGCGGCCGTCAGCGCGTTGATGCGCACCACGGCCGGCTCCCACACGCAGGCCTCGAAGTTGTCGGCGATGTCCTCGTTGTTGACGTCCACGCCGTACCACATGCCTCCCTGGCAGGGGAAGAGAAGGGGAGAAGCTCTGGTTACAGGGCAGGGCAGTTCAGGGATGATGTCCCGAGAAGCAAGGGCACGCAAACGCTCGAGGAGATGGAGACTGGACCTCGCTGTACGAAGCAGGGGGGAAATTTGAGGAGAACACAAGGAAAAAAGGCTCAGCTGTCAGCCAACAGTGGCAGCGAAGCCTCACAGGACAGGAAACTTGCTCCATTTCACAAAGAAGCTGTCGAACACAACGGACTTCCCCCTCGCTGTTGTCTCTTCCCTCACCCACCGCAGTCACCTGCGGCGTGACACGCGGCACGGGTGACGCCACAGCGACACAACTGCTGCTAAAAGGCACGAGCAGCAAACCGAGACTTAACCGCCTGAATTAGGGCCTCACGTGCACCCGCTCCGCAAAATCTGAAGCGATCGCAAGCAATCAGGGACCTCCGGTCTGCAGCTCCGCTGGAAAACGCACCGCGGAGCCAACTTCTCCACTAATTACTTTCCTGTTTAATACAGAAGCCTCCCTCCTGACAAACGAGGCACTTTTAACAAGCAAATCAGAACTCCCAGCTCTAAAAAAAGTCACCCGACAGCTGCGATCAAAGGGAAAACACACATCATTTCCCTTTATAGCAACCTGCCGCAAGCCCACGCTGCATCTGAAAACAAAACCCAGCGTTTCATCAAAGGGGACACGAGCCCAGCAGAAACGTGGAGGAATTCCAGCGGCTCTGCCAAGGGCAGGCACCCACCTGCGCGTGCTTGGCTCGCAGCTTGTTCAGGATGTTGGTGGCATCGAAGCCCGCGTTGTCACAGAGCTGGCGGGGAATGATCTCGAGGGCTTTAGCGTAAGCTCCTATCAGCAGCTGCTGCTTGCCCGGAATGGTCCTGGAGTAGTCCCGGAGGTATTTGGAGAGCTCCATCTCTATCGCGCCACCGCCGGCGACCACCGAGTCGTTCTGGAAAAAGACAGGGAGAAGAGGCGACGCTCGCACTCCTGTCCCGGGAACGGGGAGAGCAGCAAAGCCCCTCTCCCAGGAGCGTCCTACAGCGGGGCAGCGCAGGCACTGCAGTCCCGGGGGAAGCCCCCAGCCTGGGCCACCACACTTCAGAAACAGGTCGAGACCCTCGGGTGGTCCCTGCCAGCAGCTCGGTCCCGTGGTCGGGCGGTGCTGTGCCAGCGAGGGCCCGGCAGACCACAGCCTCCCTTGCGCTGCACAAGCGTCCCTCATTTCTGTAAAGCGTTCAGAACTGCAGATATTTGCAGCAGCGCTTCGCAGCCAAGTTCTCCTACTAGCTATTTTTTCCCCTCCCTGTCTGCTTCAGTAGAGAGATCAGGATGTTCTTTCTGAAGCCAGAACAGTTCCAAAAATGTTGACATGCTTCCTTCCATGGGCGCTCAGCCTCACAGGAAAAAAAAAAACCACCACACATCAACACGTTATCACGCGCAACCCAGAAACGCCTGCAGTTAGGGAACACAGGAGCAGCAACCCTGCAAGCACGGCACAGTCCCACACACCTCAGACCCCTCTCTCGGTACCTTCACACAAGGGGGTGGTCACCAACGCTTATCCCTCCGAGAAGTCACCGAGGGGGGGAGGAATGGGCTTGTAACAGATGAAATTCAGGCACAAAATCAACCTTGCTACTCACATCCACCGCAGACCTACCCAGCACACCCCAAAGACCGCTCCCTGCCAGGGTGAAGGTGTTGACGGAACACGCAGCAACCCAGCAAGGACAATTTGGTTAAAAACTAAAGAGAAGACAAAGCCGGGCGTGCCTGGAAAGCGGCTGGCAGTGCTGCAGAGAAGACAGCAATCGAGTCAATCAGTCAGACGCTGCTCGTCTGCACGCTCCGTCTACAGGCTGCGGCTCCCTGCCTCAGCAGAAGTCCAGTAGGAGAGACCTCGGCCAGCGCCGGGGTGTGTGAGAGGGCTGCTGGAAGGCGTTACGGCTGTGCCGGGGCTGATCTCCAGCAGGGAGGTACCTCCGCGGGTCCTTACCTTGATGGCTCTCCGCACTATCATGATGGCATCGTGCAGGGAGCGTTCCGTCTCCTCCATGAACTGCTCTGCGCCCCCTCGCAGGATTATCGTGCACGTCTTTGCCTTCGGGCAGCCTGTGAAGAAGTTGTACCTGCCAAGGGCACAACACGGCAACGGTTGAGGCGACCAAAAGGCAGCGCTGCTCCTCAGCGGGCCCAGCACGAGGGCAGAGCAGCTCTTCCCAAGCGAGATTCACGAGCGAAACGCCCGCTGACCCAGGGCAATCTGCTCTCTGCTGCTGCTAAAGGCTTTGCACTAAGCCGGCGCTCTCATTTTCACTTGGCGGGAGCACAGCAGATGTTCGGAGACAGCCCCAAAGAGGATTTCTCCTCTAGCAACAGGAAGAACCCCACCGCGCGGTGCCCAGCTCCATTGACACGGCGTGAAGCGGCGCCATGGGACACCAGACGATGCCAGCACCAGGCCCGGAAGGCGCTGCTTTTAAGTTTGAATGAAACACCACCAGGCCTTCTACACTGCACCAGGGAAATGATAGTTAAAAAGCATGTAGGAGAGGTCAGATAAGCCTTAAATGACAGTTGACTGCTGCTCCTCAGCCTCACACGAAGAAGTAACGATGCAGTCTTGCTCTCCGCATCGCCTAGAGAGACGCTCCCACCCGCTAACGCTCACACCCTAACTTTTCCAGCTAATACCAGAGTGTTTGCACAGGAGTCCAGGCTCACAGCCGGCACGTTTACCTGTCTCCTCCGATCTGAGTCTCCTCGAAGAGCTCGCATCGGCCCAGCACGTCGTCTGACAGGGCATTCACGCTGGTCTGAATGGAACCGCCGCAGGCCTGCACGGGAGGAAGATAAGCGCGGCGTTACCAGCGCTGACAAACGAGACAAATTCACCCAGCAGGCTACTGCTCTTCTGAGACAGCCCGGCCTTTTAGCTGATGCAGAACCACCCCGCAGGTCAGATTCAGGAAAAAAAAACAATCTACTTCCCTCCCATCTCGAGTATCTAGGCAGGCTACCAGCAACAGAAGCGATCCTCGACAGCAAAATGAGATTACGCTTCTTTTAAGCGCTGACTCACGGGCTCTGGAGTCCAGCAGCGACACAAAGGCAGCTCAGAGAAACCCACTCACAGCAGAACGGGCAAGAAGTAGGGAAAATAAACTTCTACCAACGCGGCGTGCAGAACCTAATACGGTGTAACACCAGGGAAACTAAAAAGCAGCGCAGCCGCAGCCAGTTTGCGATCGGTCGCTCCGCCAAGGTACAGCTCTGTCAGTATGCTACAACTTTACGCAACGAGCGTTTTCTCAAAGAAACCACGTGATTTTTGTTTTAAATCTTCACGTTCAGTCACTGACTGCGCCCTGTTTTGGGGATGGCATGACCGGCCTGGCACTATTCAAGCTGAATTTCAAGTCTTTACCCCAAGAGCAAGGCAGCTCACCATCATAGTTCTCTTGAGATCTTCCTCCGGGACACGGCCAGCACAAAACATGTCCCTGTCCGCGAAGTACTGAGTAGCCACGTCACCGATAGGAAGCTTGGACAGGACGACTTTGGCTCCCGACTTGTGGATTTTGTCGAGCTTGTCGTACAAGATGTTCCATTCGGCATCCACGATGGCCTGGTAGTCCTGGCAGGGAGGAGAGGAACGGCCAGCACTGGCGTTAGAGAGGAGTAAACGCACCCCACTGCACCCGGGCTCTTCTAAAGCAAAGGCAGCAGTGACGCTGCTCCGTGTGGCCGTGGCAGCCGACGGCTTCCCGAGGCTCAGAGGCAGTTTTGGGTCACTCCATCTTATGACGGAGAAGCACGTTTGTTAAACTGCTGCCGGCAGCAGAGCCGAGTAGAAAAAGGGGCTGCGTGACCCGAGAAAAAGGTAGCAACAGCTTGAGAGAGGGAACACGGGAAGGAGGAAGGGACTGTACTGATGTGAGGTGTTTACAGAGCCGTGCGCAGACACTGGGGCGAAGAAATTCAGCGTTCTCTCAAACAGGAAAAAGACACGGAGAAACCCCGTGTTTTAGCAGCGTGCCCGTGCTTGACAAGCCTTACACACAAGCCTGCCGCGTTCCAGCTCAGTGAAGCACAGCCCCAGGCAGCTAGGAGAGCTGCTGACAGCACGCGGCGACGCCACGCGCAGCCGCCGAACGCGACGGGAAGTCACATCCGCCAAGGCAGCGAGGAGAACCTCAGGGAAACAATCACCGACATCACAGCGGGGCCAAGACCCAAAAACCAAAGCCCGCGGATTTTCAGACACCGCAGTCACGCAGGAGCCAAGCACACGCAGCACTTTGCAACGGGGTCATTCTCTGACACCTCGTTTCTTAAGGTTAAGTCCACGAGATGGAAAGAGGTCTACTGCCTGAACTGCTACCTCGCTGGCTTGAATACACACATTTTTTCCACATTTAAAGTGCCACTTAATTCAGACTTCCCTGGGAGGCCACTCGTTAGGCATAAAGAAGTCACCACCCAGCTGCTGGCTGTAACTGAGAGCAGAAACACGCCCTAAAGCCTCTGTAACTCAAGGTCCGTTACACTTCTCCCAGCGCAGCGCAGCAGGGACTCTCAGGAGGGACGGATGCAGTCAGAGCGCCCAGCTCCCTGACATTTGCTCCCAGCTGGCAGGCACGAGGAAGGAGAGGCTCCCCTTTCAGCTCTTACCTCCACCGTGTTCACTCTGACTTCGGCGTTGTCCTTCTCCGCTTTGAGCTCCAGCTCCACGTTCAGCAAGGCGATCTTGGGAGACTGGTACTTCTTGGGCTGCATTTCAAACCCGGCGTATGAAAACGTCTTCTTAAAGGCAACTCCGGCCACCAGCTGCGAGTCCTTGAGGAGAGGGAATTTCGTTAGGCTCAGCCTCCCAAGGTTCTCTCAGCGGGGTTAATAACTCCCCCGGGAGACTCCCTGCTTCTCAGTCCTCATTTAACAAAGCGCTCACCAACAGCCGTCTCCTTTGATTAACCCACTTTTAAAGCAAATAAGCAGCAGATATTTTCTTCCCTCTGTTCACAGAACCAGCTTCTATCATTTCCTTCCTATCCCTCAAGACGCCGCAGCCGAAGACGCTACACGCAATCTCAAGATCAAGGGATGGAGCAATCTGTTCTCCCTCTGATGTCTTTCCCGTTTCTGCCCTTTGAAGACAGATACTTCTCATCCGCAGCCCCACACCTTTTTTTTTTTTTTCCCCTTGGCTTGTTTCTACAAGCTCCACCACCATCCCTAGGACTGCTCCTCAGCAGGATTACCCTGCCCAACACTGCCCCCTTCAGAGAACTTCTCGACTTGGTGGCTAGGAGAGAAATCGGCACCTCCACCTCCCGCCCCACGGGCATCAAACCTCACTGCAGACTCAGCTCTGCCCAGGGAGCACCCATCCTTTCACCCTCCTCAGCCAGGGAAAGCCCAGATTTTCTGTGCTAGCTGACAGGGCGCGGTGACCAGGATCCAAAACGAGCCAGCCCCAAAAAGCGGCGTGCTAAGTTATCTGCCCCAGCCACAGACACGTCTCCGAGGAGCCTGAGAGGCGAATACAAGGGCAAAACTGAGACTCCCCCCTGCTCAGGGGGCCGATTTCCGCAAGCCCCAGAATACCACTAGGCCCTGACGCAGGGAGAACAGATGCTGAAACATTCCTAATTCACTAACTCAGGTGTCCGGGCAAGATAATGGGGTAATTGTAACGTCTCCTCTCAATGAAAATGCTCGTGAGAAGTGATTACAGTAACAGCCACAGAATAACGATTCGGAGACTGTGGCAGACTTTCCTCTCCAGCAGGAGCGGGCCAAGCAGCAGGCAAAACTTCAAAGGGGCTGCAGCCACCGTCCCCTACCCCTCAAGGCAGGTTCCAAGAGCACTTACTTCCAGAGCACCTCCTTGCACCTTCTTTATCCCAATCATTTTGAGCTGCAGCAAGTCGTCTAACATCATGACGGCGTCCACCACCATCTTGGAAAAAAAGTCCTTGCTCTGGGAGATCAGCTTGGAGCTCAGGGCCGTGGCTGCGCACTTCTCCAGCAGGCTCCTCTGCTCGCTGCAGGGGAGGAAAAGACAAAGCCTTGTTGCTGATCCCTTTCACAAAACCCCAAAACTGTGTGTATGGCAGACCCACACGAGGAGGCAAGGATCAGCTCCTGGCCGTGGACGGGGAAAGCAGGGCACGTGGAAGCCAAAACAGATTTGTAAAGCCTGAACATCAGCCCCGTACCAATGGGGTTTGGTTGGCTTTTAGATACCACACGCCTGAGCAGAACAGCGGGGCTCAGGCACCCTCATCTTCATCCAAAGGTGGTATGAAGTTTGGGACAACTTTAGAGGGATTTAGGTTCTCCGAGCGTTACCTCGGGTAACACAAGTTGTGGCAGAGCGGGTGATGGAAGGGACACCAGGGAAACAGGAGAGCAGAAAGAGCAAGAATTATTTTGGTGTATTTAATAGGGCCACACAGCTCAACGTGAAGTTCTGCTGGAGGTGCTAGGAAGGTCTAATCACACAGACGAGCAAAAAATGCAGGGAGAAAATCATCACTAGCATTATCATCTCATTTCAGTGATTATTTCATTAATGTTCTTAGCCATTTCCCTTCAGCTACTCGGCAGCTAAGGACGGATTTGATTTTAAGGGAAGCACCGAGCATTCAACGCTGCCGGTGATTCCACCAAACGCTGCAAGTCTCCGCTGTCACTCGACAGAAGGAATGAGGCCGCTTATTTTGGTACCTAGCCTCCTCCAAGCGCTCGGGAGAACGCTGCCCCACTTCGCTGCAGCCGCAACCCAAGTGCGAGCACGGCCCCTTCCCTGGGGGAGCAGGAAATTCCGAGAGCTCGAGAAAAACCCCGGCGGGGGGCCCCGGCTGCTCATCCCGACCTCAAGAGCTCAGCCGGAGCCCCAGCAGAAGGCAGAAACGCCTCGCAGCCACCAGGCGAAGCCCAGCTACGCAACCAGGCCATCCACGAGGGAGACTTACTCTTTATCCTCCTTCTTCACGGAAACAGCGATGTCTTTGATCTTGTTCACAGCCTGCCAAAACACAAGCCAACAGCTGGGTTAACAACTCGTGCCTGTGAGCTGAGCGGACCTCCAGCTTCCCTTTGTATTTGATGCCCTCTTTTATTCCCTCCTTCAACGTAACCGAAGTTTCAAGCACTTCACTACTCCAACCCTTCCAGCAGAGCAGCTGTAAGAAATCCAGCAAGTTTAAGAGAAAGGGGAGAGGCTCAAAGCCGCGCTGCTGCTTTCAGCGGAGATCTGGGAAACCCCGTCTACACACACATACACCAGGCAACCAGCAGCAGCATGGACAGCTAAGAACGTTTACACACAACCTCACCCCACGCTCTGAGCAGAACTCCCAGATCCCACCTGCTGTCCTATTTCCTGGTTTAATTACTAGAAGCTTAATGCGGTCGTTAAGAGGCTTCTTCCTTTTCAACCCATAAAAATAACAACTTTAAAAAACTCCGGTGGGATTTTGAATGGTTATCTCTGCACATTTAAGAGCCTCCTAACCCAGTTCCCCAATCCAGCCAGGCTTTACAACCATCGGAGTTAACCCCCAGAGAAGGTTCAGCCTGACTGACTGATTTGCTTCACGAGACGTAAGGTGTACAAGGAGCAGCAGAGACCAGGAAGTGAATTTTCCCGCTTATTCATTCTTCCTTGGAGGAAAAAACAAAGAAGGGAACAGCGCCCCAGAGGCACGGGCTGGCAACAACAGCTCGGTGATAGCAGAGAACAGCTGATGCTTGCAGGAGATCGCTACCGTCACCCCCACCCTGCTTCACCACCGGCTCTGGCCTGGAAGAACGGTTTTATTTTACCCCCCTCCTCCCCTGGCACAGGCTGCGCCCCCCCCCCAAGACGCAGCGCCGCCTTACCAGCTGCGTGGCTGTGCGGAAGGCACGGATGATGATCTGAGGGTGGAGGCCTTCCTCCACGTAGGGCTTCACCTGCTTCAGGAACTCAGCAGCGAGCAGAGTGACGGACGTGGTGCCATCGCCGACCTGCGCGGACGGGGAAGGTTTGGTGTCACCGCCTGCAGAGCTGCTGGGGTAACAGCTTCAAAACCACACGCAAGGGCTTCCTGAGGAGCGCGGGTGGCACAGCCTTCTCTGCTCACGCATCCGCAGCTGGATTCTTTGGTTACTGCGAACCACTGGGTTCAGACTCCGTCCCGTCTGAGGGCGCGGTGACGTCTCCCATTTCCCAGTTACCCGCGCTCATCAGATGGGAACTCGGCCCGCTGAAATTCCCAACCCCCTTCCCACCTCCACGGGATTCCAAAGTCACCACGAGAACAAAAGCACGAAGGAGCCAAGCTAAACGTCAGCACTCCGTGACCAATCCCCCCCAGTTAACACCAAGAGCACACCGGTGCCACCAGGAGCAAGCCCGCTGCTGCCTTTCGTGCGTCCGCCCACAGACAGGCCGCCCTCCTACCTCAGCATCCTGAGACTTGGCGATGTCCACCAACGTCTTCGCGGCCGGGTGGACAACGTCCAGGAGCTTCAGGATGGTGGCGCCGTCGTTCGAGATGGTGGCTTTGCCTGTAATGGATTTGGACGAGGAAATCAGGCTCGGCTGCCCCAAATCCGGCCCTCAGCACCACAAAAGGGACGCGTCAGTGTGCTGGGGAGCTCTGCAGACCTCAGGGACTTGAACACAAGAGTAACGCCAACCAGCCAGTCCCACTGGGCTCCATCGCTGTGAATTTCCTCGAGTCGAAACCACCACAGGCTGTAACCCCAAACTTCCATTTAAAATTATTTATTTTCAGCCAAACTACCGCATTGTTTTTTCTCTCCCATGTGATCTGCAAGGCGGTCACCGCGATATTTTAACACAGCCAGACACAGAGCTGTAAGCTGGCTGACACGGACAGCACGACAAGAGGTGGAGAGCCCAGGACGGCTGTTGCACGGAGCGTCAGCAGGAAAAATCCCACACTGACAGTGTCCTTTTAGCCCAATTTTGGAGCAAATTAAGTGTAGCTTGTCAAAGTGCAGAACAAGTCTCCGCATCAGTTAAGGGAGAGGCTTTAAATTCATCTCCCTCTACTTCTGAATAGTCTTCTTAAAGTTTAAAAAAAAAAAAAAAAAACCTTATACTCTAGTCTGATACTCACCTAAAGAAAGAGGCTAGAAATCGCATTATCCAGAGTAAATTTAAAATTTAGATTAAATTTAAATAATATTGAAATTTCAAGTGACATTTTTAAATGCAATTATTACAGTTTG